>NW_020169837.1:49482-65392 GCF_002117355.1 Postia placenta MAD-698-R-SB12 | reverse complement strand
TGCGCGCAGCAGACTGGGGCTGGACCGCGCTCATCCCCGGCTTCGGCTTGCTCGCGGACGAGTTCCCCGCGCCCGCGCTGAAGCTGTGGACGCTTCCGGGCGCGGAGGGCGGGGCGGGGCGGGCCTACGCGTGGTTCGATGAGGCGCGTGGGATACGCGTCCCGCTGCGGCCGTTTGCGGGCGAGATGGGGGTCGCGCCGGCGCAGCGCGGCGACGATCCCGCTGTACAGGACTGGCGGGAACATCGACACGAGGCACGTCACGGCCGGCGCGACGCTCTTCCTGCCCGTGGAGGTCGAGGGCGCGCTGTTCTCCATCGGGGTGCGTGTCGTGGCGTGGCGTCGTGGTGCGGCGTGCGTGCGTGACTGATGTCGTGTGAACGCGTAGGATGGGCATGCCGCGCAGGGCGATGGAGGTCAGTGCGTCGTCGCGCGTGCGTGCTCGGGCTGAGTGCGTATATGTTGTTGGTACTCCCGTTGCGCAGAGGTCTGTGGTGAGTGACCCCGCCTCGCAGGGTATACGCAGCGTCCATCTCACAGCGTCTGTGCACGCCAGGCACGGCGGTCGAAACGCCCATGAAGGTCACGGTGCGCCTGACGGTCGTGCAGGACACGCCGTATGTCCAGACACCGCATTTCGCCACGCCGTCCGCCGGCAGTCCTGCAGTCAGCGGCGGATGCTACTGCACCACCGGCGTCGATCCTGGTGAGCATAACGTCCCCCCATCGGCGCATCCGGGTGCGCGGCCGCTGACGACGAGTCCGCGGGCACAGATATCCGCGAGGCGACGCGTGCGGCGGTGCGCGGCATGATCGCGTACCTGGGCGCGACGCACGGCCTGAGCAGGACGGACGCGTCGCGGGCGATCTGCGGATGCACGAGGTGGTGCGTGGCGCGTCCTCCCTGCGCCTGGCGTGCGGATTCTAGGTGCCGAGCCACGGGCGTCTATTTGCGCGACTTGGAGGTGGTGCGAGTGTCCAAGCAAGATGACGACCGGACAAAGATCAAGAGATAGGTGTGTGCAAGGGGCATATAGAGCACTGGGAGGGGTAGAGTGCACTGGGAGGGGTAGAGCGCGCTGTGAGGGGTAGAGCGCACCCAAGGGGACACAGGGACACAGGTGACAGTGCCTCGACGAGGAGACATAGTACGAGACCGGGAAGGTTGTGTCATTTCAATCTCGTCAATACAGTATTTACATTCCTGTATCCTGTGTCGACTCGCAGCAAACGAGCCAAAAGGTCTTTATCATCCTGTGCCCGATGCTCTCCTCGCTCGCGCAATGCCATCCCGAATGAGTAGCTACTGTTCTCGCTGTGAAAACAGCCCGCGTTCTTGTCTTCTCTCGGCCGCATCCTGTTCCGGGCAGTCGCAATCCAGTCAGCTCTCAATATGGTGAACGGAAAGCAAATCCCGCGTTGCAACATTGTGCTCACCGGTATGCTCGCGAAGCTGGTGCAGTCGCAAATGTTAGCGGCCCGGTCAGGGCAAGCAGCCTGTGCGCGCAGGCATTCTTTGGGACCTACCGGGGCGAACTCATCGTCCCGCGCTGACGTTCCCGGTCAGGTTCGACTTTGTGGATGGTCCTCATCTTCCTGCGCGATTCACGAGCTGGTACATGTTGTTGGCATGATCCCGTCGCTTGAGGCATCTGCCAACTACCTCCAAAGTCCGTTCGCGCAGTCTGGTGGTCTGTAGTGCAATTCGGATTAGCTACGCTGTGATGGTCACGCCACTATACACAGACACTCACCGGGGCAATACTACGCACGTGGTCTCTTCGCAAACTGTAGCGCAATACAATGCGCCACGGTCTCTGTGTTCTCAGCGCCCAATTTCGCATGTACCTGGTCGTCAAGCTCAATTGCTGTCGGAAGCTTGCATCCGACTTGCGTGATGTCCCGGTCAGTCCGACATGCAAGTTCTGCGCAGAGTGTTGGAGACGAGATAGCAAGGCATACTTTGAACATATCATCGGAATCAGGAAGGCGGCATAGAGACAGCGTAATCGGAGATGATGCGCGGTCACAAAACAGCCCACCTTTATAAGTGTTGATACTTGTCCTCGGCAGCCACTTTGCCACCGCACGGGCCCAGGAAGTGATAAGCATGCCGAAATATCAGTATGTTTCGGATGCTCTGCCGGAATACCCGATCAGGGATGCATTTGCGGGCAATGCTGTGATCCGGTGCGCAGTGCATGAGAAATCTCCAGAAAGCTGCCAATGCACACACCAAACATGCCCGGATACCGCAGCGCGCAGCCATATCTTTCCCGGAAGTAGGCCTATCAACACCACAGTGAGCATAAACCTGACACAAATTACGGCCGCAAAGCATACTGCGACTGTTGCCGGCATGATGACAGTGGAAATGTTCGTTTGTACTTATCACATCTATTACGTAGCTTGTCTTCGCGTAGCTGGGGCAATGGGCGCCCCGTGATGCGGGAAAGCGGGCGCGCAGTCTGTGACCGGGGGAGGACAGGAGTGCGACTGCATGCGATAGCTAGACACAGGTCTGCCCCACAATCCAGGTACACTGCGCTGCGCGCATTGGCTCTTGACCGTCGATTCACGAAACACCGACAACACTGTCTTCTAGTCTCCTGCGCGAGACTTTGTTGGGTAGACGAGCGCACCAAGGAGGGGCATGCAGTGCGAGGCTGTCGGGTGACGGGCGACGGAGGCGAAGACGAAACGAAACGAACATGAGGACGGCACAATACACGGCTGGTGCGAGCGGACAGCGCACAATGTGCGGCGGTCAAGCGAGAACACTTACCGAGGATGGCTTGCTTCCCGGGTCGCTTCGGCGGGGCTCAAGGTGACAGCGTTGAGGTACTGGACTTGCAGGGGCGCAGATGATTCTGGTGCGATGCCAGTGGCCGCCGCAATGGACTGACCGCGATAAATTGGCTGTGAGAGTGTCTGCGGACGGTGATGATAGCATATTTGCGGCATCCGCACTCACCTGGTATAGCACAGTTTCCGGGCTCTCTTGACATGCTTGAGGTGACGGCGTCGAGTTTGCGATGGGTGCGCACAGCAGAGAATGACCTCCGGTCCCTCCGTGTCCAATTCCGGAGCTCAGGCCTGTCTATGAGAATCTGAATGTCTATGACAGTCTGCGCCTTGTCCCTAATACACCGTGCAAGCACCCCGGCGCCCCCTGTCCAACCTCCGGAGTCGGTCTGTAGCGTGCAGCTTCATGGACGGAATCGCGCCGCCGCACTGCGGCGTGAACGAGCGCGCTGATGTTCTGCTTTGTTGCTATTCCGGTATGCGCGCGAGGCCGTTCCCCGCCGCTTTGTCCTGGACACGCCGTAGCGCTGTGAGTATACTCCAATCAGGCATACTGATCCAGGCCAAGGCCCCGATCACGTTCCTTAATGTGATCGGTATCCTGGCGCAGCCGACATCTTTGCTCGTAGGAAGGCAAAGACATCAAGGACGTTTCGCGCACCGGACATGGCCAGGGCGTAACCAGAACACTGTACCGCGGGCGGACCATGGCCGGACCATTCTAACGCGGACAGCCGGTAGGCATGGGCATGCGGTCTGTAGCGAACAGCGCATTTGGCTGTGCGGCGCCCGCGTTTCGTCTGTCCGTTGCGTGGGCGCGAGCGACGCCATCGGAGAAGGGCGCGCTGTGCCCGGCTCACGGCAGTGTCGACATTCCCACCGCCATTATTTAGCAGCACGTGTGATAAAATCGTGCGCCCGGATACATGCAGTACATGGAAACACCCGTCGCTGCACACACGATAGCGCAGGGATGCGGCGCATGCGCGTGGGCATGCTGACGGAGGGACGGCACAACGTGCGTGATCGAGCGCGGAGGAGTTAGTTAGGCGCGTCTGCACCATCGCGATCACGGTGAAGCGGGGGAAACAGGGGCCTGGAAGAAGCGCACGCATACGCGGGTCTGCGAATTGGCGACGGCAGAGCCTACGCGGCGGCGGCGGCGGACAGAGCGCGGGGAAACGATATAACGAGGGGGACCCACGTCGTCTATGTTCTTGCCCCGCTGAGCTGCCTTCCCGTGAGCCTTCGACTGCGCAGCTACCGTGCGGAGGTGAGTTGTCGCGGCTGGCTGTTGTGCATGGTGCTGACCGCGTTGTGACGCTTGCAAACGACTGGTCAGCCGGGGACGGGGGCGTACGGGCAAGGCGGGAGGCGGTGCATCCATGTAAGTTGTTCTTGTCAGTCGTCAGCAGATGGACACGACGGCTGATGGTACGCACAGACTGGACCAATGCGCAGGTACGTGACCGCGCTCATATGATGACCTGCCACCGTCGCTCTGCTCACGGCGCGTCAGCCGATCCGCGCAAGTAGGCCTGTCGCACGCATCTAAAAGGACGCCGCCCACGTTGATTGCGAAGGACACGGACGGGGCCGCCGTGCAGGGAACCAATCCTGTGTCCAGGTACGTCGCGCCGGGCCATTGATGCGCGGAATACTAACAATGCCGTTGTCTTGCAGTCTCGCACACCCGACCGTTCAGCGCGCGCGCATTCTGCATACAGCCGGTACGCCGTCCTGCCGCACGCGTCCGCCGGCACTTGTAGTGCGCTAACCTCAGGTTCCTTGACCAGACTGGTTGCCGTGGCTAGCGCATTCGCGGCCGGACGCGGTGCTCGCGCGAACACGAAGACGCTGCGTGGTGCGTCCGCCTGGTGTGCTGTGTGGCGGCGTGTCTGCTGATGCTTGTATCCCGTCCGTCTGGCTGACTTTGTTTTCTAGGGGCATGCCGTGGGGCTGGTGAGAGGGGGCCATGACGACAGTGAGGGCGCACGATAGGACATGTATTACTAATACGTAGCTTAGCTTTGCATGTAGCTGGGACGACGGGCGTCCGGCCACACGGGAGAGCTGGGCGCAGAGTGTGCTACCGGGGAGGCGAGGGGCCCGGTGTGCGTGCGACGGCGGGATGCGAGCGCGCAGGGGAATGGTGTGTTGCGCGACGCGAGGGCAAAGTCGGCACCTGTGGGACTGGGATGCGTGCGCGAGGGATCCGCCTTGAGCAGGATGGCGACGTGCCGATGCGGGGATGATCAGATGGTGCGAGCGTCAGCAGAGACTTTGATTGCCGGTGATCGACGCTCGTATGCGCATTGGGCATACCGAAGAACGCGCCCCCTGAGCGATCTGTGCCATCCGTCTCAGGCGTGAGTGTGTCAGCAGCCGTTGATGCGCGTCGTCCGACTCTGATCCCGCCGCGCGATGGCAAGGTGCAGGCGCGGGACGTCTGTGCGCGGCCCCCCAGCGGGTGGGTGGTCTTGCTCGCATCTTGTCGTGCTCACATGTTGACTCGTTGCTGCTGCGTCACGTCGACCGGCCGTCCCACTTGTGCAGGCAGCGTGCAAGCCGGGTCCGTGTGGCTAGGTACGCCCCATGTCGGCTCTTGACCGTCGACGCGTGAGGCGCTGAGGACGCCGTCGTCTAGGCACCCATGTGAGGCTTCGTTGGGCAGCGCAGCGTTGGCTGCTGTGTGCGCAGAGCAGTCTGTGGCGCGCGCGCGCATTGTGTTCTGTGCGCGGGTGGTATGCCATCTCGGCGTGTGAGTATCGGGCTGCGATGTGAGTAGTGAGGACACGAGCGTCGCGCGTGACCGCTCTCGATGATACTGTAACTACGGGCGTTCCTGTTGTGCGCGGGGGAAATGTATGGGACTGCGATGGAATGCATTACGTACCTGCGATGTAGCTGAGGTGACGGCGGGCGTGCGTGTGCGGGAGACCGGCCTGAGAAAAGGAAAAGGGAGATGGGACACGATCATCGGCTGTGAAGCGAAACGGGCCGAGGAGGGCGACAGCGCGAGTGCGATGGATGGAAGGCAAGGACAGGCAGTCAGCGATGCGAGGCGGTGGGCAGCGGGCCGAGCGTGCGTTGGGGACCGGGAGCGAGCGGGCGGAGCGACGCGTGAATAGAAGCACGCTTTGACCTTGGCTCTTACAGTGTTTCCCTGAGAACTGTTGAAAGAGCGCACCAGGTGCGCGGTCACGTCACGCGGCGGCGACCGTTGTAGGTGAGCCATGCAAGGATGGACACGAGAGGGAGCGTGACGCACCGGAGAGTGGGACGTACCACTTGCGCAACGCACCCCGGTCGTCGTCGCTATCAACGGTGGATAGACGTCGCCTGTAGCGAGAGCGACCGACGCCGGCATGCTGGATGACGCCGCATGACACTGTGGGGCAGAGATCGGACAGCGTGCGGGGTAGATCAGTCCCCGAAGTCGATCGCGCGCCATTGCGTCGTCCTATTGGTCGACGCCGACGCCGCATGCGTCATTCCGGCGTAGGGCCCTGTCGATGTGCACGCTCTCTCGCGTCCAGAGAGAGAGAGGGAAGCTGGATTGCTTTGTGTCGACGCCGGCGATGTATACGCACAGAAAGGGCCGACAGGAATGATATCTCACACGAGTTGCGACGAGGTCATGACGCACATGTGAAGCCGTCGATCGAGACAAGGACCGAAAGAGGAAACCACCTTCTAAATCGAGCAGGGAGGGCGCAAGCGTCAAGCGCATATTGACGACGCGGGCAATCTCCCTTCCCCACTCGGTCAGCGCGTGCTCCGTCGATGCACCGCGTCCACCTCAGCACTCCACGCCCGTCTCGCCAGCGTCTCAGCGCGCGCGCCGATCTCCCTCTCCGCGCTCTCTCGCCAGGTGCGCCCTCTCACTGCGGCCGACTCCCGTGACTGCCTGCCGCCTCCCCTCAGCCCTCGTGGCGTGCACAAGCGGACGTCTGCCCAGGGAGCGTCCCCAAAGTGGCAAGTCCCACCCCTCGAGAGTCCCTCCCTCTCACGCGCTGTCCTCGCGTCCCCGCTAGCACGCGCGTCACGGCGCCATAGCAGGCGCGTACAGGACACAACGCGCCGCGCCGCACGCGCACCACGCAAGGCTGTGCTACCGATCGCGCGTGTATCTGTACTGCATCTAGGTACGTCATCGTCGCCCTGCCAATCCAACTCACACAGATTCGGATCCACACAGATCGTTTGGTGCGCTATACCACGCCGTCAAGCGCGCCCAGTGCCACCTTGCGTGGGACAACAGGCAAGTGCCCGCCCGGTCACCCGTCTGCCGCTCACCCGCCGCTCTCGCAGCATCCCGCAGGTCCTGCACGTCGCCTCCGGGGACACCGTCTCCTTCGACTGCCTCGACGCGTCCAACGGCCAGCTCACGCCCACATCCGACCTCGCCGCGCTCGCGGCCCTCGACTTTGCACGCCTGGACCAGGTGAACGGCCCCGTGCACGTCGCGGACGAGCGCCCCGGTGACACGCTCCGCGTCGACGTGCTGGACGTGCGCGCGGCAGACTGGGGCTGGACCGCGCTCATCCCCGGCTTCGGCCTGCTCGCGGACGAGTTCCCCGCGCCCGCGCTGAAGCTGTGGACGCTTCCGGGCGCAGAGGGCGGGGCGGGGCGGGCCTACGCGTGGTTCGACGAGGTGCGCGGGATCCGCGTCCCGCTGCGGCCGTTTGCGGGCGAGATGGGGTCGCGCCGGCGCAGCGCGGCGACGATCCCGCTGTACAGGACCGGCGGGAACATCGACACGAGGCACGTCACGGCCGGCGCAACGCTCTTCCTGCCCGTAGAGGTCGAGGGCGCGCTGTTCTCCATCGGGGTGCGTGTCGTGTCGCGGCGTCGTGGTGCGGCGTGCGTGCGTGACTGATGCCGTGTGCACGCGTAGGATGGGCATGCCGCGCAGGGCGATGGAGGTCAGTGCGTCGTCGCGCGTGCGTGCTCGGGCTGAGTACGTATATGTTTTTGGTACTCCCGTTGCGCAGAGGTCTGTGGTGAGTGACCCCGCCTCGCCGGGCATGACGCGGCGTCCATCTCACTGCGTCTGTGCACGCCAGGCACGGCGATCGAAACGCCCATGAAGGTCACGGTGCGCCTGACGGTCGTGCAGGACACGCCGTATGTCCAGACACCGCATTTCGCCACGCCGTCCGCCGGCAGCCCTGCAGACAGCGGCGGATGCTACTGCACCACCGGCGTCGATCCTGGTGAGCATAACGTCCCCCCATCGGCGCATCCGGGTGCGCGGCCGCTGACGACGAGCCCGCGGGCACAGATATCCGCGAGGCGACGCGTGCGGCGGTGCGCGGCATGATCGCGTACCTGGGCGCGATGCACGGGCTTAGCAGGACAGATGCGTATATGCCGTGCAGCGTCGCGGGCGATCTGCGGATGCACGAGGTGGTGCGTGGCGCGTCCTCCCTGCCCCTGCGATGTTCAGCGCCTTACGTGCCGATGCGCAAGAGCCGACTCGCGGCGTACCTGGAACCGTGGATCCGACCAGCACGCTGCCCGTGGAAGTGGGACGACCGGCCGACATGACGGTCAGCACGCGAGCACGGCACGATGCGAGGAAGACCACGCTGTGGCGCAAGATGGCAGGGGGATCAGCGCCGGACGAGCCGCATCAATGGCCGGCGACACACTCGCCCGTTCCTTGAGACCGATGGCACGGGCCGCTGGGTCGTCGCATTTTGCGGTACGCGCTGCGGTACGCGCAACGGTCACACGAACGGACGCCAGCACTTCGGCGTGCGGTCACAGCCTCACGACGTCTCCGTGCACGTCCTCTGCGCTCGCGCTGTCGGCTCGCACAGCCTGATCATTCCGACACAGGCGTATCGCAGCCCAGTGCCAGGCACACACCGCGCGCATGCATCTTAGTCCGAGATGCGCCCAAGCATCGCGGAGCACACTGTTCCCTGCTCGCATCCCGCCGTCGCACGCACACCAGCACCCCGGTCAGCACCCAACTCTCCTGCGCCACCGCACGCCCGCCGTCTCAGCTATCACGCGCGAACACGCCAAGTCATACATATATTAAATACACGCGTGCGTTCTCATTGTCGTCATGGCCCCCTCCTTCGCAACACGCGCGCGCGGCGTCTTCGTATTCACGTGAGCATCGCGTCCGGTTGCGAACGCGCTGGCTGTGGCAATCAATCTGATCAAGTGGATTCAGGGTTAGCGCACCACAAGGGCCGGCAGACGGGCGCGGGACGATGGCGTACCGGCGGCGTGCAGCACCCGACGCACGCGCCGCCCCGCGCTCGTGTTGTGTGTACGCGCGCTGGACAGTCTGGAAGACGGCGCCATCGTGAGTGTTCCGCGCGTCGGTAGCCAGGTCCGCACAACGCGACGTACCTGGTGATGCGAATCTCATCCCGGCACGGCTACCCCGTCCGTGTCCTTCGCGATCAAGGTAGGTGACGTGGTTTTGCATCCTTGCGACCGGCAGACTTGATGCTGGGAGGATCAGCCGACGCGGCGTGAACAGGACGAAGGTGCAGGCCATCGTACAAGCACGCTGGAGTGGTTACGTACCCGTGCGCCGGTCGAGTCTGTGCGCACCGTCAGCCGTCATGACCATCGGCTGACAATCGACAAGAACATACCATCGCCTGCCTCCTGCCCTCGGATGACCAGTCACCTGCGAGCAGCAACACACGGTCAACATCTCCGTCACCCGTGCGCAACGGTCGGCCGGGACGACTCGCCTTAACACAGTGGCTGCGCAGTCGAAGGCTCACAGGAAAGCGACTGAGCGCCCTCGCGTCGCGCAACACACCGTTCCCTGCGCGCTCGCATCCCGCCGTCGCACGCACACCAGGCTCCTCTCCTCCCCGGAAACACACTCCGCGCCCAGCTCTCCCGCGTCGCCGGACGCCCGTCGTCCCAGCTACATGCAAAGCTAAGCTACGTAATAGTAATACATGTCGTATCGTGCGCCCTCACTGTTGTCATGGTACCACGTCACGCCCCTAGGAAAGAAATTCGGCCGGACGGCCGGGAAACAAGCGTCAGCAGGCGCGCCATCACGCAGCACACCAGGCGGACGCACCACGCAGCGTCTTCGTGTTCGCGCGAGCACTGCGTCCGGCCGCGAACGCACTGGCCACGGAACCCAGTCTGGTCAAGGAACCTAAGGTTAGCGCACTACAACCGCCGGCGGACGCGTGCGGCAGGACGGCGTACCGGCTGCATGCAAAACGCGCGCACGCATTGTGTGGGCCCGCGCTGAACGGTCGGGTGTGCGAGACTGCAAGACAGCGGCATGGTTAGTATTCCGCGCATCAATGGCCAGGACCGCACGGCGCGACGTACTTGGACACAGGAATCATTCCCTGCACGACTGACGGCCCCGTCCGTGTCCTTCGCAATCAAGGTGAGCGGCGTGCGTGGTATTGCGTGCGTGCGACAAGCTTACTGGACGCTCGGGGGATCCGCTAACGCGCCGTGAGCAGAGCGATGGCGGTAGGTCATCATACGAGCACGGTCACGTACCCGCGCGTCGGTCCAGTCTGTGCGTACCGTGTCTGTGCGCACCGTCAGCCGTCGTGTCCATCTGCTGACGACTGACAAGAACAACTTACATAGACGCATCGCCTCCCGCCATGCTCGTACGCCCCCATCCCCGGGCGACCAGTCGTTTGCAACCGGAACGACACCGTCAGC
Source organism: Postia placenta MAD-698-R-SB12 (assembly GCF_002117355.1). Classification (NCBI taxonomy): domain Eukaryota; kingdom Fungi; phylum Basidiomycota; class Agaricomycetes; order Polyporales; family Adustoporiaceae; genus Rhodonia; species Rhodonia placenta. The sequence continues at coordinate 54,902 of NW_020169837.1, read as the reverse complement.
ACCGTCAACAATGGCCGACCGGGACAACTCACCTCCGCACGGTAGCTCCGCAGTCGAACGCTCACGGGAAGGCAGCTCAGCGGGGCAAGAATCCAGACGAGGCGAGTCGCCCTCATTATATCTTTTCCCCGCGCGCCGGACGCCGCGGCCGCGGCGTATGCTCTGCCGTCGCCAAGTTGCAGACCCGCATGCGCGTGCGCTTCTATTTCTGCCGCTTCGCTGTGATCGCTACGGTGCAGACGCGCCTAACTAACTCCTCCGCGCTCGATCGCCCGTGCCGTGCTGCCCCTCCGGCAGCACGCGCACATGTATGCGCTGCATCTCTGTGCGATTGTGTAGGCAACAACGGGTGCTGATGTATAGTACATGACCGCTCTACTGGGCGCACAATATCACTTCGAGCCCCACTCGATAAATTAATCAAAATTGCAATATGGTTACGAGCCGGTCATAGCGCAGCCTTCCGCGCGCGGCCTGACGACCTCTCCGTGCGCGCACGTCCTCTGCGCTCGCACCGTCTGATCAATCTGGCACAGGTGTATCGCAGCCTGGTTCGCAGCAGACCCCGCATGCATGCATCCCGGTCTAAGATGAGCCCTCGCGTCGTGCACCACGCCCCGCTCGCACTCGCATCCCGTCGTCGCACGCGCCCCGGCCTCCCTCTCCTGCCCGCCCACAGACTCTGCACCCACCTCGCCCACCTCACCGGACGCCCGCCGTCTCCGCTGCACGAAAACACGCTACGTAATACACATCGCAAGCACGTCCGTACATTCTCACCGTTGTCATGCCCCCTCGCACTAGCCCTCCGACGAACCGCACCGCACAACGCGTCCACGCGCCCCTGCGAACTCGGCCGGACGGCCGGCACGCACGTAGGCAGCGCACCAGAGTGGACACTCCCGCGTTGTTGGTGCATTCTCGCGAGCCGCGCGTCCGGCTGCAGACGTGCTGGTCATGGCCACTAGTCCGGTCAAGGGAACCCAAGGTCAGCGCACGACTGGGACCGGCACACGGATGCGGCAGGAGACGGCGGCATCGTCAGTATTCCGCGCGTCGGTAGTCAAGATAGCACGACGCGACGTACCTGGTAATGTGAATTCCATCCCTACATCTCTGCCCCGTCCGTGCCCCGCGCAATCAAGGCAGGTGGCGTGTTTTGGGTCATCGCGACGGACAGATTTGACACTGGGAGGACCAGCCGACGCGACGTGAGCAGAGCAAAGGTGGTAGGACATTGTACAAGCACGGTGAGGTTACGTACTCGTACGCCGGTCAGGTCTGTGCGCGTTGTCAGACTTCATGATCATCGACTGACGACTGACAAGACCAGCTTACATTCACGCACCGCCTGCCACCAATGACATTTCCCGAACGACTAATTGCTTGCAAGCGGCATGATATGGTCAACACCATGCACAACGGCCAACTTAGACACCTCACCTCAATGCGGTAGCTGCATAGTCGAAGGCTCACAGGAAGGGGACTCAGCGGGGCAAGAATCCAGACAAGGTGAGTACCCCTCGTTCAATCTTCTCCCCGCGCTCCGGAGGCTGCCGCCCCCGCCGCTTAGGTCCTGCCGCTGCCAAGTCGCAGACTCGCATCAGCGCGCACTTCTCCCAGGCCCCTGTTCGCCGTGATTGCTACAATGCAAATGCGCCTAACTAACTCCTCCGCGCTCGATCACGCGCGTTGCGCCATCCCTCCGTCAGCATGCTCACGCGCATGCGCTGCATCCCTGCGCTATTGTGTGCGGGCGCACGATGTTATCGCACGCGCTGCTAGGTAACGGCGGTGGGGATTTCAACATTTCTGTCAGCCGGGCACAGCGCGCCCTTCCCTGACAGCGTCTCTTGCGCCCACGCAACGGACAAACAAAGTGCAGGCCGCCTGCCCATGCCTATCGGCTGTCCGCGTTAGAATGGTCCGGCCATGTCTGCCCACGGTACAGTGTTCTGATGACGCCCTGGACATGTCCGGTGCGCGAGACATGCTTGATGTCTCTGCCTTCCTATGAGCAAAGATGTCGGCTGCGCCAGGATACCGATCACATTTAGAAATGTGATCGGCGTCTTGGCTAGGATCAATGTACTTAGTTAGAATATACTCACAGCGCTGCGGCGGGGAACGGCCTCGCACACATGGAGAACATCAGCGTGCTCATTCACGCAGTGGTGCAACGGCGCGATTCCATCCGTGAAGCTGCATGCTACAGACTAACTCCGGAGGTTGGAGAGGGGGTGCCGGGATGCTTGCGTGATGTATTAGGGACAGGGCGCAGACTGTAATATATAATCAAATTCACATAGACAAGCCTGAGCTTCGGAATACGACACACGGGGACCGGAGATTGTTCTCTGCTGTGTGAACCCATTGCCCCAGCTATGCAACTGCAACAACTCAGACATCATGAAGATGTCTGCGATGGTCATTGACTCGCATCCAATCCGGATTCATGGCCGCGTTTTCCGCATGCCGCAAATCCGCTACCATTCTGGCCCGCACGTCAGCATGCTTACGCGGATGCACTGCATCTCTACGGAGATTTCTCACGCACTGCACAGTGGATCACGGCATTGCCCGCAAATATTACATCTCTGATTCGGTATTCCGGCAGAGCATTTGAAACATGCCGATATCTCGGCATGCTTGTCACGTCCTGGGCCCGTGCGGTGGCAAAGTGGCTGCCAAGGACAAGTGTCAACGCTTATAAAGGTGGGCGCTTTGCAACTGCACATCGTCTCCGATTACCCTGTCTCTATGCTATCTTTATGCTGCTGCTGTATCCCATGTATTCTTTGCTACGCCGTCTCCAACACTCTGTGCGAAACTTGCAAGTCGGGCTGACCGGGATCTCATGCCAGTCGGATGCAAGCTTCCAACAACAAAAGAGTCACAAACGGCGCACGAGCTATCTAAGGAGTTACAGGAGTCGTTAACGACCAGGTACATGCCAACTCGAGCGCTGAGGACACAGAGACCGTAGCGCATTGTATCGCGCTATAGTCTGCGACAAGACCATGTGCGCAGTATCACCCTGGTGAGTGACCATGTGTAGTGGCATGGCCGTCACAGTGTAGCTGATCCAAATTGCGCTACGGACCGTGCGAACAGACTTCAAACTGACAATGCATACCAGTACGAGAATTTCGCGGGAAGACGAGGACCATCCACGAAATCGCAACCGACCGGGAACGTCAGCGCGGGATGACGAGTTCACCCCGGGAGGTCCCGAAGAACGTCTGCGCACCTCGCCAATGCACAGGCTGCTCGCCGTTGAGTCGAACTACAGCACTGACCGGGCCGCTAACATTGGCGACTGCGCCAGCTTTCAGCAAGCATACCGGGTGAGCACAATGTTGCAAAGCAGGGTTTGCTTTCCATTCTCCGTATTGAGAGCTGACTGCGTCGCAAACAGGACATAAGGAGGACATGGTCGAGAGAAGACAAGAACACGGGCTGTTTGCTGTAACAACCGGACATGCAGATTCACGCCTGCGCTATATGTGGGGATCAGGTGGCCACGGATCGCGCTTGTCAGCGGCCAGCCACGCCCACTACACACTCCCGCGTATCGCGCCATTGTTGTGCGCGCGAGCGGGCGTGTGACGCCATCATGCGACGGCGGGAGAAGACGTGCACACCGGGCCAAGGCGTCCCGGACATCATTGCGAAGGCAAACTGTGGGCGACCCACGACCGGACTATCCTGACGCGGACGGCGGGCAGGCATGGGCACGCGGTCTGCTGCGAGCAAACGGCGCATTCGGCTGTGCGGCGCGCGCGCGGCGTCTGTTCGTTGCAGGGGTGCGCGCGGCGCCGTCCGGGAGGAGCGCGGTTGGCCAGCGTCGTAGTGTCGGGATTCCTACCGCCCTTGTCGAGCGGGGCCCAAGGTGGCGTCACGGGCGCTGCACACACGGAAGCCCGCTTCTAACACTGGGGACGCTGTTTTCTGGTCTCGCGCGCGAGGCTGCGTTCGGTGGCACAGCCCTGCCTGGTGTGCGTGCGGCGCGGCACTTGCTGCGAGTCGACGCAGGATACGGCGGATAGCATGGGTGTAAATACTGTATTAGCGAGATTGAAATGAAACGAGCTTACCGGACTTGTACTGTGTCCCCTTGAGTGCGCTCTGCCCCTCACAGTGTGCTCCACCCCTCACAGTGCGCTCACAGTGCGCTCTGCCCCTCACAGTGTGCTCCACCCCTCACAGTGCGCTCACAGTGCGCTCTATGCCCTTCACAGTGTGCTCCACCCCTCACAGTGCGCTCTATTCCCCTTGCACCCACCTATCTCTCGATCTTTCTCCGGTCTTCCTGTCTGCCTGGACACTCGCACCACCGCCAAGTCGCGCAAATAGACGCCCGTGGCTCGGAACATAAAATATATTTCCGTAGTCTGCACAACAGCACCACCGTCGCCTTCGCATGCAGCGCGCCCTCGACGTGCCCCGTGTCGACGTCCCTGTACAGCGCGATCGTCGAGAATGCCCCACGCTGTGTCATCGCGTCGTCGCGATCTGCCGTTCCCGGCCGCCGCTCCTTCTCTGCGGGCGCCGCGACGCCGCCGTTGGACAGCGACGCAAGCATGCTCTTCCAGCCGCTCCCCGCGGGCACGCATACGTCGTGCAGCCGCTCATGCGCCTCGGGGAACAACCGCTTGGACAGCTGCTCCTCGATGGGCAGGAGCGGCGACAGCCGCATGCGCATCTTGCGGTGCGCGTCGGTCAGGGGCGAGGTGGAGAAGCGCACGGCGGGTGGCGCGCGGCCGGCAACGCCCTTGCCCTTGTCTGGCCGCGATGCAGGCTGTGCGACAGACTGGTCCCATTCTTCCTGGAGGACCTCGAGGAGGCGCTTGATGGATCTGGGCAGGCGCGCGCAGGTGATGAGCAGCGTGGGCGCGTCGGCGAGACGAGAGCGACGTACCGGATGAGGTTGAGCTGGATGATGGTCCTCCAGGCGGCGCGTTCGCTGCGGAAGTGCGAGGGCGAGAAGGCGAGCTGGAAGTCTGGAAAGGGAGCGTGTCAGGAGGTCAGCGGGCAGCGCATGCAAGGACAGGGACACGCACTCTTGAGCGTGGTGCTCTTTCCGGACTCGGCCTGGCCTGGCGAGGCGCGCGGGTGAGCAAGCGGGGAGGGGAGGCAAGAGAGAAGGCGCACCGAGGAGGAGGATCTTGATGGCCTTTTTGCGGCGGTCGTAGGCTTTCTTGTCCTCCTGAAGGGTCTGGTCGATCTCGTGGGAGACGGCCTGTGCGGCGCGCTGCTGCTGGAGACGGGCGTCGCGGTCGTCGGGGGACTCGTCTGGCGGGGGCTGGAGTGCGCGCGTGAGGGGGTCGTCGGCATCGGCAGACGAGAAGAGGGCGGCAGCAGAAGCCATGGGAGGGGACGGGAGGGCTGCTGGGTGGGGAGGAGGAGGAGGGAGAGAG
>NW_020169837.1:0-44025 GCF_002117355.1 Postia placenta MAD-698-R-SB12 | reverse complement strand
TGGACGTGCGCGCAGCAGGACTGGGGCTGGACCGCGCTCGATCCCCGGCTTCGGCTTGCTCGCGGACGAGTTCCCCGCGCCCGCGCTGAAGCTGTGGACGCTTCCGGGCGCGGAGGGCGGGGCGGGGCGGGCCTACGCGTGGTTCGATGAGGCGCGTGGGATACGCGTCCCGCTGCGGCCGTTTGCGGGCGAGATGGGGGTCGCGCCGGCGCAGCGCGGCGACGATCCCGCTGTACAGGACTGGCGGGAACATCGACACGAGGCACGTCACGGCCGGCGCGACGCTCTTCCTGCCCGTGGAGGTCGAGGGCGCGCTGTTCTCCATCGGGGTGCGTGTCGTGGCGTGGCGTCGTGGTGCGGCGTGCGTGCGTGACTGATGTCGTGTGAACGCGTAGGATGGGCATGCCGCGCAGGGCGATGGAGGTCAGTGCGTCGTCGCGCGTGCGTGCTCGGGCTGAGTACGTATATGTTTTTGGTACTCCCGTTGCGCAGAGGTCTGTGGTGAGTCACCCCGCCTCGCCGGGCATTACGCGGCGTCCATCTCACTGCGTCTGTGCACGCCAGGCACGGCGATCGAAACGCCCATGAAGGTCACGGTGCGCCTGACGGTCGTGCAGGACACGCCGTATGTCCAGACACCGCACTTCGCCACGCCGTCCGCCGGCAGCCCTGCAGACAGCGGCGGATGCTACTGCACCACCGGCGTCGATCCTGGTGAGCATAACGTCCCCCCATCGGCGCATCCGGGTGCGCGGCCGCTGATGACGAGTCCGCGGGCACAGATATCCGCGAGGCGACGCGTGCGGCGGTGCGCGGCATGATCGCGTACTTAGGCGCGACGCACGGGCTTAGCAGGACAGATGCGTATATGCTGTGCAGCGTCGCGGGCGATCTGCGGATGCACGAGGTGGTGCGTGGCGCGTCCTCCCTGCGCCTTGGATGTTGTCCTGGCGCGCGGATTCTAGGTGCCGAGCCACGGGCGTCTATTTGCGCGAGCTGGAGGTGGTGCGAGTGTCCAAGCAAGATGACGACCGGACAAAGATCGAGAGATGGGTGTGTGTAGGGGGAATAGAGCGCACTGGGAGGGGTAGAGCGCACTGGGAGGGGCATAGAGCGCACTGGGAGGGGTGGAGCGCACTGGGAGGGGCATAGAGCGCACTGGGAGGGGTGGAGCGCACCCAAGGGGACACAGGGACAGTACGAGACCGGGAAGGTTGTGTCATTTCAATCTCGTCAATACAGTGTGTACATTCCCGCTATCCTTTAAAAGTCTTCATTATCCTGTGCCTAATGCTCTCCTCGCTCGCGCAATGCCATCCCGAATGAGTAGCTACTGTTCCCGCTGTGAAGTCAGCCCGCGTTCTTGTCTTCTCTCGGCCGCGTCCTGCTAATATCCTGTTCCGGGCAGTCGCAATCCAGTCAGCTCTCAATATGGTGAACGGAAAGCAAATCCCGCATTGCAACATTGTGCTCACCGGTATGCTCGCAAAGCTGGTGCAGTCGCAAATGTTAGCGGCCCGGTCAGGGCAAGCAGCCTGTGCACGCAGGCATTCTTTGGGACCTACCGGGGCGAACCCATCGTCCCGCGCTGACGTTCCCGGTCAGTTTCGATTCTGTGGATGGTCCTCATCTTCCTGCGCAATTCACGAGCTGGTACGTGTTGTTGGCGTGATCCCGTCGCTCGAAGCATCTGCTGACTATCTCCAAAGTCCGTTTGCGCGGTCTGGTGGTCTGTAACGCAATTCGCATCAGCTACATGGTGATGGTCACGCCACTATACACAGACACTCACCGGGGCGATACTACGCACGTGGTCTCTTTACAAACTGTAGCGCGATACAATGCGCCATGGTCTCTGTGTTCTCAGCGCCCAATTTCGCATGTACCCGGTCGTCAACGACCCCTGCAACTCCTTAGATAGCTCGTGCGCCGTCTCTCATCTTGTCTATACCAGCGCTCAGGCTCGCATTCTCATTCCGCACACTCGCACCCTTGCCTCGACCCTCAACCTGCCCGGCGTGAGGCCCAACACACGAGACCTCTCACCTTTGCAGCTCGATTGCTGTCGGACGCTTGCATCCGGCTTGCATGATGTCCCGGTCAGTCCGACTTGCAGGTTCTGCGCAGAGTGGTGAAGACGAGGTAGCAAGGATCACATGGGACACAACATTGGAGTCAGAAAAGCAGCATGAGGGTAGCGTAGCGACAGTGTAATCGAAGATGATGCGCGGTCGCAAAACAGCCCACCTTTATAAGTGTTGATACTTGTCCTCGGCAGCCACTTTGCCACCGCACGGGCCCAGGAAGTGATAAGCATGCCGAAATATCGGTATGTTTCGGATGCTCTGCCGGAATACCCGATCAGGGATGCATTTGCGGGCAATGCTGTGATCCGGTGCGCAGTGCGTGAGAAATCTCCAGAACGCTGCCAATGCACACACCGAACATGCCCGGGTACCGCAGCGCGCAGCCATATCTTTCCCGGAAGTAGGCCTATCAATGCGACAGTGAGCATAAACCTGACACAAATTATGGCCACAAAGCATACCGCGACCGTTGCCAGCATGATGACAGTGAAAATGTTCGATTGTACTTACCGCATCTATTACGTAGCTTGTCTTCGCATAGCTGGGGTGATGGGCGCCCCGTGATGCGGGAAAGCGGGCGCGCTGTCTGTGACCGGGGGAGGACAGGAGTGCGACTGCATGCGATAGCTAGACGCAGGTCTGCCCCACAATCCAGGTACACTGCGCTGCGCGCATTGGCTCTTGACCGTCGATTCATGAAACACCGACAACCCTGTCTTCTTGTGTGAGACTTCGTTGGGTAGACGAGCGCACCAAGGAGGGGCATGCAGTGCGAGGCTGTCGGGCGACAGGCAACGGAGGCGAAGACGAAATGAAACGAACATGAGGACGGCACAATACACGGCTGGTGCGAGCGGACAGCGCAAAATACACGGCCGACAAGCGAGAACACTTACCGTGTTGCTTCAGCGGGGCTCAAGGTGACAGCGTTGAAGTACTGGACTTGCGGGCAGGGCACGGCTTGAGGACGGGGTGCAGATGATCCCGGTGCGGTGCCAGTGGCCGCCGCAATGGACTGACTGCAATAAATTGGCTGTGAGAGTGTCTGCGGACGGTGATGATAGCATATTTGCGGCATCTGCACTCACCTGGTATAGCACAGTTTCCGGGCTCTCTTGACATGCTTGAGGTGACGGCGTCGAGTTTGCGATGGGTGCGCACAGCAGAGAATGACCTCCGGTCCCTCCGTGTCCAATTCCGGAGCTCAGGCCTGTCTATGAGAATCTGAATGTCTATGACAGTCTGCGCCTTGTCCCTAATACACCGTGCAAGCACCCCGGCGCCCCCTGTCCAACCTCCGGAGTCGGTCTGTAGCGTGCAGCTTCATGGACGGAATCGCGCCGCCGCACTGCGGCGTGAACGAGCGCGCTGATGTTCTGCTTTGTTGCTATTCCGGTATGCGCGCGAGGCCGTTCCCCGCCGCTTTGTGCTGGGCACGCCGTAGCATACTCCAATCAGGCATACTGATGCAGGCCAAGACCCCGATCACGTTCCTCAATGTGATCGGTATCCTGGCGCAGCCGACATCTTTGCTCATAAGAAGGCACAGACATCAAGGACGTTTCGCGCACCGGACATGGCCAGGGCGTAACCAGAACACTGTACCGCGGGCGGACCACGGCCGGACCATTCTAACGCGGACGGCCAGTAGGCATGGGCATGCGGTCTGTAGCGAACAGCGCATTTGGCTGTGCGGCGCCCGCGTTTCGTCTGTCCGTTGCGTGGGCGCGAGCGACGCCGTCGGAGAAGGGCGCGCTGTTCCCGGCTCACGGCAATGTCGACATTCCCACCGCCATTATTTAGCAGCACGTGTGATAACATCGTGCGCCCGTGCGCCCGGATACTTGCAGTACATGGAAACACCCGTCGTTGCACTCGCGATCGCGCAGGGATGCGGCGCATGCGCGTGTGCATGCTGACGGAGGGACGGCACAATGCGCGTGATCGAGCGCGGAGGAGTTAGTTAGGCGCGTCTGCACCATCGCGATCACGGTGAAGCGGGGGAAACAGGGGCCTGGAAGAAGCGCACGCATACGCGGGTCTGCGAATTGGCGACGGCAGAGCCTACGCGGCGGCGGCGGCGGACGGAGCGTGGGGAGAAGATATAACGAGGGAGACTCACGTCGTCTACATTCTTGCCCCGCTGAGCTGCCTTCTCGTGAGCCTTCGACTGCGCAGCTACCGTGCGGAGGTGAGTTGTCGCGGCCGGCCGTTGTGCATGGTGCTGACCGCGCTGTGCCGCTTGCAAACGACTGGTCGGCCGGGGACGGGGGCGTACGGGCATGGCGGGAGGTGGTGCATCTATGTAAGTTGTTCTTGTCAGTCGTCAGCAGATGGACACGACGGCTGATGGTACGCACAGAATGGACCGACGTGCGGGTACGTGACCGCGCTCGTTGCTCGTATGATGACCTGCCACCGTCGCTCTGCTCACGGCGCATCAGCCGATCCGCGCAAGTAGGCCCGTCGCACGCATCCAAAAGGACGCTGCCCACGTTGATTGCGAAGGACACGGACGGGGCCGCCGTGCAGGAAACCAATCCTGTGTCCAGGTATGTCGCGCCGGGCCATTGATGCGCAGAGTACTAACAATGCCGTTCTCTTGCAGTCTCGCACACCCGACCGTTCAGCGCGCGCGCGTTCTGCATACAGCCGGTACGCCGTCCTGCCGCACGCGTCCGCCGGCACTTGTAGTGCGCTAACCTCAGGTTCCTTGACCAGACTAGTTGCCGTGGCCAGCGCGTTCGCGGCCGGCCGCGGTGCTCGCGCGAACACGGAGACGCTGTGTGTGCGTCCGCCTGGTGTGCTGTGTGGCAGCGTGCCTGCTGATGCTTGTTTCCCGGCCGTCCGGCCGAATTTCTTTTCTAGGGGCGTGACGCGGGGCTGGTGAAAGGGGGCGATGACGACAGTGAGGGCGCACGATACAACATGTATGACTATTACATAGCTTAGCTTTGCATGTAGCTGGGACGACGGGCGTCCGGCGGTGCGGGAGCGCTGGGCGCGGAGAGTGCTGCCGGGCAGGAGAGGGGCCCGGTGTGCGTGCGACGGCAGGATGCGAGCGCGCAGGGGAACGGCGTGTGGCGCGACGCGAGGGCAGAGTCGGCACATGCTTGGACCGGGATGCATGCGCGAGGGATCCGCCTTGAGCAAGATGGCGATGCGCCGATGCGGGGATGATCAGATGGTGCGAGCGTCAGCAGAGACTTTGATTGCCGGCGATCGACGCTTGTATGCCCACCGCAGAAGACGGCGGTCAAGTGGGGCGTGCCGTTTGTCTCAGGCAGCGCGTGAGTGTGTCGACAGCCGTTGATGCGCGTCGTCCGGCGCTGATCCTTCCGCGCGATGGCAAGGTGCAAGCGCGGGACGTCTGTGCGCGGCTCCCCGGCGGGTAGGTGGTCTTGCTCGCATCATGTCGTGCTCGCATGCTGACTCGTTTCTGCTGCGTCACGTCGACCGGCCGTCGCACTTGTGCAGGCAGCGTGCAGGCCGGGTCCGCGTTGCCAGGTACGCCCCAAGTCGGCTCTTGACTGTCGACGGGTGAGACGCTGAGGACGCCGTCGTCGAGGCACCCATGCGAGGCTTTGTCGGGCAGCGCAGCGTTGGCTGGTGTGTGCGCAGAGCGGTCTGCGGCGCGCGCGCGCATTGTGTTCTGTGCGCGGGTGGTATGCCGTCTCGACGTGTGAGTAGCGGGCTGCGATGTGAGTAGTGAGGACACGAGGGTCGCGCGTGACCGCTCTCATGATACTGTAATTACGGGTGTTCCTGTTGTGCGCGGGGGAAATGTATGGGACTGCGATGGAATGCATTACGTACCTGCGATGTAGCTGAGGTGACGGCGGGCGTGCGTGTGCGGGAGACCGGCCTGAGAAAAGGAAGAGGGAGATGGGACACGATCATCGGCTGTGAAGCGAAACGGGCCGAGGGGCGAGGACAGGCGGTCAGCGATGCGAGGCGGCGTGCAGCGGGCCGAGCGTGCGTTGGGGACCGGGAGCGAGCGGGCGGAGCGACGCGTGAATAGAAGCACGCTTTGACCTTGGCTGTTACAGTGTTTCCCTGAGAGCTGTTGAAGGAGCGCGCCAGGTGCGCGGTCACGTCACGCGGCGGCGACTGTCGTAGGTGAGCCATGCAAGGGCAGACACGAGAGGGAGCGTGACGCACCGGAGAGTGGGACGTACCACTTGCGCAACGCACCCCGGTCGTCGTCGCTATCAGGTAGATAGACGTCGTCTGTAGCGAGAGCGACCGACGCCGGCATGCTGGATGACGCCGCATGACACTGTGGGGCAGAGATCGGACAGCGTGCGGGGTAGATCAGTCCTGGAAGTCGATCGCGCGCCATTGCGTCGTCCTATTGGTCGACGCCGACGCCGCATGCGTCATTCTGTTGACGCGCACGCTCTCACGGCGTTCAGACGTTCGAGGGAGGTCCTAGCCCTGATCCGGGCACCGACGCCCCGGCCGATCACCGCCTTGACCGAACGCGCGCTGGTTCCCTGCGCTTGCATGAGCTTACAAGGTTCGAAATGAATAGGCGATATCGACGAACACTTACCAAGGACGTGCGACACTGGGGACGCTCGTCGGCACCCGGGAGTGAGACAAAGGTAGGTGTTCGAGGGAGAGAGGAAAGCTGGACTTGTCTGCGTCGACGCCGGCGTTGGATATGCACAGAAAGGACCGACCATACACGAGTGGCGAGGAGGCCATGAGCCGTCGATCGAGACAGGGTCCCAAAGAGGAAACCACCTTCTGCGACCGGCGACGTCCACGTCAAGCGTGTCGCTCCCGACGCGTCACTTCTGCCGTGGCGCACGCCGCGGCCTCCTCGCAAGCCGCCGTCCCATTGGTCGACGAACACGTCAACCACCTCCGCCGCGATGCTCCTTCCCCAGTTGGCAGTGACAATGTCCTGTCCCACACGGTCACGCCCTCCCCACAGGCACCGCGGCCCGGTCAGCGCGTGCTCCGTCGACGCGCACGCTCTCTCGCGTCCACCAGGCCCGTCTCGCCAGCGTCCCAGTGCGCGCTGCAAACACATGCAGGCGCACGCGCGACTCGCGTCATGCGCCCATCTCCATCTCCGCGCTCTCTCGCCAAGCGCGCCCTCTCACTACGGGCGACACCCGCGACTGTCTGCCGTCTCCGGTCAGCCCTGGTGGCGAGGCCGAGGGGACGTCTGCCCAGCGGAGCGTCGCCAAAGTCGTCAGTCCCACCGCTCGAGAGTCCCACCCTCTCACGCGCTGTCCTCGCGTCCTCGCTAGGACGCGCGTCACGGCGGCATAGCAGGCGTGTACAGGACACAAAGCGCCGCGTCGCCATCCCACAGCCCGTCGCTGCCACCGCCGCCCGCCCGCTCCCGGTCCTTAACATGCGCTCCGCCTGCCAGTCCAACACGCCAGACGTCCTCTCCTCCAGCGCCGTCAAGGGGCCTTCGTGTCTTGTGGTGGGCGCGGGGCCCGCTGTCAGTAGCCATGAGCGGCTCGGCTACAGTCCACTTGTACGGAGTCTTAACTCGAGGAATCGAAAACAGGGGGGCCTCCGTGTGTGCAACGCCCGATGCACATGTACAGCACGTCCTCGGCCCCTGCGCGCGCGGCATCACCCTGTGCCCTGCTCGAGAATGGCGGCAGGAATCCCGACACCACGACGCCGGCCATCCACGCTCCTCCCAGACGGCGCCCCTCCAAGACGCCGGCCGGCGGTATGCGGGAGCGTGTGGTGGGCGTGGTTGCCGCGGACGAGCGCGAGAGCACGACGGAGAACGAGCCCCGGTCACCTCGCGCTCTATCACACAGCGCAGGCCTGCATGCGTGGATTTAGATGTCCGGTCGTGCGCCCATTTCCACGCGTCGTGTGGGCATGTCGACCTGACTTTGGCCTCGTCCAAATGCAATCCGTAGCACGCGTGCTCATGGACGGACATGCTGCTGTCACGCCACGCGTGGATGGGCGGGCCCTGTCCCGCTTAATCTAGCCCTTGCCCTCCCTCTACACCACACGTGTGCTTCTCGCCATTCCCTATAATCTCCTGTCCCGTCTTGTTGCGTCTCCTCTTGCGTGCATACGCTGCTCGTGCATCGCCTGATGCCCGGTCGTCCAGACTTCTCGTCCTGATCACCTCAAGTGTGCAGCATGCTTCACTACCCGCGGCCCTTCCGTTTCCATGGTGCCGCCTGTGATCGCAGGTCTGTGCGCGTTCCCTGCCATTCATTGCCTCTTGTGCAGTCATCTCATCTCCCATGGCAGCTCTGTCCTGAGTTGCACCCCGCAGCAGAGCCCATTCTGGACACGTACTCGCGCCCACGACGCTCTGGCAGAGTGGTTCCTCCAGTCGCACTTACACATCGCCGTCCGAATTCAAGTACATATATCTCTGTAAAGACCGCACGCCTGAATAACGTGTCCTTGCATCTCTGCTGCTTCTTTGCAAGCTACCTCCCCGCACGGTTCGTCGATCTGGTGTGTGGTGCTCCTGCTGCGACACCCTATTGTAGGGTTAGGGCTTTGCACTGGCCAAGGCACGATAAGCCGCTCAGGGGCCGCCGTGATATGACTCGGCTTATCGGATAGGCTACTTACGCTAATATATAGCCGCGAAAGTTTCCAGGAGAGCGCTAACGTCCTCCCCGCCCTGCCATTCTAACTCGCACAGATTCAGATCCACACAGATCGTTGGGTGCGCTATACCATGTCCATCCACGCTGTCAAGCGCGCCCAGTGCCACGTTGCGTGGGACAACAGGCAAGTGCACTCTCGGTCACCCGTCCGCCGCTCACTCACCCCTCTCGCAGCATCCCGCCCGTCCTGCACGTCGCCTCCGGGGACACCGTCTCCTTCGACTGCCTCGACGCGTCCAACGGCCAGCTCACGCCCACATCGGACCTCGCGGCGCTCGCGGCCCTCGACTTTGCACGCCTGGACCAGGTGAACGGCCCTGTGCACATCGCGGGCGCACGCCCTGGCGACACGCTCCGCGTCGACGTGCTGGACGTGCGCGCGGCAGACTGGGGCTGGACCGCGCTCATCCCCGGCTTCGGCCTGCTCGCGGACGAGTTCCCCGCGCCCGCGCTGAAGCTGTGGACGCTTCCGGGCGCGGAGGGCGGGGCGGGGCGGGCCTACGCGTGGTTCGATGAGGCGCGCGGGATACGCGTCCCGCTGTGGCCGTTTGCGGGCGAGATGGGGGTCGCGCCGGCGCAGCGCGGGGCGTTCTCGACGATCCCGCCGTACAGGACCGGCGGGAACATCGACACGAGGCACGTCACGGCCGGCGCGACGCTCTTCCTGCCCGTGGAGGTCGAGGGCGCGCTGTTCTCCATCGGGGTGCGTGTCGTGGCGTGGCGTCGTGGTGCGGCGTGCGTGCGTGACTGATGTCGTGTGAACGCGTAGGATGGGCATGCCGCGCAGGGCGATGGAGGTCAGTGCGTCGTCGCGCGTGCGTATATGTTGTTGGTACTCCCGTTGCGCAGAGGTCTGTGGTGAGTCACCCCGCCTCGCCGGGCATGACGCGGCGTCCATCTCACTGCGTCTGTGCACGCCAGGCACGGCGATCGAAACGCCCATGAAGGTCACGGTGCGCCTGACGGTCGTGCAGGACACGCCGTATGTCCAGACACCGCATTTCACCACGCCGTCCGCCGGTAGCCCTGCGGATGGCGGCGAATGCTATTGTACCACCGGCGTCGATCCTGGTGAGCAGGAGAGCGCGTACTCCCCATATCGCCGCATCTGGGTGCGCGGCCGCTGACGACGAGCCCGCGGGCACAGATATCCGCGAGGCGACGCGTGCGGCGGTGCGCGGCATGATCGCGTACCTGGGCGCGACGCACGGCCTGAGCAGGACCGACGCGTACATGCTGTGCAGCGTCGCGGGCGATCTGCGGATGCACGAGGTGGTGCGTGGCGCGTCCTCTCTGCCCCTTCGATGTTGTCCTGGCTGAACCCCCGCGCACCACGCAGGTCGACATGCCAAACTATGTGGTGAGTGCGGATGTCCAGCTGGTGAGGTGGGGTCGGCTGCTGACGGTCTCGACGGCGGTTAGATTGGCATGATGATGCCGAAGAGCATTTTCACAAAGGCATAGGAAAGCGACAGACGGGCTCATTTGTGCGCATCTTGCGTGCTCGGTGGTTACAAATCCTCGAGGGCGGGACGCGCAGCTGTTGTATTCGCTGAATAACCTTCTCTCTATGAGAACTTGGCGGAATAGGACATCGTGCGCGATATCGGTTATGAGAGTCTATATGTGCGACTACAGAGGAAATACATACTATTGTATTACAACATGTCAAGAGATAGGTGTATGAAAGACAGCTAGAATACAACGGGGGATACAGAACACTCTGAGGAGACACAGAGCACTGAGGGGTTGTAGGACGCAGTACGAGTAACGGGAATCAGTGCGATGACGTCGGCATGGACTTCCTCTCCGGGATATGTTCCACGGTCAGTTTGGTGACGAAGAGTGCTAGCTCGGGAGGACACACTTGCGTCCGCAACAATTTGACGCAGCACGACGGCAGGCAGTAGCCACGTTGAGCGCGTCACGCAAGCGATCTCGCCAACCCCGGTAGCAGCCCACTTTCCATGCCGCGTTCGATATTGATGACGATCGACTGCAGGAGAGGACATATCACCGGCACATTACGACTCGTATGGCTCCCTCCCCAAATTGGTTTGTGGCCAAGCGCGAGGGCTACGTTGTACGCCGAGAAGTCCGCGTCTACGATCGAGAGTCTTGTCAGATTTGGAAGCTTGCTCAAGATCTTCGCCCAGTCACCATCCAAGAGCACAAGCGGTGCCCCCGCGTACCGGATGTGGAGCTGTTCCAGTGCAGGGAACTCAAGGGCATCAAAGGGCGTATAGTGCGGCGAGCGCTGGAGAGCACACCAATCGTATCGCTCAACTGCGACTCGGAACTGGATATCACTAGGACCAGGGCTCACTACCTGAATCGCATGCTTTCGAGCCCCGGACACGGACATGCAGGTGATCCCTGAGATGATGGTATGCATCGAAGCCGAACAATCAAGGTTGAAAGCATTTTGGTGTGAATAGGAATTGTAGTGGAGCATGATGTGAGTGGATGCTGGGAAAGACAGACGCGATAGGAACCGCAGACCGTGAGGCGACTTGGTCCAGAGGACGAGGACACGAAGAGAGTTCAGAGCCACAGTCGAACTCGCCATGGCGTCCGATACCGTACTCAGCACGTCCTCGTCGATGGTGCAAACGAGCCGCTGTAAGTCTGGGCAGTTGCGCGCGACCAGCATAATATCCTGCTCCATGAGCATTGATTGCGCCACGGACAGCGAAGTCAGGCCTCTCAGTTGCAACAAAAGGATCGGCATCCTGGCGATGGATGCGTCCTGCAAACGAGGCATTTGGTCTCCAAATAATTGCGAGCCTACGGTTCCTTGCGAGGTTATGTGTAGGAGTTTCAAGAAAGGCGCACGAGACGCTAGTCCCGCTGCAACTATTGCTGTCAAATTCGGGGATAGCTCGAGAGCGATGAATGTCCTCAGACGGTGTGTGTGCATCGAGATAAGTTGGAAGCTTTGGGACAATCTGTCGACAGTATCCTCGGATGCCATGTCAACAGCTTTGCCCGACAGATGTACGCATAAATCCGCGTTGAGCGACCGATCCAAGAACTCCAGGAGGACGGTGGGTCGCATGATTATAGGGTGACTGAGCACAGACCATAGCGTGGGCGATGTGTTGACGAGGTGGCGCCAGTAGTGGCATACGTGTGACAAGACAATCGTTGCCGGCCGGTATACGACTTCCAGTTCGTCGGGGACTTCCGGTGGTAGAACATAGCGGAAGATATACAACAAGACATCATCCACCAAGATTGGACCTGGACTTGAAGCTGGCACCAACACATCCTCCACTAGCAAGGTTGAACTTGGACTTGCAGCTGGTGCCTGGACAGGCGTACTGGAATAACGATCAGTAGCGAAAGTTGGTCGGAAGGAGACATCACCAACCATCTGCGTATGCGCCAGAATCTCATGATCAAGCTTCCAGGAAAGAGAGCGAGAGAGCGAGACGGGGTGTAGGGAGGTGTTGTTGGTGGCGGCTTATATGTGTTTGGTGATGGAGTGGAGTTTCAACAATGACCTTCATTTAATATCATCGTCTATTGAAGAGACAGATCATCGGCAGCCTGTCAACGAGACGGGATTATTCGTCTTCATGCGCGTGATGTCTCTGGCTCGGTGTTCAGGCTGAGATGTCACAGTATTCTCTGCGGTGGGACGCCGGCCACAGCCTTTTCAGGTATGATGTTCGACAGCAGTTGCGCCTGCCAAGCCTGCCGAGCCTCTCCGTTAGACAATATGCAGCAGTTTATACTTGTTGCAATATATACTAACGAACAACAGAGTTCAGTGGAGTTCAGGTCTGTTCAGGTCCACCACGTTTGACCAGTGAGTCCTCAGCCTGTTACCTCAGCGCTGAGCATCCGTTGTTTACTTGTATTTGCCCCTAGCAGTAAGTATTCCTTGTATGAGCTCGAAGTGCTGCCAGGGGTGTCAGCGCAACCTTGCTTGCAAATAATCCTCTGACAATGAAAAGAATATGCAAGTGTATTCTGTTGACCAATGCACAGACTGTAAGCTACACACTGCATGCAGGAGTCAATTTTCTTGCACAAAATATTGAATCAAACTTGAATTAAGAGCAAATGGCACCTATTGAATCTTACTAATGTAGAAATTGAATGCAAATTGAAGAAAAATTGAAGGAAAATTGAAAGAGACAATGGAAAATTGATTACATAATCGATTTTCCTTCGATTTCACTTCCATATTAGGTGCCAGAATACTGATTAGGTAAATTAACTTTTCTTTCAATTTTTATTTGATTTCTTGCACCAGGAAATTGAATACTGCATGCAGTGTACATAGAGTCACAAGTTTGAAAAGAACAAAATAAGCTACACGCAAAACCGGTGCCACCGCAAACAAACAATGAGCAATAGCTACAAACATTTGTCGGATAGATGAGTGACATTTTTGACGGATATAGCCTTGCTCTACCGAGTAAGGGGATCTCAAATTCATTTGAGGTGAAAACTAGTGACATTACACGCAACTTTGTAACATCTGGCTAGTCTTATGCATTGCGCTTTTCTGTTACGAGAGATGGGTGTGACTGCCTGATAAGGGAATATCATTATGTCAGTGTGTCCTGGGACACGCACGTGACGAGGGTGGGGCATAAGGGCAGTGGCGACACATTGGATGGCGAGCAGGGGCCTTTGGACAGTGCGGCTGATGCCTGAAGGCCTGGGAGGGCCTCCCAGCAGCTCAGGCGAGTTGTGGGGATGCGGTGAGTGCTGTCTGATGGCCGCCACCACTGCTGTTATGCGAGATCATGGGAAAAACATCCCTTAAGCAATCCTGCGTGTCCCATGAAGCTCTAAGGCAAAATTCTTGCTGGGACACGCTCCCCAGCAAGGAAAATAGGCGCCACCACCAAATTTTGCATGTCCCATGAAGAAATAAGTTGCAAGATCCTTCATGGGACACACGGAACAAGCCACTATGCAGCACGCTTAGTCTCAACAACATGCACTGGGCTCAATTCAAGCCCTTCTAGGGCCCTTAAAAATCTCCAAATATTTGGGGAAACATATTTATATGTGTTTATTTGATTCCCTCTGTGAAAACATTGAATTCCATGGTCCTACGAGCTGGAGCATGTCTGAAACGGCCATTGGGTACTCAGCCACCGCGTCGCGCATCAGTCACGTAACCATTCTCGAATAAGGTTTGCGTGTCCTACGTTAATCTACTATTAGATACGGGGTTTTGCAAAACCCATCAATTTTGCAGAACTGCATGATCTCCACTGCACACCATGAAAATTTAATTTTGATTGTTGTAGATGCTAGTAGGCACCTAGTGAAACATTTATCTTTCCATTCTATTTCTTGTACTACTAGCGCCCATACTGGTGCCCGTCTTAGTGCTCACCCGCGGGTTGAACATTATGTAGCTTACATAATGGGGTCCATGCGCACTTTGTGCCTGGTATCATACCACTATGTTTCCTTCTTTACTAACACGACCACACAGATACAGTGGTCCGTGCATAGCCGGTACTTGTATAACTAGCTGTACCATTAGTCAGTTGAACCCTAAGTTCGACCTGGTTATTCATTCAAGTCTCTGCTCCTCCTCGCTTGGGGTAGTGGTCATTCTCGACTTCCTCGCTCGATCTTCAGGACGATGTACTGTCCATAAGCCCTCACTCGTCGTCTATGAGTCAGGCATCGATATAGGAGTATAGACCGTTGTATCACCTAGTATACGCTATGTGCAAGAGTGATTGAGAGGAAATGAAGGTGAAGTGAAATGACAGCCTGCAGACTGTTCTTAAGATGTTCTGCAAACATGTGATGAGCGAGATCCAGAGACACTCATTGTATTTCTTGACAATCAGACATCCGATCCATTATATTACAGCTTTGTGTGTTCTGGTACACCAGCCCGATTCACCCTTAAAGACATGGCTGGTGGGCGATGGTTGTTCTGGTAGAGCAAGTGTCACGAGTTGACACGGTGCCTAGCTGTCTTTTTAATTTTTTCCCTTTCGCAGGCTCGAACCCGCAACCTCTGTACTATACGCCTGAAACGGACATTTCCTTATCTACTGTATGATCAGATTAGATGGGCAGCAGTGCGTGGCACAGCTCGGGCCCCGCTGACACAGCCGCTCTGACTCACCGGCCCCCGGGGCTGCGTCAGCATGCTGTGCACGGACCAGCTGCGCACGGACCAGTGCGCACAGCCTGCCCTTATCTTCCCCTGTATATAAGCCGGCCTCTGCTGCCCTAGGGACCTCAGTTTCGACCTCTTGTTCCTAGGTCAGTAAGCATCCCTTTGTATTCCTTTCTTACTTAACTAATATATTATCTTGTCCCTAGCCTTAGGTTTGAGCGCTGCTCACCATCGCTTCAGTGAGACCCAGTCGAACGCCCCCAGCGTCCTTGTTTGGTTTTCCCCTGTCGCTTGACCTCAAGTCGCGACAGCAAGCATGACATTTGCCACTGTCAGCATGATATGTTCACACCCTGCGCTCAATCATGGCACGATGCAGCAGCACACTTTGCAGTTCTGCAATGTCTGCTGAGCGGAGTTTATATTTGCCACTGTGACCTAGGCGTGATAGAATTTGCAGAACTACTGCAATGCGAGGCCTCAAATGCAGCATCTCACTACCACTGGCTGTCGTGACTTGAGGTCAAGCGACAGGGAAAACCTAGAAAGCTGGGGGCGTTCGACTGGGTCTCACCGAAGCGATGGTGAGCAGCGCTCAAACCTAAGGCTAGGGACAAGATAATATATTAGTGAGTGAAGTAAGAAAGGATACAAGGGAGGGCTTACTGACCTAGGGACAAGAGGTCGAAACTGAGGTCCCTAGGGCAGCAGAGGCCGGCTTATATACAGGGGAAGATGAGGGCAGGCTGTGCGCACTGGTCTGTGCGCAGCTGGTCCGTGCACAGCATGCTGACGCAGCCCCGGGGGCCGGTGAGTCAGAGTGGCTGTGTCAGCGGAGCCCGAGCTGTGCCGTGCACTGCCGCCCCATCTAATCTAATCGTACAGTAGATAACGACACGTCCATATCGGGCATGTGGTACAGAGGTCGCGGGTTCGAGCCCGCGAAAAGGAAAAATTAAAAAACGGCTAGACGCCGTACCAACTCGTGACACTGGCTGTCCTTCGTGTATGGGCACCAGCTTCATTATGGGTACTCCTCCATGTATTTACAACAATGCCTGAGTGAAATAACAACGATCCTTGTGGTGGTTCAAGCAGAGCGAAGGGGACAATGCATGAGTTTGCAAAACCCCGTATCTGATAGTAAAGGTTGCTTATACCAAATCCCTCACTGTTGGGTCCGAGCACCGATTCTATTAGCTCGACTATTAACGACCTCTGCTTATGTTCCTACTAAAATGTTTCAGTACAGTATCCATGGCGCGCATCCTAGATAGCATTCTGTTGCACCTGACCAGGAGTGCGTGGCACCATTCATAGCGCACTGAAATTTTATCGAGTTCTGCGGGGCCTCGTTTGGTGTCCAGGATTGTGATAGCATTGCACCAGTCTTTGAACCTGTACATCTGGACCTCAGGCTTCGGCAGCTTCGTTTCCTTCATCTACGTGACCTTGGTCGCTGTCTTCATCACCCAGATCTTGGTCGTTGTCTTCATCACCCAAATCAACAGTCCCGACCGCAGGAAACCACCCGTATTGGCGAAGATCTACACGTATTTCGCCTCCGCGTGTGACGGTCACCTCGACGCCTTCGGCCTCCAGTGCGTGCCGTTGAACGTCGGCACCACTTGTCCCGGGACCGCGCGATGAGATGATTCCTGAGGAGGAGATGACACGCTGCCAAGGAATAGGAGGATTCACATTCGCAGGAAGGAACTTGAGTGCTGAGCGTGCATCGCGTCAAGCTTAGGACATAGACCTATACTTACACAGAATACTTATAACGGCGTACCTTGGCCTACATGGCGGGAGTAATTCGGCATGCCTATGAGTTTAGCAATGTGACCTGAGAGACGAAAACCAAAAGCGTTTTTTTACATTCAACGTTCATTACTCTCACGGATAGGGACTGGGGTATCACCCACCGTACGATGTAACATGCTGTGGGGGAATCTGCCGGACGACATGGTATACCTGTAGCGCAAGTATTGTATGAGTCGCTGCATGCTGAAACAATGAAAATTGAGGCTACGAGCACCTTTGCATGAAATTCTGCGATGTCCATACTATGACGGCGGCCGTTCAGTGTTTAGCCTACATCCTGCAGCAGGCGGCAATCCTGGCGCGACAAACGCGATCATGTGCCGCGTCTTTGTCGCGACAAGCGCCATCAAGTCTAACCTTTTCGGCCTCTTCCTCAGCGTGCACATATAACCGCTTACGACGCTGCGCGCCCTTCCATTGATGTATACATCAAATTTCAACACATCTACTGAGGCATTATGCCTGTTTTTTTCTGAAAA
This sequence comes from Postia placenta MAD-698-R-SB12, assembly GCF_002117355.1. Classification (NCBI taxonomy): domain Eukaryota; kingdom Fungi; phylum Basidiomycota; class Agaricomycetes; order Polyporales; family Adustoporiaceae; genus Rhodonia; species Rhodonia placenta. The sequence goes on along the minus strand of NW_020169837.1, from coordinate 26,903 downwards.
GGAAGCAGACCAGAGGCTGAAAGGGAATGCAGGTCGGTCTCAGGTTCTGTACTACGTATACCGACATTCAATATCTTCTATCAAGTAACTAGTACTTTGTCTCTACTTATCCCAAGCTTCGCGTCTCGCCATCTCCCGCCATCTCACTCGCGCATATAGCCATAAGTTGTAGATGCGTTGCACAAGCGACACAACGTTTTTAACATCAGACGGTACGCATATACTTCAACTGACCTCAACCCACCACCGCTTGCTTCAGTCAGGACCATGACTGAGGGTGTCCTAGTCTCTGGATTGGCACGCGGCATAGACACCCAATTAGCATCCTTGTCTGCTGTAGACCGACCATGCTGGCAGGCCTTCAATGCCCACAGTACTTAGTAAACAAACGGCGACGCATCGGTATCCCAATTCTCTATTGTAATATTGTAATCGAGAGCGGCTAGCTAGTGCGTATGATTACGTTTTACCATTGCGACGACTGACGTACTTCCTCACTGTAGCTTCGGGCCAAAGAGGGAAGTGATGTCAGTCGATGGCATTCTTTGTTTTCAGAGTCAGCGAGGATGCGTCCTTTCTGCAGACGCAGGGCTCCTTAACCACAGTAGGAAAAAGGCTGACGGTGTTTCGACCTTCAGCCCGAGTGTAGTCTTCGAGCACGAGTCATCTGAAGGGATGTCTACATTTTCCACCTTTATATTCTTCAAAGGTGTCCTGGCTGCTGCTGCTATAGGCAGATGAGTATCGTGTTTACGCTTGTTTCCATTCCTTATATGGGTGAGAAACTCTGATCCCATGCGATGAACGCGCACTCACGAAGACTTTCATGTACCCCTTTGTGTCTTCTAGTATCTTCGTGCAAGATGCACTACTTAAGGGTACGAATTGCTTGCATAGGACAGAGTATGAAGACTAGCCATCGATCGTGGATATATCCGCCCGATTTGCAGGAGGATTTTACTAGCCCATTGGATCCCACATCCGCAGGCCACCCAAGTTTAAGTGGCGCTGCCAGGCCTTCGCGTCTCTCGTTTGCGCCTCGATCTTGAAAACGTGAGGTGCATGATGGCACACGGTACGTCTAGCAATACATTTCTACCCATGACCCCTTTACACCATTTTACATGAGAGAACAATTCACGTACAACCCAGAACGTCAAACCGTTGCAGTCATCATAATAGCAGTCTTTCAGTCTCGTGTACGCTCATCCCGCTCGAGTCAATCCTCCATACCGCACTCAAGTGTACTTAACGACGACCTCGGACGAGGAGACAGACGCGGAGGTGAGCACATTACCGTTCTGCTCGATGTCGATGAGTGTCGCGCCAGACGGGCCCTGGGTGCCGGAGCTGGTGGTTGCCACGGCGTCGGTGAACGTGACGGTGCCAAAGTCGGCGAACGAGACAAGCCCCCCATTCTCCTCATAGTCCTCGACGATCCACTCGGCGTTCTCCTCGCAGAGGGCGTAGGAGGAGGTGAGGCTCTGTGTCACGGTCTGGCCAGTCGAGACGTTCTCGATGACGGCCGTGCCGCTAGTCGTGCTCGTCGCGGTGACAGTCGTCTTGATCGTGTCGCCAGCGCTGATGCTGATCCCGGAGAAGTCATAAGCGTAGTCAGGGTACCATTCGTACCAGGCTATCGGAATGCAAGATGAACGAGGACTCAGGCTTATAGAGACGCGAACTCACCGTCATAGGACACCTCGCCGCCGTCAACGGTGAAGTCCACACCTGTCTGCAGGATCGCGTTATCGCAGGTGTCGCCGTCAATGCCAACCCAGGCGGCGGCAGAGTAGGTGCCAGAGCCGCCGCTGGGTGCGCTCGGGGTGGGGACGACGAATGTTCCGGTCACGGCAGTGTAAGTACCCTGTAGCAGAATTTGAGCATCGTGTGGTGCGGTGAGTATCATTTGTGCTACGAACATCGCCCTCGGCGTAGACGGCACCAGCCCAGTTAGAGCTGTACTCCACGTTACTCTGGTCGCTGATGAGCTCCGAACGCTGAAGAGGCTGCGAGAGGTGGGAGCCAGCGCGACGACGCGCAATGCGACCGGCCAAGCCAGAAGGACGGGCTACGGCGGAGGCGGCGAGGAGGATGCAGCTGAGGAGACCGGCGGAGAGCATTGTTGCGATGAGAGGCAAGGGTGTTTGGGCTCGAAAGGGCTATGAGACCGAGAGGAACCTGGAAGACTGATGCCATTCCTCTTCGACCTTTATACTCGCGCATGGTCCATCTCACCGGTGCGGGAGCGTGCGTTGCGCCATATGCCTTCCGGTTTGGTGGGAACCGACAAGGGGCAACGGCCTACAGCCCACATGGTCGGACTGTGTGGTTGCAATTGCGAGTGGTAGCGCATGCCGCGGATCCAGGCCGGCGGTTGTCTTCGAGAAAGTCGACTTGCTCCATTCCGTACGTTGCTTCCAGCTACTGACCATCTGCCTCGGCAAACCCGCAGCGCAGCATGCGAAACGCCTTATCGTCGAGAACGCCACCTGCTCGATCATTGCACTCGTTCAGAAATACCTTCCGGCACTTCCTTTCCCTGTCTTGGCGAGCTTTTACAGCGTCACGAGACAAGTCTTATCATTGTGGGTACCATCTGCTCAATATATATCAATTTATAGATGGAACACTGGCTGACGCATACTTCTGTGTCTGGTCCAAATACAGAACACACAGAGCCATATGGATGCTACCTCTGTGCGAGGCGAGGAGACAGGACAACCCGAATGATGTCTCACGCGAGCTTGCGCGTCAGTCACGCAAGTGAATGGCGGGACCCCGGGAACCTGCGAGACACCGTTATCTCTGATGCGATTACACCGTCCTCCGATCGAGAAGAGTTGCGCACCGTTTCTATCTCTATCTGTGAAGGCAGCTACAACTCGATCAATGGGTCCACAAATATCGCAGCTATCTCCTTCATACCCGGCCTGCCGTCCGAAGTCTAGGCTGTCTTTTGCTGGCGCAGAAGATCACGCGAGCCATGCAAAGCTTCTGTCGTGCTTGAGCTTGATGCCCGCGCTGACTGGATTTCTGTTCCTATGGCGGTTGGAGAACAAACACCGAAAAGCACCGGTGCCTGAACACACGAAATGCCTTCGCACTTGGAATACCCTAGTAGGCCAAACATTGTGAAGGTGAGAAGGGCGTGAGGTTCGATACGGAAGCCGATGAAGCACCGACGGCACGACGCGAACACCATGGGGCTTACGCAATAGAGATCACTCACGTACCTGTGCTCGCAGGCTTCATATTCCAATTGACATTTCCACCACAAGCTGCTGGCAAGTCTCGGGACCGAAGTTCTCGTCTCAACACCGTTGCGCTGACTGCCACACCCGGGCCGCGTCGCGAGGCATCTATGCTAAGCATGCGGTGACATTGCCGAATTGCATTTTGTACTGGCAGATCCCCCGATGCTGACGCGCTGACGGCCGAGATTTGAGAGTATTACTGTCCTTCAAATTCAAAGACGATGACATCAGAGATAGCAATGCAAATAGCCGTGGGAAGGGCGCCCTCGACACGGACATGGCATGCGGCAACATCGCTCCTCTCTCACGCTCTGCAGCGTCACCGGGTGACACTATGCCCATGGATTGAATGCATTTCGACTTTACGGGTGCGGCTTGAGGTGAGTATTGTACTTTACCTGGCAGTCGCCGGACCCCTCATGTCGGTAGCGTGACTGCCGCCAATCAAGGAGCAAGCTTCCCCCGGAATCTCTCGGTATGTTCGCGGTCCGTTCAATGGCTTTAAATCCTGAGCCAGGTGCGCACTTGGGGTCTGCCTACTGCTCCGTAAGGCACAGTGTCGCTTAGCTACTTCTTCCTTCCGTTATACAGGAAGTGCGAGGATTACCTTTACACCCGGCTTCTCCGAGCCTGTGATCCCCGAAATCAGGCGAATAGTCATAGTTTCCCATCCCACAAACTGCAGGACGTGGAGATTATTGTCATCTGAGCCGCAGCTGATGTGGTTTTCATCTGATGGTATACATTGTGCATTGTGGCTGGGTCGGAATGTTCACAAGGACGGAACCCGTTGGGGCTCTTCTGCCCGAACATCATATGGGTCGTGGTTGACGTGATCGTTACTCACTGCATCCTTGAGATTCATGCATTGATACTGGCGGTCGAGACCCGTGACGCCTGAACATCGTGCTCATACGTGCCCTGACTCTTAGCTCCAGGCTCACATCCACCGAAGCCTAACTATGCACCTGAGCGCGGCAGTCACTGAACACCATGCGAGTTTATTCTTTCCTTTCTAAGATAATCTGGAATGGCAGGTTGCCATCTATGAACTGAAGCTGAATGATCATGACATTGATGTTCTCTACTATGGCGTGCGAGTTGGATCCGCGTTTGCTTCACGCTACCTCGAGAATGTACGCGCAAACGATGAGTTATCGAACTGAATGCGCTGGATTAGGCGGCTGATGTACAAGTCGGGATATAATGTCGACAACCTTTATACCGCAATACTGATCCGTTGGCTCGAATCTGCGCAACGAGGTGAAATTTGCTGCTTGCTGATCAGTAGAAACGATGATTAGATTTGTGAAATCATTTCTGATAAGTAATATGATCTAAGTAGTTAATAGGCATCTTACCCTGTTGTTTCAAGGCGGTCGATAAGACTATGCTAAAAGTGCAACAATGCTAGGCGATTGTTGCCGTAGATTGTTGAACTGACTGTAGCGTGTGATATTTCGCTTCAATTTTGACCGGGAGCAGTCAGTGAGTGCCCAAACTTGACGGTTCAGGTAGGCATTACTGATTTCTAATATAAAACCAACATATCAATGGCAAAGAGTTATTTGATGAGTATGTGGGACGCATGAGGCTCGGTGGGAGTATCATTAAAACATGCCGCGCCGTCGGGCGCTATGTGAATACCCTATTTGGTATATACATTTTTCAGATGCGTTTGCTTTCATGGTCACCCGACCAAGTTCCAATGAAGACCCTTCTTATTGTTATGCCTGGAAAGGATGCGAATATCGGTCCGTTTTGCATTTATCTTGCAATGGGCTCTTCCGGTCTGTCTTTCCACTCAGGCTCCTCACCATGTACAACCTGCGACCGTTACCTCATAGGCGAAGAATTGTGCCGTTAGTTTTATTGAGTTTCCTCTTATATTCAGATCCTGACACTGGTTCTAGTTTATCAGTGCAGGGGCCTATTCTACGTATCCAGCACGATGTTCTTCTGTGCATCTTTCAGCTACTGGCCAGCGTCGACGTATCTACAAGTACTCAGAACCAAGAGCGTAGCGCCTGGCTTGCGCCCATCGTGTTATCTCACGTCTGCTATCGCTGGAGCGCGTTCGTGCGTGGATCACCCACAGTCTGGACGTCCTTGAACGACGCAGTGATGATACGTCCTACTGTTGCTACCGAATTCTTGAGCAGGTCGTGCGACGCCCCCATTCATATCAAGTTCTCGTGCAAGTCCTTCGATGACTCACCCGACTTACAGCGTGATCTAGCGCGATCTATACAAGCCGTAGCTGGACATACGCGGCGCCTAGCCACATTCATCGCAATGGCAGTTCCACCGGCCGTCGCGAACATGATCACTCCCATGCTGGTGTCCCCGGCGCCACGGCTTCGAACGCTCGTATTTTCGGTTATAGCGGTTTCGCACGAACCAGAGGTCTCGTCGGTCTTCGCCGGTCATTATCCACTACTGACGACCGTTGCCCTTGTCGGCCTTCCACGCTTGCAGCTGCCAGCCAGGACACTCGTCGACCTCGTTCTCGCACATCTCAAGGTCAGTGTAGAGGACGTCATGCGTACCCTACAGGAATGCACGGGTCTGCGCTACCTCAGACTGCACGCCTTCCACAACTTTTTGTATCAGCGCACGCAGTCGCCGCCTTCGGTAGCAGTGCTTTCTTCGTTGCGCAAGCTATCCGTCGAAGCGGTTCATGGCACTCCGCGCAGTCTGCGGTTCTTAGAACGTCTTTCTTTCCCCAATTCCACACAGATCCGCCTCCACTATGCCTGCCATCTGCGATCTGTGGACACCTTGTATAATTGTAGCTCTGTAAGCGACATCGCCTCACAAATCGAGGCACTTACTCTAAGCACGGAAGTGGTGGGCCGGTTTCCGTATATGCATGCGTCTACCCTTGAAAAGCTTTTCGATATTCAAGTAACTCAAGCCGACATACATCGGAGGCGCCCCGCGCTAGCCCACACGCCGTTCGGCGCTATAGCTTTCCCCTCGCTCAAACATCTCGACATCAGGCTGTCTGGTTCACAGGTCGAACTTGACAGCGAAGAATGGGTGTACATCTTAAGCAAGAGTTCACGCCTAACATCCATCACGGTCCGAGATGCAAACTGTTCCATGCGACCTCTGTTCCTAGCGCTCGGGACGACCGCTTCGAGTGATCCTTCCATTTGCTTAGATCCCTCAATCCCCGAGCCGGCTGTTCCCTGCCCTTCCCTTCAGTCTGTTACAATCACATTCCACCGAGATGGCTTCGACCTCCTCCCTGTTGTGACAGCCTGCCTTGCGACGCGCGCGAGAGATGGCCGGCGGTTGGCGTCTTGCGAACTGACGACCTGGCGAGAATGGGTCATTCCTCCCGAACTATCAGATGTTGTTGATATGTTGACCGTCACATGTGCTGTCGACGAGGCGGAGCAGAACATTCATCAGTAAAAATGGTATGGGTGATTACGTTTAACTCGATGAAGTGTTATGACCACTGGGCGGCCAGAACTATCATTGTCGAGGAGTATTCATCACAGACAATTCACCATACATCATTGACAATTGGACAGTACATCACTCTTGTATTGTCCGTCCAAACACAATTGAGCGACCTGTATGACTTTCACAACGGCAGCATCAGTGTTGTCACGAATCCTATCACGTCGGCTCACTAGGCCGTAAGCAGTTCAGGTCATTTACAGGCCCTACTTTTACCTATTGCATGTTGGAACGCAAGTAGTAAACATAAGAATCACAAAGATACTTCATTCGCCGGGAACAAACTGACCAAGTACATCATGATGACTAGGGAGCCAGATCGGAATCCTATGGTGGAGAGTCTTACTTGTTCTTCATGAGTGGGGATATTTGCGGCAGACCAGGATAGAACATGGTTGGGATGGTCCTATACCAACGCCGTTCAGTGCACCTGTATGCAGATGTGGAGGATGTAGTCAGACTCACGGCGTAGGAATAAGCGTTGTGCTCCCAAAACCGGCAGTCAAGTCGCCGCTCATCGTCGTGGGCGTAGTGTAACCACTTGGCTGCGTGTAGGTAGTCGTTTCCACAGCGTAGCTTTTGTGGCTTGAGCCGGACTTGAGGCAGGCTCCGGTCCCATAAGCCGACTCACACTTCCAGGTGGCTTCGTCAGTCAATGACCACATATAGACGTCGTCAAGGTTGATGTCATAGCACGGGGCGCCATCTGCACAGAGAATCTGGATGGGAGAGCGTTGTACACCGTCTGCGACATTGCCGTCCCAGTTCTATAATCTAGATTGAGGTTACTCAATCTTGAGAGGTGTGTACGACGCAAACCTTGAACGTGATGTTGTACAGTTGAATGCCGTCTCCAGGCTGCGTTGATTCGGACGCCCAATATTGGTTGACATTGAGGCCATACGCTGTATCCCGCGAGATGAAGTCCTGGAAGACGACGTCCTTGACGGTTCCGGACCCGCCGTTGCTCTTGATCATGTATGCTTGATTACCACCGACAGTGTAGACGTTCCTCACGCCCCACGGAAATGTAAACACAGAGGGAATATGTACTTGCAGAATACAAGAGATACTCACTGGTACAAGATGTTCGCAATGGAGGTGTTGGCACCCAGACTGCCCATGGCACTTCCACCGGATTGGTTGCACCAAACTTAAAAAAACAGAGAAACTTTGAGTATGAAAATACCAGAAGTAGTATGATATTCGTACTGCGCTCGACAAGTATGTTGGATGCCGGCGACTACACGCAGTCACCATTTGATCTTTCCTAACATGCACGCGCAGAACACACCTTGACAGTCACGCACTCGTCGCGGTTAGTCACCTCAACATCGTGAATCCAGTAGTTCTCGCCCCAGACGTCGACGCCATCTGAGCCACCGATATCGGCACCTCTAGAAGTCATATGAGTTCTATAGTAGCCCAGGTGTTGAGGACAGACCTAATAGCAAGGTTGTAGACTTCCCCGCCGGAGCCCTGCTGGATGACGAGGTGGAATTCAGGAGCTAGAGCCGGTCAGCATTAGACCGCACCGTAGACCAAGTTCTCACAGTCGACCAGTATGAGGTCATGGAGCGACCACCGCTCCGAAGTCACCATACGGATCAAGCGGGGCCTAAAGTCGTAGTGAGCGACGACCATATGGCAAACGCACGGAGACGCTTACCCGTCGTTCCGACACTGGTACCCAGCACCTTGGATACCGCCTGCGGAGTTCTTGGAATAAAATTCAAAGTCGTAGGCATTTTCTACTGCTATCATGTTCCCTCCTGTCGTCGCTGTAGAAGTAGTACATGTCAGCATTGAAGTTCATATTCAACAGAGAAGCCTACCGGTACGAGTGATCAAGCCATCAAGCCTGAACGCCCAAGATGATCCGCCTGTGAGCGTGACCCATGTTTGCATGTCGTAGTCACCTGCAAGGATGCGGATCAAATTAGGGACGCGGCTGCCTAGTCCATGAAATAGCATACCAGCTGGGACATAAAGAGTGGAAGGGCTCGAATTCGTCAGCACGCAGTCCTACATGTTGCGAAGAGAAATAAGCATCATAGATGAGAACAGACACAAGGGTGCCCACGTCGAACGCTTTCTGGATTGCCGGACCGATGTCGCTCGAACCGATGTTGCCTCCATAGTCGAGGATGTTGCACAGTGTAGACTTGTCAGAGAGCGGCGTCGTGGGACCCACGGAGCCAGACAACTGTGCCGATGCAAAAGGCGCGAGGAGTATGCAAAAAGCAATTCGCAACATGGCTTACACGAGTCACGCTGACCATCAAAGTACTCTGCCATGGTGCCCCTGTTGTTATATACATGCAGAGATGAGACCGGTTACCGCCAGCGAGAGAAACCCGAAGCAGAGCTCGAACATCCTCGTGTTACAGTGTGATTCACGGCCCGAGAAGGGTTGGTTATTCAGAGGACGATGGTCGCTCAATAGTCTCAGCGGACCAGGAACACACATGGTTGCGCAGCTTCTCTTCCGGTTTCCAGCTAGTCCGGTCCAATGAGCTTGTCTCCGGTCCGTTTGCTGTAGACCTGACGACACGGTACCGAGTTGTGTGATCCAACAGGAAGGGAATTTCAAAAGCACTACGCCTTCTGAAAGGTAACTTGGTGACCGCACCTGCCGGCCCGCGGAACAGGTGAACCGTGAGCGTGAGTGCGTAAGGAAGAAAGCCGGTCACGTACCATCACACCCATGTGTCCTATGCCCAGGTGCGACAATAATGTCCGTTAAGGGACCACTTCGGTGTCAATGGCAACATTTTGGCAGGAGATGACCGTACCGCAAATGGGCGCTAAGCTGGGGCACAGAAGAAGCGACGCTGGAAGATGGTATTTGTCCATGGTATGCTCTCAATAGTGTGCACCCGGACACGCACTGCTACCAGTTACCTGAGCTGTGGGTGATGTCGTGCATAGGGTATTTCGAGGAAGCTCGAGATACGGAACGAAGCGAGCCAGAGAACGACTCAGGAAGTTAGAAACAACGGCTAGTGCAAATGCTAGATACGCCAGCGAAGCGTATCTGTGGCTTTACGTTGGGTCAGAACATCTGATACTACCTTAGCGCACACGGCAAGTATGGCACCTTTTCACAGCTACGGATTAGTTACGTATGTATAAACCAATTCTTCTGAATGATGGCACCACCCATTGCATACTCTGATAGTTGAGTACTCCGATCAACAAGAAGAGGAAGTAAGGCAACGTGACGCTCGAGAAATATACGAGTCGATTCTTGAACCCATAATTCGGCGTGCTCGTGCTGGGGATCTCGTTGTGCCTCGGTTGTTGATCGAGAGGTTTGATACGAACAAAAAGGCTTACTTTATGTTTCCTGCTGCTGCGTACTTAGGCAGACAGCCACGACAACGCCCATATGCGGCACTCATGTGCTATGCGCGCTCCTGCGAAATTTGTAGCTGCTGATAGATATGCGCGCGCTACTGGGATAATCACTGAATACTGCGCGGCTGCGTGCTTTGTGCATTAACGCATATTGTTATGACAGTGTCGCATAACGTTCGCCCTGATCAACACAGCCCGTCGCGTGAGCGGCAACAACGCCCATCCGCTGGGACTGTCAATTTGTTATGATATCAGCGGCCTTCTCCATCGAGGTGCTCTCAACTTACTGGCCAGAGGCAGCCTGATCAGTGAAGTTGAGGAATAGTCCAGTTGATCCAGTGGCTAGGATCCCACACTGTGCCGTTGAACATGTAATTAGTATAGAAGTAGTCCGTGCTGACGTCCTCCTCGTCTAGCAAGAACTTCTCGAAGAAGGCGAACAGCGACGCGTTCAGTGTATCGGGGAAATAGCAGTGGCTGTGGTTCCCGACCTGGACGAAGCCATGGTGCTCTGCGATGCCGAGAGCCTCATATACCGTATGCGCGGCAGTCATACAACCGAAGCCACTCAGTGGGCTCAGCCACTCCAACTCTGTGTTCTCGTACGAGATCATGGGGCGCGGGGCGACCATGGCCGCGAGTTCATGGTGGTCGTACGGCAGCTCGCTGATGTTGTATACGTAGTTGTCAAAATTGACGGAGAACCAGACGTTCTCCGTCACAATCTCAGTTGCCTGCTGCACTATGTCGCCACTATCCTGCTGTTATTTGGACAGCCGCCAGAAAGTGTCGCCGCCGGAGCCGGATTCTTGCGGGATCGTCAGCGCGATACGTGGCTCGAACGCGCCTGCCATGAGTGAACCCTTGCCGTCGCGCGAGCAGCCGGTGACGGCTATCTTCGCCGTGTTTATATTGGCCTCTGGCGTGATTTCAAGCGCGTCGATAATGCGGCTGACGCCCCAGACCCAGGCCGTCATCGCGGAAGCGGTCGCGTTCGCGCCGTAGAGATCATAGAACAAGCCAATGCCACGACTACTAGGGCCGTTTTGCTGCGCTATGTTGTCGTTAGTGTAGACCATTACGGCGATCTTAGTCGGTTTTCAGTAGCTGTGCGATCAAGGAGGCCTCGTAGAGCATGTAGACTCACACCGTCCGGCACAGGGATGCTGAGAGCATCGTATGCAATAATCAACGGCCATCCAGCTCCAGGCGCAGCGCCTGACGGGTACATGATCGGCTGAGCGAACGAGATCGTGTGGTTGGGGTCCAGGACGACCTGGACAGTGAAGTTACCCGTCCCATTAACCACTGAAAACGTCGATGAGACGAACGGCGGCCTGGGGGGCAGGTATCCAGCCTCGTAGCCCTGCACTATAGCAGCGATCTGGCTGCGGCGGCAAGCCCAGTCTTCGAGCGTGAGTACGGGGGTGCCGTCCTCAAACAGGAATGGGTCCGGGAGGCGATTGTTACTGTACCCGGGGACGACGGACGGCGTCGCACACACTGTGAACGAGATGACTTTAGCCACGCAGGGGAAATGGAGGGAAGAAATGTCTGACATGCTCGCGATGCCAGCTGCGATGATGGGAGCGCAAGAATAGGAAGTGTGAGCAGGATGAGCGTGGCAAACCGAGAAGCCATTGCGTGCGGATTTCGATACTGTCTTAGACGACTATACAGCTACTTCACTTTGTTCTTATATACAGCGTGATGCTGCCCAGGGGCGAAGGAGATGTCATTTGCCACCGATCAGGGTAGGCAGGCCGCTCTGAACCGACTCACGGGGATGATCACAAGGCTACCGGAAGCTGCGATTTCCGCGGTTCTGCCGTCTCTCTTAATGAAGGCGCGTTCAAGAGTCGCATGGTAATTGGTACCCGCATAATCCCCGGACAGTGAGCAAATGGTAAGCCCCAGTCCAGCCATAGCCAGCAGCAGATCGTGTAGATTATTGCAGCGGAGAAGTTTCAGAGACAGTATAGACTGGCCATGAGCCTCGGCTCCTGGACGCCGCTTTGGCCGGCTGCACGCATCAGTCCTGTATAGCGATGCAACCATTAGCAAGTTGGTAAATACAAACTGTACAGATCCTGGCATGTAGAGTTGGCACGGTCTTCGATATCCACGAGGATTATCCAACAGATGCTGCGACGGGATACACATGCAGTGACAAATACTGTATGAGCTAGTGCAAGTGACGAGGCGGGAGGCTACTTACCAGGATGTCCGTGCGCGATTGCGCATCGGAAGTTTTACGGAAGTAAGTCACATGATTATATGCAGGCTTCGCATTCAACTTTTTGGTTCCTTTGCTTGGTTCCTGTTTGATCTCGAGTATAATCTCGTTGGTTTCTCTATGATCCCAGCTTGGCATATTAGCAGAGTAGTGTAAGTTGCTAATGGCTATCGGTATTTGTGCAGACTGACATGATTACCGAGGTGGCCGTTGCCCTCCAAACTTGAAGACGTCATAGTATATCACCTAGGACGTGGAAGCACATGGAGGGGCCATGTACTCTTAGCTATGCGCGTAGAAGACTACAAACTCCAGGTCGTTTGTCAGACAGTGGCTCGGAGAGTGACTCAGCCAGCCTCGACTCGGGAGACTTGGATCCGGATCTCTTTACGGGTGTCTATAGTCGGGCCCGCGTTCATAATGAAACCTAATGCTGGTTGAGGATAGCATAGAAACAACACTAATCATACAACGTTACGAGATGTTTACAATGTGCGTCCAGCGCCACATAAATGTCTTAACTAGCTATCATTGCCATCCAAGACGTGGTGATACTCCCCCACGCTTTGCCCGTCGGGTGAGATAGTCTGCGCCAATGGATGGCGCCCTCGTCATCAGCTTACTGCTGGCAGTCAGTGTGCATGCTATGAGCGGGCATTCCGGGCCCCGACTCAGAGTGCGCCTCATACTGGGGATCAGCGACAGTGGAATGGCAGCACCGCTCGAGACCTTCCTCGAAGAACCGCAAACGGACCTCGTGCGCTCCATCTTAGGCGGCTCGGGCTCGTTGTCTGCGTCTATCTGCTGATGGACCACACCGAGTAACGACGGCGTACGGGACATAGGCACTGCCACCACTTTTCGAGCCTGGCGTGCCGGTAGACCGTAGACCGTCTTGGTCCGCTCCATGACCGGGCACCCTCGCTCGGGATCAGGGCGAGCCGTTCCGACGCGCGGGGTGGAGGGCGTTGGAGGTGAGCCATCGGATGGCATCTGCGTGCTGGCGATCTCTGCCAGACCTGCAGGGACATTCGCAGGGAGGCTCGAGACCCGCAGCATCGCTGTGGGCGACGAGAATGCAAGGCTTGGAAGACGCGGGGTCGGCTCTGCGCTCGTGTCCGACAGACGTATGGTCTTCGTGCGTATCTCTGGCGGCGGGCCTGCCCGGAGCGGGAAGCTGAAGACGCGGTGTGGCGGCATGCGGCGCGCGCTCCGCGGACAGCTGCGAGGTGGCTTCTTGACTGCGCTAGGCGACCCCGGAAGATCGCCGTCTAACACCGCGTCGACGTGCTCTTGGAGGTTCGAGGGCAGGGCGAGCGGCGGCATGCACTCGATACGCGAGGGCGGGAAACGCGGACCGCTTGGCGCCCGAATCGTACCACCAGTGCTACTTGCTTCGGGGCTCTGTAGAGGCGTGGCGGGCATTGAGCGCGGAGCAGAGGACAGGCAGTCGACTTCACAGCGCATAGTCAGCACTTGGGACTTGAGCTGCTGAACGGCGGTGAGGATTTAAAGCAGGGGAAAGCAAGAAGGAGCTTGCCCAGTAAAGGAGCCTGCGTTGCGCTTCTGGGGTCGACCAAGAAAATCCGTCGAGATCGGAAAATTCACATTTAACTGATTCGAAGGTCTTCAGGAGCGTATGCCATTGTTCCTGTTCAAATATGATACATATGGTAAAATGGTGTTAGATCTCGCAGTGCTGCCAAATGCTTTGAAGGAGCTGACTAGTTCCGTTCTCCATTCTTCTAAGGTTTGGCGATTCTGTGTTTCTTCCGCTTCTTGCAAATCCATGAGCCGCGGCGTCTTCTTTTCACTAGATATCTGCACTGGTCGGCGTGTCAAAGGCGTGTTCCCTCTTGTTAGGAGCGGCATGGGGTGTGTGTCGGTGTCTAGGGATAGGGATGCCATCACGGGGGAATTTGAAAGCTACGAGACCAGCAAGCAGAGGGCAAAACGAGACGGCTGCAGAATAACAATAAAAGCTAGTTGAAAGAGAATAAAGGAGTGACGAAATTAGTAGACACACAGTGCGAGTGATGGATGTGGCCAGCACGAAGATGAGCGACAACGTCAGCCACAGCTGAGGGTCGTGCTGTGCTCACAATTCAGACCGGATTACATTTTGTGATTAACTGGGGCCCATATCCGCCAGCTTTGAAAGTAGTTTACCTGTCTTTGCTTTGGCTGTCGTAGTGTTGAATTGTGCCCAAGGCTGCAGAGGAGCCATATATACGCAGCGACGATACACGCGCCATGAGTCGCGGGAGATGCGCTAGTCTTGCCTTCTTTCTGTGTTCTCTTCTTTTCTTCATATTCTCTTCCTGTCTCCAATGTTTAAGGTAAAGAATGTATTGAAGCGTGCACCATTTATCCTGTCTTATTCTTGTGAGGGCTGGGCGGACGGCAAGGCGATCGGTGTAGAGGTAGCTGCGACGGCAATGTCACGCTCCTGAGTAAACGCGAAGCAGGAGAGATACTCCTGAGGCCTGGTGACCCTGTAAATTGGCTCGACTCGGACGATGTCCAGCATGCTTGCGCAGAGGAAAGTAGCCCGCATTATACGCCTACTGTCGGCGTTGAAGGAGCACGTGATGGCGTATCTGTGACATGCTTGTGACAGGCGCGTCTGCTATTTACTCGCTCGACGCGTTCGTGTTCTTCCACTCCAGACGCGTTCACGCCCTCTGGCTCCTCGCACTGACCCGCACCACTTCGTCTATCCGCTATGCTCGAAGCACGCCTCGCAGAAGCCGCCATCCTCAAGCGTCTGCTCGACTGTAAGTGCTCTCCACGCGACGCGACGCGTTCTCATTGTGCGCCGCAGCCATCAAGGAGCTCGTTACGGACGCCAACTTCGAGTGCAATGAGGAGGGCATTGTGAGTTCTACGTGTTCCTTGTGCCTTCTCTACACGTCTCTGGATGCTTTCCCCCGGATCACGGCCCCGCTTCACCTGCAGTCAATAGTCACGACGAGGGCGGTATCCAGCCAGGCTCCAGCATCCACAGGTTGGCAGGCCTGGTTTTGACCTATGGCAGTTGGAGCTTGACCCTGAATGCCGCGGTCTCCGGGCAGTCATGGTACACGGCCAACATCCTAGAGTGGCACGAGTGGGCCACCTATCTTTCTCAGACCACTCGTGGCTCCAGTGACGCGCGCAAAGTTATGAAGGACAATCGCACCGAAACGCGTCGCGTCAGCAACGTGTCGGTGTGTGAGAGTATCATATTAGAGGCGCTCTGTACTCTATGTAGATACTAACACGGTCTCGTACTTCGATTCCAGTCATACTGATGGGATGCGTGCAGAACCTACAGGCGATGGACAATTCACACGTCGCGCTCGTGTCCGTCAAGCTGTCTGCATCAGGCTTTAAGAAATACCGATGCGACCGACCGCTGCCTCTCGGCGTAAACTTGGGCTCTTTCACGAAGGTCCTCAAGTGCGCGAAGGATGACGATGTGTGCATTATTAAAGCAGCGGATGATGCCGATATTCTGAGCTTGACATACGAGGCGCGAAGTTCGTGTTCCCATTGTATTGCTTTCAGCCTGTGACTGACGCGTAGCCAGACTCTGATCGTATTGCCGAGTACGAAATGAAGCTCATGGACATCGACGCGGACACACTGAACATCCCAGACACGGACTACGACGCACGCGTATCCATGCCCTCGGCCGAGTTCACACGCATTGTGCGAGACCTATCACAGCTGGGCGAGTCGGTCCGCATTGAAGTGTCGAAGGAGGGCGTGCGCTTCATCTCGGACGGCGAGGCGGCCAACGGAAACATCCTGCTGCGACAGTCCGAGGCGTCAGCGCGAAAGGGCTCGTCATCGAAGAAGGAAGACGATGATGAAGAGGAGGAGGAGGAGGCGCGCGAGTCTGAGGACGAGGACGAGGAGGGTGGGAAGAAGAAGCGAGTGAAGAAGGAGAAGGTGAAGAAGGAGGACGGAGAGGATGTGGAGATGAATGAGGACGAGGACGAGGATCGCGAGGAGTTCAAGCCTAAGGGCGGGGATGACGAGGACGAGGACGACGAAGAGGAGGGCTCGAGCAAGAAGCGCAAAAAGGCGCCGGCGAAGGTGAGAGCGTGTGTGTGTCTGCGGGTGGTCTGCTCACGTCGTTGCGCAGAACGGCAAGCCGGCAAAGAAAGCCAAGAAGGCAGCGGACGATGATGCCCCACCGGAGGGCGTGACGATCGAGATGAACCAGCACGTTAACCTGACATTCAGCTTGAAGTACCTGGTCAATTTCGCGAAGAGCAGTACGCTATCGAATGTCGTGCAGCTCATGCTGAGCAACGACGTTCCGCTTCTGGTACGTGCGGTCCGTTTCTGAGAGGCACTACGAACTGATCAGTCGTCTGCGCGCTGCAGGTGTCGTATGACTTTAATCAGGGGCACATCCGCTACTATCTGGCACCCAAAATCGGAGATGAGTAAGCTGTTGCTTGTCGCGCTCTACGCATCCATCCTGTCGTCCAAGTATCGTATCTCTATCGCACGTATTAGTATGAGTGTTTTTCGCTGTGTGTATTTGGTTTCCGAATCATGGTGCTTGTGTTACCTAACTGCTGTCGTGAATGATGAGTAAACACGAAGATTCCTCTTAATTATAGCCTGACCATGAATATGCAAAGACTCGATGGTCCTCACAGAAAACCATGCCCGATGGATCCCAATAGACCTAACCCTAACCAGTGCCCTGGCGCCTGTCTATACGAGTGCCTGTTTCGAACGAAACCAATGTCGGGCTTCGACAACGACAACGACGACGACGACGGACACGACTTTGACTACGACGACGAGGAGCACTCACGAAAACCGCTCTCAGGCAGCATTACATGGCCGTTGCGACCGCTGAAGGTCCAGGTATGTGCCTACTCCATGCGTGTCTATGCTCTTAACCCATCCCCTTAGATCCAACTGAGAGTTGGGACGAGGATTTCGAGTTCAACAACCGACCCTCGAACTCTGACTCGCTTCCGGGTGCTACAGAAGCTGCAACACCGCTGTCGAAGGATAGGAAGAACACCCTTCGTCGGTGGACAGAGCCTGGCCCGTCTACGCCCTCAAAACGTGCAGTTGAGCGGCCGGAGAATTGGGACGATGACTTTCGTGATAGCACCAACTCCCCTGCACGGCGTCGCTCTCATCAGCAGCATGTCGACGAAGACTCGGACAACTGGGACGACGACTTTGAGGACGGCACGCAGCGCCGCTCGCCTCGGCGCAAGACACCCCGCAAGAAGCCGTCCTGGGGCTCTTCAGACGAGGACGACGAGTTTGGGTTTGCTGACAAGGAGGAGGACCGGACAGTGACGTCGCGCTCGCGCGGCATGCCCATCACCATCCCGCAAGGCATGCCGCCGCCCGTGCCCCCGCTCCCTTCTCCCTTTCCGCGCTCTCCCACCGCGTCCGTGTTCTCGATGCCCGTGTCCAGCAACGGCCGTGACTCGGTCGCGGCGCACTCATTCTCATCCACCGGCCATCTTGCTTTGGGACCTATGATGTCTGCTGGCAGCTCTGCTCTCGCCCTCTTGCCGCCAAGCCCGCCAATCCATCGCGAACGCCGACGCCTGCGCAAGAAGTCTCGCCCACCTGCGATGATACCGGACATGTACGAGATGGATGAGCAAGAGCCTCCGCCACCGTCTACTCCGGAGAGGAAGACCAGTGCACTACCCGACGAGTTACCTGACCCTGGACCGTCGACTTCCGCCGCGGCTGCTGGTGCGTCGTCAGGCAAGACGCCTCTCCTTTCGCGCATCGGGTCCGTAGGCAAGAAATGGGGCGCATCACGCAAGAAGCGCGCGAGCACGGGCCCTTCAGAGGTCATTCTGCACGAACGCGGGCAGGAGGAGCGTATATCGCGTCCGCAGTCCGTCGTGGGATCCCCGCCAGCACAGAAAGGCGGCTGGTTTTTTCGCGGTGGCGGCGGCGGTGGACCGGGGCCGCCGCCCGCTAATGAAGGTGTTCTCCGGCATGAGACGAGCGTAGACCGGCTTCTAGCTCTGGCCGGCATTGAACGGGGGCCAGATTCGCCGTCGCGGAAGGGCTTGGCGCGGCCACGTATGAGCGGCGATGGGGACGGATCGGTGGATAGACATCTGGTGGCGGGACCAGCGCAGGCGTTCCCGAGCACGCCGAAGCGGCCGACATCAATGCAGATCCAGCAATCGTTGTCAACGTCTAGCTCAGGATCTAGCTTGGCGAGTCGGCGTGCGCCCGTGCCGAGACACGCATCGTACGGTCACGACCTAGTGCGGCGGCCGGGCACTGCGGGCAGCAGGTCAAACTCGAAGCCACGTTCAGCGTCTGCGAGCACGGACGATGTGGTCCGTACATCGAGAAGCGCCACGGTGAGGGAAGGGTGTTACCCACAGCATCAGCCTGACCCTACGATGATGAGTGGGAAAGGGAAGGACAAGGACAAGGACAAGGAGGGCAGCCGGAGCTTCATGGGCGGCATGCGCAGGATTAGCCTAGGAGGGAGCGCGAAGCACAAGCGGATGAAGAGCTCCGCACCACCGGAAGAGGATATGCTCCCGGCCCCAGCGGCAGCAGACCTTGAGGCATTGCAGGACCAGACAACTCCTCGGCCACCGTCACGCATCGTACGCAGTTCGCAGGACGGACTGCTGCCTCCAATTGAGCTAGAGCCACCGTCCCCGCCACGTCGCGCAGGCGGCGATCGTCATCGCGTATCTGCGGGTGGCGAGCTGCGTTCGCTTTTCAGACTACATCCTATGTTGGAGTCCTCGCGCTCACACCCTGCGCTGTCATCGTCGCGATCCCCTACGCCCATCGTCGTGCGCAAGACGCCATCTCCGTCGGGCTCGCCACCAGCGTCACCACTTCCTTCGCCCACGGTGCCGCGGCAGTCCACATCGCCACAGCAGGCCGCGTCGCTAGGACGGGCTACGCAGCCACCGAAGGAGCGAGACGTGGCAGGGAGCGGGCTGGTTCCTAGGAGGAATTCATTGGGCGACTTGAAGATTCCGGCCAGAATCAGTCAGGCACAGGTCGGGCTGAGAAGGGATCTGGGCATGGTACGGGAGTTCGCCATGAGTGTTGAGCGTGAGTCCGAATTCTGATTTACATTGCTGTTGGCTAATAACGACTGCTTGGTGCAGAATTAAAGCAACTCCAGGCTGCATACTACGTCCTTGTTGGTGAGCTGCAATCGACCCTCAGTAATTCGTTAGCACAAGTTCCTTTGCGAGCAATTACCCCAACTTTGTTTCAATTGCCAAGGCCGACGTCTCGGTCGCGCTCAAATACGAATCCTGTGTCACCACAATCCCCACAGAGCCCTCAGGATTATGTACTTGCGTTCCGCTCTATTGAGTCTCGATATCAGCTGTCTTGGGAGTGTGCCGAGCTGCTCATCGATCTAGGCAGTGGTACACCTGCGGTGCCGCCCGCCTCGGCACCCACATCGTCTCCTCCTACAGACCAACCAGTGGCTCCCCATGGTTCCGCAACTCCCATCGACGGACGCAAGAGTCGAGAGCGTGCGATAACGCTGGCTGGTGATGAGTCGAAGCCGGTCATCACTCCGCTGAGCGAGACAGCTGGCTCGCCGCCCCCTGCGAGTCCGCCCAACGCGTCTCAGTGGCGGGCGTCTACTGGCAGGCATGACTTGAGCTCCCGACAGCTTCTCCTTCTGCGCGAGATGCTGAACAATCCAGACCCGGCGGCGACCATGACCCTCGAACATCATCTGCCCATCCTAGAGGAAGATTGGAATGGTACGGCTGTCAATCGCAGCTGGCGGTGGGGTGATCCGACAGGGAGTACGGTAACGCTGCCTAGCGAAGAGGACACGCAAGCTGGTGGTTCTGGCAAGTCGGCTGGCAACGTAAAGCAGCAGAAACGACGAAGTAGTCGTCTTCGCGGTATCAGGGACATGCTCAAGTCACTGAAGAAGAGCTACTCTGAAGGCGCTCCGCCGCTAACTATCGTTCCATCATCGTCCATTTCAGTTTCGACAAGCACTGATTCGTCGCTCAATAAAGGCCCGAGGGAGTTCCGCCCGCAGTCGCTGGTTCAACGTCGGCGCGCAAAGACGAGTACGGGGCCGGATTCCATGGCTTCTACGCGCGAGCGGGACCGGCATCCCAACTCGCCTTATGTCACCTCCGCCTCGTTCTCGCATCGCTCGTCACCGCGCCGTCCGTCCCTGGCATCTATTTTCAGGATCGGGCAGAAAAGCAAGCAACCATCGTCAACCGCGACTGAACAGTCGGCAGAGGATCTGAAGATGCCAGGTCCCAGTCCCTCCAGCAGTGCTTCCGGAGCGGGGCGTTCACCTGGTTTCGCAGAGGAAGAGGACTGGGATAGGATTGACTCCGTGACGGATCTGCAGCGCGTGCTCGGCCCCTCGGAGGGCACGGCTACGGTCCGTGGCAAGAAGGGTCGTTCGCCGTACCTTATGCAACACCAACGCGAACCGGTCCCCGAGACCCCACGGCGATCGCCCTCCGCCTCTCAGTCGTCCATCATCAGCGCAGAGAGATCCTCCTCCCGACTGCAGTCTGTGTTGTCTTCTCCCGGTACACGCTTGCGCCACCTCGCTGAGGCTTCTACCGGTCACCACTCGCGTCCACCATCCCGCGGGAGAGAGCGGCCAAGCCGGAGCCCTAAGCGTCCGCCGTCTCGAAGCCAGAAGGGCGATCAGTCCGGCTCTGTGCGGTCGGCGCCACCTCAAACCCTCCTAGATCATAGCCCGGATATGTCAGCCGGTGTTCTGCCAGAGACCCGGCTGGCCATGACCCCAGAGAACATAAAACCGCTACTTGAGAATGCACGAGAGGTGCACGCTCGTTGCAGCGAGTGTATCCTTGAGCTGAGATCTCTACTTGCAATTGTTAACTTAGCGCCCCCTTGACTATTCATTTATTGCTTCGCTTGCACACTTGCATCACGGACTAATGCCATCATTCTGCTTCATATTCATGGGTCTCGTATCATTCTCGTTACCACATTGCTGTCGCATTCGCTGTCGCGCTGCCCTCTCATCACGTAGATTTACGCAATTTCATGTTTATACGAACATCATTTTGATGTGCAATACTTCAATATGGACATTATCAATTTCAGCGCAAGTGTATGAGCCAACATATGTTATGAGGCTCGATGGGCGCTTGAAGTGCCGATGAACTGTATCCGCTATTTCCACCTTTCGAGGCGACAATTTTGCTCGAGAACGACCCCAAGTCTTACTAATAGACGTAACATGGGCAAGAACAAAAAGTCATTTGTCCCTACTGAATCGTGTCTGTCCTTGTCCTCACATCCCGAACTCGAAGAGATCCACGACAAGCCGCGGATCATAGATACTCACACACACTTGGTCTCGACGTTCAACGCGTACAAGTCAAAATACGCACAAGGAAAATACAATACAGTTCATGAATTCGTGCGCGGGCTATATGCTGGCCATAACGTAGAGGCCATCGTCGACGTCTGGTGCGAGGCTCCCGTGCAGAGTGTATGGCGGTCCATTGCGAACTCTGCTCTCACGGAGGAGGACAGGCGAGAGAAATGGGGCGGCATAGAGTATTGGTTTGTTATGGGTAAGTCGTTGCATTTTATGTATCTGTATTCTCTGTAAGATTGGCTTGGTAGGCGTCCACCCGTAAGTTATGTTCAACCAGAATGTAGTACTGTGGGCAGAATCTCGCCATTTCGGGCTGCAAGGTATGATCATGCATCAAGAATTGACCTACGGATGTCTCTCAATTGCCTTCAGCATGGCCTCGTAGGTGCTGGACTTGATGGCCCGTCCTCGCGGCCAGCTTAAACACTGGACCGAATCACCCACTTACTGCGGGTGGTAGCTGGCAGGATTCTGCCCTACAGCACACGATGTACTCAGCTCACTGACGCATTGCTAATTATGTAGACACGAGGCGTCGCTTTACAACGACGACGTGGAGACAGATATGTGGGTCTTCTTTGGGTTTCGACCTTTGGTTTCATCCTAACGTCTGAATGTAGATTGGAGGCCATGGCGCATCCGCGCTGTGTCGGTTGGGGCGAGATTGGATTGGACTACCACTATGACAATTCACCACGCGATATTCAGCGGGCCGTCTTCGTGCGCCAGCTGCAGCATGCCGTACGTCTCGGAAAGCCGCTGACGATCCATACACGCGAGGCGGAGGAGGACGCGGAACATATTCTCAAAGAGCATGTTCCTAAAGATCACAGGGTCAGGGAACCGCTTACGTCCCTTCGTTCGCACTGCGCAATGCTGATGGGAGTGGCTGCAGATCCATATACATTGTTACACAGACTCGCCAGAATGGGCTGCGCGGATGTTAGATCATTTCCCTAACCTGTTCATTGGTGTCACCGGTATATCATCTATCTTGCCTTCTTGTCGCGTACCACAGAGCTAAGCCCGTTGTCCTCGTGCCATAGGTGTCATCACGTACTCTACAAACCTCAACACCTCTGCTGTCATTCGCTGGCTTGTGCAACATCCCACACCGAGCCAGCGCTCACCATTACGCATCGTCCTCGAGACGGATGCACCGTTTATGGTACCCTCCAATATATATGCGACGCCTGCCCTTAAAGAAGTCAAGGGCCGCCTGCCACTCTCCCACACAGCCATGATCCCTTGGACAGCCGCATTTGTCGCAGTTGTTGCACGCGAGGCAGCTGGTGATAGTGGGGATGAATGGACAATCACACAGGTCTTGTGCGAGGCACGAGAGAATGCGCGTACAATGTATGGTGTGTAATGTATGCTGCATGTGGCTGTATTGTTGCCCAAGCGCATCCTATGTGCTCGACATCGCGATCCTCAGCCGCGCCATGTCGAGCCGTGCATTGACACAATGATATTGCTGCATCCTCTACGGCGCCTGTGATACTATTGTTTATCTGTACGTCACATTACTACATGGTATCTTCTGACCCCTACGCGTGTCTGCCAGCTATGAGGATAGCGCTCGATGGGACACAACGAGGCTGCCGCCGTCACTGTCCTTTTGTCACTACCCGATGATCATGAGCAATAGCTGCGGCTTGATGGGGGCACGCCCGTGCACTACGCTTTAGCGTCACATTCCCTCTCGCCAGCCTAGGTGCAACAAGGCGCGTTCGGGACCCTGAGCATCTTGTACGAAGGCCACACTTCGGCGAATCGTCACGCAAGAAACCCTCTTTCAGGTACGTAAACTCGGATGTTATGGCCAGTCGAACACGAGCCAAGGTGCAGATGCAAGCGAGAGAAGGTTGGACCGAACTAGAGCGCAAAAACGAGGCATACTACCGTGAGCCTTCCATTGCACCCGATATCTCCGTGTACGCTGTTTCCTAGCTGTTTCGTTTGGTGACATGATTATCTACAGTGAATCAAGATGTCGACTGCAACTCAAGACAGTCTAATCTGGGGAAGCGTACAGACAGCCATAGATGGCCGGTATCACGCAAAGTAGTATCTCGCATCTCGGGTTCTCAAAAACGGCACGTTTAAGGTGCGTCAGAGCTTTCTTCTGATGGCGCATGCATCGCTTAGTAGGGCCGTACGTAGACGTTTAGACAAGCGCGAACGAAATTTGGCACTCAACTGGGCTCTGTCTAAGCGCAGGTCTTTGCATAATCGATGCTGCGCGACCTAGGACCACCGACATGCGGCGCGCGTAGCGAAATTGGATCTCGAGCGGTGTCGCGGCGACTTGGTTTCGGTGCCTTGATGCAGTGTGAACCAGAGTTGCATAAAAACACCAGAGTGTTGGTGTCATCTCTATAAGCATCACTCAACCTTACAACGTCTCTCTCAAGATGCCTAAAGATATCTCTTCGACGGTCAGATACCAACGGCTGTGCAGGGTTGAATCTCGCAAACGGCGTCAGTTCCACCCTTACAAGCAGTGCGAGCATGCTTGTGTAAGTGCATGATCGTTGTCTTGTGTCAGTCGCTGGTCTAATATATTTTGCACACTAACATTAGTACAACTGGGAGGACAACACTGTTTCTACTGCTGTATACCTTGCATCCTATTGTCAAGTCTGCTCAGAGACTCACCTTTCTGCTTAGGTTGAGGCTTCCCTCCGAGTCCCGGAACTTGATGAGCCAAAAGAGGATGTCTGACCGGATGGTGTGGCTGAGCGTCGTTGATTGCTGAGTAGTGAGTCGTGAATTATGTTCTCTGCTGACTACAAACTAAGCAATGACTGGTGTGTAGGACAGCCCGCGGGGCCTCGCGGACGATAGTGTACTCAACGGCCAATAATTGTGCCGCCGTTGTCATTGATGTTTTGTTATCTGCTCTGCTGTCTATTGTTTTCGTTGAATTCACAGTCTTATTGCCGAGGAGAGGGCGCGTTCTACGTGACGGATGCGTTGGAGTGTGAGAATGCGTGATGTCAGGTCGGGCGGCGGGCTGAGAGGGTTGTGCCCCGCCCGCTGTCTCTCATCCTTAACGTTAACACTGACACCCCATGGTCCACACAGCAACTTCCCCAGAGTCCCGTCAACAAACCCGACACTCGATTTGGACTGACGGAGAATCTTACTATCGCACCAGATGGCAATCCCCTCCTCCAGACTGACGAAGATGTCATTGCGCAGACCGTCAAGCTTGCGCCTGACCCAGACAAGAGCATAGACGTTGGGCTCGGCCTCAAGCGCCCCGAGTTTAGGGATGTCGTTGGGACAGAGATCTCGTGCAGCTTCCTCTAACCGTCGTGAACTGCCTCTCGAATGAGGACCTCTTCGCCCTCGTTCAGCGCTCTAATGAGGTATGTAGGGTCCTTATCTATTCGTCTGTTTGGTACTGATGCCCTGCTCAGCAAACCTTTGATGTGAAGGCGATCCCGCCGCCCCCTTCGGTCATCTCGACCTAGACATCTCAGAGGATGAAGAGTTCTCCCCCGACAAGCTTCGTGCACACTTGGAGCATTTTAAATGACGGACGTAGGTTTCCACTCCGCAGTCTGTATACAACCAGAGGGTTAATTTCCTCTGCTAGATCGTGAGCATGCCTGCGTCGGGGGGCATATAGCCCGTATCTGCTCGTGGAACGACCCATTGCGCACAGCGTGCTTCTGCGTAGTACGTTCCTTCGCTCAATATGTATAAGGCACTTTGCGCTTAACTTGCGATTCACAGGCCCACCACCTCGTATAGTTCACTCACAGCCTCCTCACGCTCCTCACGCTCATCGCGCTCATCGTTCATCCCCCTCTTAGCTATTCATTATGACCGGGCTCACACCTTCAAGTGATCAGCCGGGCACCATTCAATTAGTGCCCCCTTCCGTCTTCTCTATTCTGCTTTTGCCTTTTCTGTTGATTTTGCTTCACGTCTCTTACTTGCCCGCTCGCTCGTGTCTCTCCTCTGTCTTGCAACGCGTTCACCATGACCGCCTGCCTTCTGGAAAGCAATGCACCAGGGCGCCGGCCATATTTAAAGGCCCATCGCCTGGCCGTGGTTCTCTGTATGGTCTTCATCGATGCCAGTCTCACTCGTGTTCCGCCACAGGACCTCTGGAGCTCTTGTTGCAACGCAGTGACACCCCTCTCTCTCGCTCTTTTAACTCGTCCCCGAGCAGCGCATGCACTTCTTCAATTCCAGCCGGAAGGTCTGCAGCAGTGGCTTCGATGCAACACTCATCTTCAATATTGCTCCCCCGAAGGCTAATGCTACGAGGCTCACAGAAAATAGGCTTGCGTCGTTCCTGATGTCCTGCCCCTCCTTTCAAGGACAGCGTACGGAAGCATCGTCCTTCCGCTATGAGATATTGAGGTCAGAACTACCCTTTTCGACTCACTGACATAGCCAGTGCACGGAGTCGCAAGATTGCCTGCGCGAGCACAAGGCTCTTCTTGCAGCTATGGCGTAACATCTGCGTTATCTGGACAATGCATATACGCCATCTGGTTGACCCAGAGGTTAGGTTAATGGGACTTAGGGTTAGGTTAATGGGACTGGGTAGGGAAGACTAGGTAGGGGATTCCACTAGGGAAAACCCTAGGGAAGGCCGTAGGAAAGGCCATAGGGAAGGCCGTAGGGAAGGCCGTAGCAAACGTGTAGGAAAGGCTGTAGGAGAAATCATAAGAAAGGCTGTAGGAAAGGTGTAGGAAAGGCCGTAGGAAAGGCCGCAGGGAAAGCCCTAGGGAGAGTGTACAAAGAGCGAGTGTAGGGAAGACACAGGAAGAGGTGCAAGAAAGAGGGCAAGAAAAGGCCTAGGGGCCGCGCATGTACGTCCCGGACGCATAATGCCAGACTATGGATGGAAAGAGTCGGAGGCGGCTTTCTAACAAGTGTCGTTTGTGAGGGCATGCTTCCCGGACGCACACATTCTGCACTGGCCGCAACTCATGACTTACCTGAGCCTTGCTCATGGGGGTGTGCTTCCCGGACGCACACATTCTGGACTGGCCACAATTGTTGACTTACATGAGCCTTACTCGTGAGGGTGTGCGTCCCGGACGCACACATTCTGCACTGGCCACTACTCTCAACTTGCATGAGCCTTGCCCGTGAGGTTGTGCTTCCTGGACGCACGCATTCTGCACCGGCCACAACTTTTTGACTTACCTGAGCCTTGCCC
>NW_020169836.1:2549538-2550744 GCF_002117355.1 Postia placenta MAD-698-R-SB12 | reverse complement strand
CCTAACCTAACCTAACCTAACCCTAACCTAACCTAACCTAACCTAACCTAACCTAACCTAACCTAACCTAACCTAACCTAACCTAACCTAACCTAACCTAACCTAACCTAACCTAACCTAACCTAACCTAACCTAACCTAACCTAACAGAAACCTAACCTAACAGACCCTAACCCTAGCCTATGGCTATGACGTGAAGACCACGTGATTACATACGTCATCGTCACCTGACACGGTCTAGATGGGTCCGAGTTCTTTGATCCGATCACGGATCATAGAAGTCTTCTTTCGCAAGAAGTTCGGATTAATCTCGAAGGTTTGATAGAAGTGGAAGCGGATGGTGCCTTCGGGATGTCCGTAAGTCATGCGCCCCCCTCGCTTCGGCGAGTTCTCGGGTGGTAGGCAAGCTTCTTTAAACTCTGTTACTAACGGTTGAGTCATCTTTGCTGATTTCGCTTACAAACACGGGCCTATGGCGGGCCGCTTAGCAATCAGTATCACGTCCCTCCAATGAGGGCGTGTCATTCTACAAGTCTCCATAGCAAGTTCTTTCTCAGTCGAGTCCTTGCTGACATCGCGCCTTACTGCGCCCCGGTCGCTCGTTCCTCGCGACGTGCGAACCATGCTGACCAAGCGGATCTGAAGAGCCTATAAGTATAGGCGAAACTTGGGGGTGGACGCCATTCCACCCAAGTCATCCAAGTCAGCCACAAGTCCTTCAGCAGGCAGGTCGACGCCAACACCACCTAACCTAACCCTAGCTTATGGCTATGACGTGAAGACCACGTGATTACATACGTCATCGTCACCTGACACGGTCTAGATGGGTCCGAGTTCTTTGATCCGATCACGGATCATAGAAGTCTTCTCTCGCAAGAAGTTCGGATTAATCTCGAAGGTTTGATAGAAGTGGAAGCGGACGGTGCCTTCGGGATGTCCGTATGACATGCTTCTCCGGCATAGTAGCTTCGGCGAACAACCGGCTGATGGTAGTCAAGCTTCTTTAAACTCTGTTACTAACGGTTGAGTCATCTTTGCTGATATTAGCTTACAAACACGGGCCTATGGCGGGCCGCTTAGCAATCAGTATCACGTCCCTCCAATGAGGGCGTGTCATTCTACAAGTCTCCATAGCAAGTTCTTTCTCAGTCGAGTCCTTGCTGACATCGCGCCTTACTGCGCCCCGGTCGCTCGTCCCTCGCGACGT
>NW_020169836.1:2526685-2549331 GCF_002117355.1 Postia placenta MAD-698-R-SB12 | reverse complement strand
CAGGCAGGTCGACGCCAACACCACCTAACCTAACCCTATCACGTCCCTCCAATGAGGGCGTGTCATTCTACAAGTCTCCATAGCAAGTTCTTTCTCAGTCGAGTCCTTGCTGACATCGCGCCTTACTGCGCCCCGGTCGCTCGTCCCTCGCGACGTCCGAACCATGCTGACCAAGCGGATCTGAAGAGCCTATAAGTATAGGCGAAACTTGGGGGTGGACGCCATTCCACCCAAGTCATCCAAGTCAGCCACAAGTCCTTCAGCAGGCAGGTCGACGCCAACACCGCCTAACCTCTCCGCTCGCCATGAATACAACGAGGCTGTCAAGGCAGCCGACGAGGCCATCGACCATCACAAGCGACTCCTACGTCAACAGGACGACCGTGTCCTCACCGAGCTCATTCGACTCGACAATCTAAAAGTTGCCCATCGCTTTCAACCGCTCCTACCGCGCAGCATCCGGGCGCGACACAACAAATTCATCCCGTGCGCCATCCCCAACGCGTACTTACCCCTACCCGCACCCCTACCGATGTCTGCCTTCAGGCGCCCCCTGATCCCATCCCCTTTCCTCCAAGCAACGCCGCGAAGCACTACCATCCCGGCTGACTGGCAACCCAACCCTGGTTGGACCCCGAAGGGAAGCTGCAGGCGATGCGGATCGTCTCGACACTGGGTACGGGACTGTCCGGACGTACGATGCGCAGGATGCGGAAAAGAAGCCCCTGGACACCTGGAGCGAGAGTGCGGAACCAGGCCGATGAAGCGACATGTATCCGCACCACCTGAAGAACCTGCGCGACGCGTGGGGGTGGTCGTCGACAACGTGTTCCTCGAGGAAATCATCAACGAGGCGAAGGAGAGGAAGGAGAAAGAGAGACAGATGAAAGCGGTACCTATTCCTCCACTGCGCAGCGCTAACCCCGAACCCCCAACCAGTCCCATCGCGGGACCCTCGTGCCCCCGCCCCGATACACCCGTCGTCTTTCGCAAAGTCGACCCCGACTGGACACCCGACACCACTCAATGGACGTGGGACAGCTCCTGGCCGCATCAGAAGCACCTCTCTGGCGAGGAATGGATGAACGTGGGGAGGAATGCGCGCAAGGAGTGGTTCGACGAAGAAAAGGATGACAGCGTAGATTGGGAGTTATACGGAGATGGTGAGCAGTAAGTAGTCGAATGGGACTTCGACTCTGGCAGGGGGGTAATGAAACATTTGTTTTTCCGTTCTATTCCTTGTACTACTAGCGCCCATACTGGCGCCTGTCTTAGCGCTCACCCGCAGGTTGAACATTATGTAGCTTACATAATGGGGTCCGTGCGCACTTCGTACTCGGCATCGTACCACTACATTTCTTTCTTCACTAACACGACCACATAGACACTATGGTCCGTGCGCAGTCGGTACTTGTATAAGTAGTTGTACCATTAGTCGGTCGAACCCTAAGTTCGACCTGGTTATTCATTCAAGTCTCTGCTCCTCTTCGCTTGGGGTAGTGGTCATTCTCGACTCCCTCGCTCGATCTTCAGGACGACGCACTGTCCATAAGTCCTCGCTCGTCGTCTACGAGTCAGGCATCGATATAGGAGCATAGACCATTGTATCAGGCGAATCTTCCGGGCCGGGTTCAACATTGAATGCTGGTGTCGCTGGGTTAGGAGCTGGTGCGGCGCCAGTGAGAGGGTCGTGGAACTCCGCGAGGTTCATCTCAGAGTCTTGAGACATGGTGAGGGGTAGAGAGCAGAAGGATAAAAGGCTGACGAAGGGCCCGATCGAATGACAGGAGTTGCCGAATTGGGAAGGTTTGATGAACGAACAAATAGGAGGTTCGACTCGTTGGGGGCAGAGTCAAACTGTAAGGACTACGAGAGGGTGCGAGGTACGGCGCGAGGAACGCAGCGCCGAGAGCCGAGGTCCTCAGTAGAAGAGAAGTAGTATATGATATTAATGGCAGAGCGCCGGTCTTCGAGTGATTGAGTCGAGGACGAGATGCACGAGAGAGAGAGAATATGATGAGGTAGAATTACTGGTGTTGACTCTGCGAGCATTCCCGAGTGAATACTCGCAGCTTATATACATGAGCGACGGGGCTGTGCTACGGTACGTACAGTAAGCAGTCGGTTTGTATCCGCGCTGCATTTCTATATACAAGTCTTCCGCCTTGTTGTTACTCAGCTTCCGCGCGGGTACTTGGTCATCGCGAGCATGACTGGGCCAGAGTGCGACCGACGACCGGTACGCGACGACCATGACAGCGGAGTGGACTCTTCATACTGACTACAGACCACAGGATCGCTCGTAGGTCCACATTCGAATTACTTATTTGGGGAATCTCACCACAAGGTTCGAGATCCTGAAGCCTTGCCTGAGGTAAGACAGAAATTGACAAGTTGTAGCGCTACATGAGCAATGCGACGTTCTGATCTGACAACCCAATCTTGACAACTACTACGGCCTGCGCCGACAAGCCAGTGTTGGAACTTGAGATTGTGGCGAGCGCATGCCACCGTATTTGACATTGTTTGTAGTACCTCGCAGACTTTGCGCGAGCCGTCCTGTATGTTCCTTACGCGTTTGACAGAGCTCAGACAAACGCGATATATCTTTGTTGATCGTTCTCGCTTCGGGTCTCGGACGAACTTTAACAGCCAGATCGCTCGGATTGAGGAGTTCGAGCGGCCTCTAGGCACACGAGCCCGTCGCAGTAGGATGCGCGCTGGTTGCGCAAGATGTCCCACGAGACAATCGCACGGACTCAACACATGGAAAGCTTGATCGTCGCAGATCAACATGCTTTGTGGCGGTACACACCTCGCGGCATTGGCAGACGCCATATGCACCCGAATCGCGAGTAGTATAAGTATAGCGTGCCTCGGGAATAGGTGATTGTGGAGGCATGGGCGCGGTCACGTTGGAGCTATCACCAACGTCTATAGCCATGGCTCAAGCGCTCACGGGGCGGTGCTGAGGGCCGCTGCACGCGTTGGCAATAAAGTTCAATGTTAAACAAGCTGAATAGGGTGCATAACGCGGTCTATAAGAAAGCCCAGAGATATATTTTGCGATCATAGATACATGAACGTAGTAGGCTCAGCTATAACTCGTGCGAGGTCAAACATATACTCGCTGGTAACGGCCGCTATGTCTAAGTGCCTGATATAGTCAGGACGAACATAAACAGAAGGACATGACCTGATGCACCAAGACTAGGGCACATAGCGTACTAGATTGGGAGAGCAGCACAGCAAGCAACTGACTGCAGGAGCGATGTGAATAGCGCCGTGCGAAAAACGAAACCACGAGCTAGAATCGTGTACATACTGGAACAGGGTCGGCAGGACGCTGCGCAGCGGCGTCAGTGTTAACCCTCTATCCGCGGCCCGCACCAGTCTAAACGTGGAATTATATTTGGGACATCGACGAAAAAGGATGGCTTGTGATGGACCCAGTGCACGACCGAGATGCGACCGCGATGTCAGCGCGAAGTAGAACATCACGATTGCTAGCTCACTCGTCACTCTACCCCTGCTCCTGAGTCGCCGCGCTTTCCTCGCTATTTGCGCGTCGACATGCCAAATCGACGTCGATAAAGATATCGTGCCTTATGAGGAATCCAAGAAGCGAGTGTCAGAACTTACCACAGGACAGCGCGCGCCTGCGGGCAAGACTCTGTCTCGACGTTGCGCCCCCATCGGCCTTTGAGGCAGTACGCACGGCGGTCGAAGTCCCCAGTGTATCCGTGTAATCCTGTGAGGGAAGGGCAGAGGACAGATCCAGAGCGTACCTCAGAGGCCTATTGAGGACGACCATGTGAGCAACCGACAGCGCTCAGTCAGCGAATGACACGGTTGCTATTAGCCGCCAGACGATGAGGAGCAGAGGACGAGGGCGACTACTCCGCGAGCATGACGGACACGAGCTTTAGAAGAGCGTGAAGACACAAGGCGTTGATTCTCGGGCAGGGTCGCCTTATGTAGAACGGCAACCGGGTTAGGAGTGCGAGCAGTTGCACAAGCTCATGGGAGAAGCCAGCGAGAGAGCCTGAGAAGGCAAGGTCGAGATGGAGCAGAGACGCGAGGATGGGGTTGCATTCGGCTTACGCAGCATGGGGGCAGCTGGAGACGGGCGTCGCAGGCAGGTGGAAACGAGGAGAGCCGACGGCAGCGTCGTGGTACTTTAGCACAATGGCCGAAACAGGCGCCGGCGGGTTCAGCAGTCCTCGTTGCCACCACCGTCGAGCGCGTGGTCCGTCTTCGCCTTGCCGTCGTTGACCTCGACGTGCCCTGCACTACGTTCATTACTGTCCTGCTCGCCCTGCAAGACAGCGCGAGCGGTCTTCATTGTTTGGTTCAGCTTTATCTTGCTATCGCATTGTGCGTGTGTGGCGGTGAGGTAAGTTTTGATCTGTTTGACCATTTCAGCATGGTGCGCTTTGTTGACCTCCTCGCGCGACGCTCCTCTCTCCCTCACGACTCTTCACGACCTCCGCTCCTCGCTGCTCTGATACCCATCCTACAGGCCTACACCTACCAGTGCTCTCAACCCCAGCATCTGCGCC
This sequence comes from Postia placenta MAD-698-R-SB12, assembly GCF_002117355.1. Taxonomy (NCBI): domain Eukaryota; kingdom Fungi; phylum Basidiomycota; class Agaricomycetes; order Polyporales; family Adustoporiaceae; genus Rhodonia; species Rhodonia placenta. The sequence continues at coordinate 2,544,769 of NW_020169836.1, read as the reverse complement.
TGTTTTGTTTCCGCCGCGATAGCCCACGATGACCCAGTTCGGGGACTTCGCGCCCCTCTGCCACACTGTCCCATCCTATCCCTGGTGCAACCTCTTCTACCGCCAGCTCGAAGACAACAATGTCACCGTCCTTGTGAATGCATCTGCCAATGCAGCAGCAGCCCCCGTAGGTATCAACCCCGAATGTGGCATCCTGCGCGTCGGCTTCGACCACTCGATCGGCAACGTCGCCAACATCATCGTCTGCGGCTTCAGCATAATTTTCATGTCGATCTTGATCTTGTGGACGCACAGGAGAAAAGCGGCTGTCGGTGAGTAGCACTGCCACCGATCTTTTTCAACTCCTTTTGTCCTTCGCGAGCTCTATCAGGCCTCGATGCTCTGTTCCGAACTATATCGCTATACTTCTTGTCGGTGACTACATAGTAAGCCACCACATAGGGCGTGAGTCCTCCCCGAGAAATGCCCGGCCCTGCCTTCCCCGTAGACGTTAGGGTCCTACTCAGGGCAGTCTCACGCGGCTGCGGTACTCTTCACAAGACAAGCGTTCTCATGATGGGCCTTAAGCACTACCTCAATTATCATTGTCGAGTACGTCGACACCAGACCTACACACTGAATCGCCATGCGCCCTGTCAAGTCGTGTAAAGCTCGTCCTTAGTCTTGAAAGTCCGTTCCGACGTCTTTCAGCGGCGTCGCGTGCCTGCCGTAGCCTAACTATCCACGAGCATGTCCTGTTCGTGGATGGATTCAGAGCAGCGGGCACATAATGCTCAAGTCCTCTTGGAGTGCCCACCTCGCACATATGCTAACGTGTGCATCCTTACAATCCGCATATACTGACTTTGACTCTTTTACAGGCCGCCTCGAGCTCCTCCATTTTCTCGCGCTCTACGCGCTCACGCTCCCCCTGCAACTCCTCACGACCGGGGCATTCCTCGAACAAGGCTCCACCGCTCTCACGGCTCTCAGCGCGGTTCATGCAGGGCTTGTCGCAGCCACGTTCTGGGCACTCCTCGGCAACGCAATCATCAGTACGCAGGTGCTCGAGGATGGGACGATTAGCGCGCTCATCGTGAGTACTGCTTTCTATCTTTCTTTCCTTCTTTTCTTCGCGTTGCCTCTCTACACCGCCCTTCTGTATCTTTCATATCGCATTGTCTCCCTCAGCCGTTGGCCCCGGTACACTAACTTGGCCATGCTATGCGGTTGATGGGACGGCAAGTGTGCCGCTCTACCTCCCCGGCCTTCTGTTCTTCACTGGCGTGGTTTCATGCCAAGACAGACGTTTTAGACAAGCGCGATGCGAAGCACGGTTGTGCCCGCCGGGCGATCCAGAAGCCAGAAACCACCGCTCGTACTAGTGCGCGCTGCACGCCGACGTGATCACTAGCCCGTACACCATTCGTTCACGCGGAGGACATAGATAGCGTTCGGCAGCGCTGGCCTACTCCACCTCCGCATTTCCGCCGACTTGTGTGTACACGCTGGCTAACATACTATCTGCTTCGCAGCCGTTCAACTTCTTCACGCTTGCGTTCTTCGTGGCAACGACGTATATCGCGCTCGACGTCGGCTTCACGTTCACGCATGTGTTTGGCCCGAGCGATCCCTCACAATCGCTACATAGCGTACCTCTCTTCGTGCTCACGTCCATCTGGCCCGGCGCGTGAGTCTCTTCCTGCTTTCACATGTGTTTGCTGACGCTGCGGTGTGCGTACGACATTTGAAATGGCAGCGCTGCGATCATCTACTTCCTTATCATGCTGTACGTCGTACTCGGCATGCTCAACGAGGTCCGCCCGGTGTGGTACTTCGTGCTCGCGATGGTGCTCTTCGTGCTCAGCCAGCTGGACTATTTCTTGTTGAACAAGGTCATCTGCAAGGTGCGTTGCCTGCTGCTGCAAGATTTTTGAACCAACATTCGTATTGATGCGATGCCGGCACAGGGCACCTCGGCAAAAGTAGACGGTTCGTTCGTCGCGACCATCCTCGAGACCGCGGCAGTAGGCGTACTCTACCTCGCATGGAGAAGCATCACGGAAGGCACGTCCTTTTTGCACGCTCCTAGCCCTTCCTTCATCAGCTCACGCTCACGCTCCGACAGAATCTTGGGACGACGACATATACTATCCGCGGTGACATCCGCGGCTGGCCTTATCTATTCCTTTTTTGATATTCGGATCTCGGAATGTTGGATTGACATTGGCATACCCGGCCCGCGCAGCCCCGCCCTTATACAGACTCCGCGCGCATGTTTATAGTATTTGTGCTGTCTGTTGTATTACTAGCGCTGTCGCTTATGCCGTACGTAGTCGTCGTTTTGTGAAGTGTATACATGCGGAACCGCTTGTTTTGCTTCAGACAGCGTGGCGCAGGCTTGGGTATTCTGCGTCTACGCCTGGGTACTAAGAAATGACAGTATGTATACAGCGAGCCTAGTCTACATTGATACTATAGCGGTACAACAAAACGATAGCGAAAGCGACAGAACGTAGGGCAAGCCCAAAGAATGTAAGGTAATGTCCGACCTTGGCGGAACACGAGGACACTGACCTCGATCGAAAGCCCAACAGCAGGGGATCAAAGCAAATCTACAGTTACACCGTGTTACAGTCCCGGAATGCGCTATCGGGCAACAATGATACAGGAAAAAACGCGGCCGCCCTACACGATGTTGCGTGCGATCTTGTGCGTAACCTTTTGCTTCACCTCGACGCACACCCAGCCCTCTTCATCCTCGTGCTTTACGCACCGTCCTAGCTTGTCGAGTAGCGCCCGTGCCCGCGCGGCCGAGTTCTTGCGACACACCGACATTGGCGCACATGCATTGGGAGAGCGCGGCGTGCCCGTTGGCTGGACATGATTGTACTGCTGGCGCGCGAGCACCTCGGCAGGATGTGCAGGCGACGTTGGCGTGGAATTGAACCCTGACAAGGCTTTGGTGCTTGTGCTGCGCGCCTTCTTGAGCCGCCGTGGGCGCTCCGGGGGAGGGATATTGAGGCAGAACGCTTGGTCGACACCATGCAGTGTCTCCCATGCCCATGACGACTCATCGTCTGCGCGCGCAGCCGGCTTGCGTGGGCCGAGTGTGGGCTCGCGCGAGGGCGGGAAGTCGACTTCGACGTAGTTGTTTGTCGATGTCGTCGTAACGGAGAAGGCGGAGTTCTGTGCATGTGTCAGCCTGCGATCCTGGACGAGGAGAGCGCTGACGGACTGACCAAGTTAAGGTTTACAAAGACGGGCAGACTTGCGTAGCTCCCCGTCGGCAGCTGACGCCCTTCAAAGAACCCCTCGTCTGTTACAGAGTCTCTCGACCAGGAGGGCCGCTCGAAGCGAACAGGCATTCGCTTGAACGGCGGGGGGGCAGTCTGATAGCCGGATCGATGGTATGCTGGCTCTCGGAATGAATCCGTGTCGTGCGCGAAGCCTGTGAGTGCAGCGGAAGAGGCGATAGCCGGACTATGGAAGCCGGTGCTCATTCCCGGAGGCACGTTTAGCCAAGTAGGGAGAAATTGTGAACCCAAGACCGTATCCGTGTCCGTTTGGCCCTCGCAAGGAAACACACGCAGACCTGGAATGTCGTCGTATGGGATTGGTGACGGGGTGGACCTCGTATTAGTGAGCGCTTGCGCGAGCAGGTCGATCGTCAGCGCTTGCGACTGGTTATCAAGCGCATCTCGAGGCGAGTCCTCCGCCTTGAGATTCGCCTTAACGCAGCGATCGCCTTCGGCGTCCAGTAGATGCGCGCCGGAGAAGACGATCATACCCTCGACTGGGTCCCATACAGCGGCAAAGGTAAGGGCATTGTGCGGAGGAACAAGCTCGGACCACCGATGCTCATCTCTCTCGTGCATCTTGCGAGACATGGCTGAGGAAAGGGGTCAGCTGCTTCTGGGACGCATAACGGGTTACGCAGAGCAGGCTCACTGGGGTTGTCGTTACTGCGTTATTGCGTCGGATGAGGAGTACTGGTACACAGCGCGCAGTCCTAATGACCATGCGGCGCTCACGAGTGTGCTGGTGTATCCACCGCGTGGCGGGGTCGAGCAAAGAGGCCCGCGAACGAAGGTGGGGTCTGACGGGTGGAGAGTCGGAAGCCCACGTATGCCCGCACACGAAGACGGCCTATGTAAGGGGTGAAAGGAATGGAAGAGCGAAGCAAGAGCAAGACGAACACTCGTGTGTAGCACGGCCTCATGCTGATCTTGGTGTCACTTTAGGAAGAGGGCACGATACCTCGTCCTTGCAGCCAGTCAGAAGCAGGTATCCCGTGAGAAGGAGGCGCTTCCTCCAGTGGGAATGCTCCCGTCCATTCGACTAGAACCCATTTCATTGATCGGAGACAATGTCACGTCGTGACGAACATAATCCCGAGCCTCGACTAACGAGAGATCCGTCCCTATGCATGATAGACGCAAATCGACAAGCCCGGGTTGTTGAGATGGTTGAATGCATCCTGAGCTGGAAAGAACGTTGCGTTGTGCGTTCATTCTGCCCGAGTTTGTCGCTCTATCTGAAGTGACACGACGTCATACATAACGCCGATAGGATGAAGAGCATGCCGCTCCGATAACGCACCGCTTTCAGGATGTATTAGGAACGGCGATTCGCGAAAGAAGTCCAATATGTTTGGACAAATGCCGTAAATGCACAGTCGCCAAGAAAATACGGCGCTCTCCCGGAGGTCACAGTCGTTGTGGAGAGAAAATAGCCGGTGCTATCCTCGGTGCAAGATCGTGGAGATCGGTTGTCCGCAGCTATGCACAGAAAGCATTGGCCGTAACCAGTCAGTACTACCCAACACAACGGGGGATACCGGACAGGAGGAGACAGACAGATCGCAGAAAATCCGTAAGATCGGGGATAGCCTGTGGTTGAACAGCCGCCCGGCTTCGAGTGATGAGTTTCCAAGCTTGAATGGAAATTGAATTGTTTCCCGAGAGTAAGGGCGTTGAGTAAACGTACCCCGTGCGCTCCAGGTTGGTCTCGAACAACGCCAAAGGCTTGCCGCCGTCAGCAAAGTCGGCTCTGCAGCACTGCAACGATCAAGCTACCGGTCTGGTCGCACAATCTCTTCTCGAACAGGTAATAACGACTCGCCTATAGAACGCAGATACTTCCAGGGCTGAGGTAATGGCGCAGCCACAGTATACTTTGCAACCGTGGTCCGTCTTCAGCGTAGTGTCAACCCGCTAGATACGAGTTGATCCGTGCCGGAAGTTACTGCAAGGAGACGTCAAGAGCAAGGCTGACTAACGACGAGGGGCTTGTTGGTGCTTTGCGGTGATGCAACGAGAATGAAGCCAAGATCGGTCTCCATGTTATGAATCCGCTGTGAGCTGTTCGTACCTCATTCACCAAACGTGTATTCATCTCGGGGAACGGAATGTATGCACGGTATGAGAAGCAGCAGGGTCGCGGGAGGGTAGCGTCCGGACATATTGAGCTTCGAGAACCCCCAGAAGTCGAAGCCACTGTGTGATTTTGTCGCATTGGAAGGATCACCGACAAATAAGATAGCGTACCGGCGTGGGGAGACACGAAGCTAGGCACTCCGGGTGATTTGACCGGCGAAGGCTGCTGTATGACGTGGGCAACGTCAGATCCGGCTAGCCAGAAACCAGATTAGCTTGTAGTATAACGGAAATGCTAGCAACGCCGATGACGGAAGGAAAACTTCTACTGTGTGTTGTCAATATTCGCAGGCGTGTCGCCTCGCGTTGGAATTGCACTCCTCGGGAGAGCGGTCGAGACAGTATACTTAGCCGAGAATGCTAGAAGGCGGGGGCGCATCGCTGCGTACCCACTCCACGCAAGTCTGAGATTTCTGCAGAGCGAGGATCGCATTCGGAGGCATGCTGCAGACCATGGGACCGCGGAGGGAGGGCGGGGAGAGCGTTGATGTGATCCAGGCCAGCAACACGTGTATGAAGAAGAGTCGAAGTCGACGGTGATTAACGCGCGGGGTCTACGATACCGATCGTGCGCAAGGAAGCGAGCGTGGGATGCGTGTGTCGACAGTGGCTTATGAACCGCGCTGCGGGAGAGGACTGTGTGCCTAGTCGGAAATGACAAGGAGGAGTACTGACTGCTATTGGGCGCCGGGAATCAAGCTGCGGGGCCGTTGTGGTCATTGCACGAGCCGTTGAACTGTTTTCGATACGGCTGAGGATGAAGACGTTTACATTGGGTATCGTACTACTGTGAACCGAATTCTGGGGCTGTAGGTCCGAGATATCGAAGCACGAGATTCTCGAGATGCCTCGCTGGCTGGAAGCGCAGTCAGCGTCATGTCCAAGGAAAGAGGGACGGCACACTTACTCAGCTGAAGAAGTATCCTTGAGCGTCGATGTCGTCTTGTGATTCGCTATCGACAGGCTATCTACGATCGCGCGGGTGTCTATGACTGCTCCTTTCATCAGGGATGTGCAAAGAGATGACTGACGAGGGATACCACTGGTAACGACACAGCGTTCATTGGCTACCCTTGCGGAGGTTGCATATGGCTCATCCCAGGCATGCGTTCGTATCTAAACGATTGCACTCACGCAACGCCACCCGCTGAAAACGGGTAAGAACATATTGCCAAAAGAACGCACTCTTTCCCGGCAGCCGTAGAGCATCCTCGTTCGAAGGAGAAGATGTCAGAAAGGCTCGCTTGATAGCCTCGTCTTGAATTACAACCATGGGAGAACGTCCGGGTAATGAGGCATCCGGTGGTGCATCCGGGAAGAGAAGGGGATAATACGCACGTAAGATTAGATCCTGCGACGACGCTATCATTGAACGTACTCTTTGACGTTCATGGCTGCCTTTGTGCCAATCAAACGGGATTGAGTAGCATATATGCTTCCTGTCGACGAGTGTTACGAAGTTGATGATGACCGGCTCTCAATGCTAAAACCGACAGATCACGGAGATGGTAAATACCTCATCATGATCATTGCATCAGACGACTGTCCTCGAGCCGAGGTCTCGACGCATACCTAAGCGGAAGTCGCTTGAAGTAATGCAGACCCTTCGACGCGCATAGAATTTGCTATGACATGAGACTCGAGAAAAGCAGTTTGGGGAACGTGGGCGCCACGAGGCACTTTTCGACCGCATCCTTGTAAAGAGAAGAGGGTATTGCGCACGTAACATGGGATCCTGGACGACTTCACCTTGCCTTCGCAATCTCCCATGCACAGGCGAGTCGGGCCGTCAAGTCATCGCATCGCTTGGGAAATAGGATAGGGATCGCGCTTTCGAGACGTCTCGGAAGCATACGAGCATGCACCGACCATCGGACCTGTGGTTCTGTGAACGATGAGTGGGTCGCATCCCGACGCTGTGAAATTCTGGCTGATAGTGAAGAGACGGGATCTTATTCGTATTCGTATTCGTATTCGTCACCTTAGAAGGCCCAGACAGTGAGACGTTCATGTCCGAGAGAAAATTATGAATACAGGATCGACATACAGGAAGGCTATCTTGCGCGTATCGTTCTGGCTTGACGAGGGACGCTAGTTCACATATTAAAGATATGCATCTGAAACTTGCTTACCCTGGCACCCGGAGCCGCTCCTACTGGACTTCGCTCTTCAGTGCTTCTGCACACTTCGGTGAATAGTATATAGTTCCTGGGATTTGCTCCTTTTACGGTACCCGCGCCTGACGGCAGCAACATCGATCAACTGCCTTCACAAATTTCTGATGTTCGGGGAGTCAGGTCAGACCCTGGACAAATATTGGCGAATTTCCTCATGGACTAGAATATCAAGACAAGCACGAGAGCGGACGAGACCAAGTGAATTGTGAGTAGAGAACCGGTCTGAAGACTGAAACCCCACCCCTGTGCGCTGCCTCTAACGATTATCGCTAATTTTTGCTAGATCCCTCAGCCATCAGCCTGAACACACATGGTCCGACTTGCAAGTCACTTCCTAGATATATCTGTGATTTCTAGTCAAGGTTGCTCGCATTGGCCGCACAGTGAGAGACGAAGGGAGACTCGGCATTTGCCGGGCCGCAGTCCTGGGCGTCTCTTGGCGCAGTCTGTGTGGACAGGCGCCCAGCGGACGACTGAACTGGCACGACGAGCTCCTCATTCTCCTATACCCGTATTCCCTCTCTAGCCTCCAGCCTCTGTCTTGGATAGTCCGCTGGCCGCCCGACCAGTCTCTTTGCGACACTAAGGAGGCGACCAATAACTCTGGCCGACAACGCATGCGATGACATCCACAGGCGGCCTCTCGCGGAGGCGCGTGCCTAACGCCTCCTCGTCCGTGCAAGCAGACGACCCCGATGAGGACGCATGGGGCCTCGGTGCGAGTCCTTCGACGCCGACGAACGGGAATGGCACAAGCAACGGCGGCACTGCGCATCACTCGCATGCGGGCTCGGCATTTGAAGGTGGGAGTAAGATCGCGTACGACCCGCGGGACCTCGAGCGAGCGGACGAGGACGAGCGACAGGGCGGCCGAGCACCGAAGCTGACAATTATGGAAGAGGTGCTCCTGCTCGGGCTCAAGGATAAGCAGGTGTGTGCCATTATACATTGCATAGTCGGGTACGCTCGCTGGCCGTGGTTATGCTTCTTCACGGGGGCATATTCATATCTGCTTGATACCACATACTACATTGTGGGCTGGCGGGCCCGCCACTACTGCTGTACCGCTGGCAAACAAATCCTTCGGATTTTGCGCGCGTAGTTTGTCGCGAGCGGCACTTCAATGATGGCGATGCGACGACGCGGAGATCAATGGCTGGGCATGTTCGCTTGTTGGCACAGCTCCATACCTTAGACTCGGGTTCAATAGCCTGTGTCCCTTACTTGCTTTCATGGTTGCGGTCTTGAATATAGTCAAGCCCGCCTGAAGTCTGCTAGCTTTGGCTGTCTGTACGTCCTTGCGTACAGGTCCAGTCATCGTTCGCGAAAGTACGCCCGCGGTCTCACCTCTCTGCAACAGTTGCTCTCATGCGAGTATCTGTGCGGTGATTTGCCTCGGTGCCAAATGTCTGGACAACTTCGGAATCTAGTATCTATGGTACCACTTACTGCGATAGCCGCCCGCCGCTCGTGATGTCATGCTGGTATTAATTCTAGTGCAGCGTGATGTTTGCTGTTCCATAAAATCTCCGTGAGATGCCATGTCTGACTGCCGTCTTCCGTCAGGGCTATTTATCATTTTGGAACGACAACATTTCATATGCTCTACGCGGGTGCATCCTCGTCGAGCTCGCACTACGGCGACGAATCGCAGTAGTGCGGGATCCCAATCGTCGACAAGTACCGCCATCGGAGCGCATGGTGGAAGTCATCGATGATCGCCAAACAGGCGAGACGATCCTCGACGAGACCCTGAAAATGATGAAAGCGCAGGAAGGCGTGGAACGCATGGCGATCAACACATGGATAGACCTGCTGAGCGGTGAGTACCCCTCCCCTGATCGCCCCACACCAGCATGTTTCCAACATCGTCTCGCAACCCGGGACGCGGACTCACGCGACGCAGGCTGACGGATGCGTTTTATTTCCGATGCGACTCGGCCGGGCGCGACACAGGCGAGACATGGAACGTGATGAAGATTGGGTTCCAGCTGAAGCAGGTGCGGGAGCGGCTCGCGAAGGGGCTGGTGGACAAGGGCGTGCTGCGGACGGAGAAGCGCAACTTCCTGCTATTCGACATGGCGACGCACCCGGTGGCAGACGTGCGGACGAAGGAGACGTTGGTCGCGCGTGTGGTTTCACTACTGACGGCGACAACGAGCGCAGTGCCGGCGGCAGCGGTGCAAAAGGAAGGCACGCAAGCGCGCATTGCACGAGCAGTGTGCCTCGTGTGCGCGGCGTACGCGGCGAGCGTGCTGGACAACGCGTTTGGGCGACTGACGTACGAGGAGCGCGAGGCAGCGTTCCAGCGGTGCGACGAGATCCTCGCCGAGTTTGCGTGCTGGCCGTTCGGGAGCGCGGGAGCGGCGAAGAGCGGGGGTGGGACTGGGACTGGGGCAGCCGGACGGCGGAGGGAGGGGGCGCGGATAGGGATGGGGAGCACTGGGGGTGCGGTGAGCGGGCGGGAGGCGGTGCTGGGGCTTGTGCTGGAGGTGAAGAAGGAGATGCGGGGAGACGAGGATCTGTGCTTTGAAGCGGTATCTGGCGTGCTGGAGGTGCTGTCCAAGCTAGATTCGCTGCTGCTATGAGCTAGTGGCGGGTGTGTGTGTCTACTATATATTCCCTTTCCTTTGTTTCCGTAACAGTGGTACCTATAATATTGCTATTGGTGGTACTGTGTTATGAGGATCAACGATGCTCTAGCCGTCGCCTGCTAGCCGACAGTGTCTAGAAGCCCGCCTCTGACGACGCCTGTGAAACCCTCCCCTCTAAACCCCCGCGGATGGTCTGTTGTTCTTGTCCTGTGCGTGCGAGCTGATGCCCCTCTTCGCCAGACGCTCTCTCACCTCCCCTATTCTTCGTCTCCCCGTATTCGAGCGCATATACTCTACTCTACCCTCACCATAAGCCATGGCTAGGTCTCCCAGAGGCCGCATCCGACAGCTCGCAACCACGTCCGACGACCCCCTCACTCAAGCCATCGCACCGCCCCCAGACGAGTCCGAGGTTGCGCGAGCGGAGCGGCTGCGCCAGGAGGCAGAGGCGAAGCGCATTAGCGACGACATCGATGAGGAGCTCAAGCGCGAGCGTGCTGTCTGGAAGAAAAACAAGTCCCTCTTCAAGCTCTTGCTCCTCGGCCAAAGCGAGAGTGGTGCGTTGCATGCATTGCTCCCATGTCCACCCGCGCTGACCACCTCCGTGCTCCCCAGGCAAGTCGACCACGCTAAAGAGTGCGTGCTCTTTCTGTTCTATATTGCCGTGGACTGTTACCCCTCAATGGCGGATGCATCGTCCTAAATGGAGAAGTAGCCCGCCCTGACCCATGAGAGATACCCTGCCTCTACCCAACCAACAATATCTTGTGTCCTGTGCTTCATTCCCGCTCCCGCTGATCGCAGACCCTTGTCCACTATCGGTGTTTCTTCCCACCCCGCACTGGTGGTTTTGTGTCCGACATCTCCAATCTGTCATCGCTGGTCGCCTGGCAGCCAATAGGCTGCGCGCGACGGGGACGGCAATTCATGCACCAATCATATACGGCCTCTCGATAGTGAACTCCAGCTGAATCTCCCCTAGCCCTTGCGGTATCTATGGAGCCGAGAAGCGTACTAGTTCCGCTCCCGGGTCCGCTGTGTTGATGCTGGATGAGACGTTCCTGTCGACATGTACTATTCGGGCCATACCCTATTGCTTATTCTCTAGTCAATAGTGAGGAACGGGTCTGTACCGTTAGCACGAGAGCGTCCCTCAGTATAGGCCAGGGCGGAGGGGATACAGGTGCCTTGAGGTCATATTGCCCATTCGCAACCCTGCTCTATAATTCCCAGAATCCCGATTCGTCAATTCCTTCGTACCTGTGTCATTGACCGTCTTTACAGACTTCCAGCTCGCCTTCGCCCCTAATGCATGGCAGCAGGAACGCGCTTCTTGGCGTTCCGTCATTCAGCTCAACCTCGTCCGCTCTGTCAACATCATCCTCGATGTCCTCGCCGAAGAAATGGCCGCTGCGCCCTCCCGCACAACCAGCCCCGGGCCTGGCTCCATCGTGACCTCGCGACCCACCAGCCCCAACTTCCACACCATCCCTGCCTCTCCTAGCGCGGACCTGGATCCTGACGCGGATGCCGACGCCGATACAGCGCCTCCGCTCGAGTTCTCGCACCAGCATGCGCTCCTCAAGATGCGCCTCACGCCGCTGCGCCAAGTCGAGGCGGACCTGCGGCGGCGCCTTGGCGCGGGGTCGTCCGAGGTCGTGCTCGACTCCAGCGCCGGCAGGGGTGCGGGCGGGGGCGCGGTGAATGCGACGCCGTTCGACGATCCGTACCCGCGCAGCACGCGCGGGGGCGACCTGTGTCTGCGCACGAACCGCTCGTGGCGCGAGGCGCTGCACACGGAGTACCAGACCCAGGCCGCGGGGAATGCGGGTAGTGTAGAAGGCAGCACGAGCGAGCACGGTGAGCGCGGGCGCATGGACAGCGCGACGGAGGTGCTAGCCGGGTGTGCGGGGGATGTGCGCGAGCTATGGGCGAATGGGGTCGTGCGCACTATGCTTGCACGGCGCAAGATGCACCTGGAGGAGTCGTCTGGTTTGTGAGTGGCCATTTGTGTGCTCGATCGGTCCGAGCATGCGGACGCTCATGTTGTGTGTTGCGGCGTGCAGCTTCCTAGACGATGTAGAGCGCATTGCGACGCGCACGTATGAGCCGACGGACGATGATGTCGTGCGTGCGCGATTTCGGACGCTGGGGGTGCAGGAATATAGCCTTACATTCGAGAATACCGGTGAGACCAGTCCCACACTATACCTGATTGCTGTGGATGGCATTCCCTCACGGGCATCTGGAAGGACCGCCTGCTGACTGGCACTCTTAGATGTTACGGAACGCGGCATCGCGAAGGAGTGGATGATATACGACGTCGGAGGTGCTCGAACATCAGTACGTCTCGCGCACCCTCAGAGTATCTCGCCAGTGACACGGATCTCCTAGCGGGCGGCATGGCTTCCGTACTTCGAGGATGCGCACGCAATCTTGTTCCTCGCACCTATTTCGTGCTTCGACGAGGTCCTCACCGAGGACCGGCGCGTCAACCGCCTCGAGGACTCGTTCATCCTCTGGAAGGCGATTGTCTCGTCCAAACTCCTCACCAAGTGCATCATCATCCGTGCGTTATCATCCTCCTCGCTCATCTCAACCGTTGCATGACTGGGCCGTGTGCGCATCCCGAACGCGACAGTGTTCCTCAACAAGTACGATCTTCTCGCGCGCAAGCTCAAGAGCGGCGTCAAGGTCAAAAAGTATCTCTCCAGCTTCGGCGACCGCGAGAACTCGGCAGCGGTGCTGGCCAAGTGTGCGTCTTCTGCTGCTTCAAAGATCAGGAGCTGCATCGGACTGACATCGCTCCCGAGAACAGACTTGCACCAAAAGTTCCGCGACCAGCACAAGGACCTCTCGCCGGAACCGCGATCGTTCTATGGCTACGTGACGTCCGTGGTCGTGCGTAGCTTCCCCAAATAAGCGACTTCTTCCTGATACTAACGTTGCGCGATCGTAGGACACGAAAGCGACTGCGTCGACGCTTCTATCAGGTATGGATCACATTCGCCCAGGCGACCGTCGTACTGATCCCGCCGCACGCAGTGCGCGACGGTCTCCTCCAACAATATCTAGCCAAGGCGGATCTAGTCTAATACCTTATCTCTTATTCCTAAATCTCCGGATATCTCCTCTCATATCTTGTATACTACATAGTGCTCGATCACGGTCTGCATATATTTATCCCGGATCCCAATTCTCTTGAAGCAGCACGCGAGCGGGTGTGGATCATCCACGCATGTCATATCTGTCATTGAATTGTCGGGCGTGAAGCACTACAATTACAACCTGCTTGTGCCTGTCTATGAGTCGTAGCGTGATGAACTAGTCCATGAATTACAATCACACAGCGGCGGTCACGATCACAGCCGCTCCCACCCATCGCCCGCCGGCCACTTCAACTCGTCCCTCTCGACGCCCACTCGCCGCGCCGCCGCCGCCTTCTCCTGCCCATCCTCAGCGCCCTCGCGCATCCGTATCTTCCGCAATCGCTGGCTAAGCTCGCTCTCGTCCCCGCTGTACTCCTCCACGTCCACGTCCCGGTCCACGCCCGCCGCATCGTCCTGGCCCAGCCCGCTATCATCGTCCCCCTCGATCAAGCTCTCCTCGCCGTCCTCGCGCATCCACCGCGTGCCCGGCTGCGCGTGCTGCACGAACCCGCGCGGCGTGAACGCCGCCTCCGCCTTGTACCGCGCCGAGTCGAGCCGCGGCGCCGCGCGCTGGTGCAGGCTGCTCAGCGTGCGCCGCAGGTCCGCGAGCGGCGCCGGCGCGCCGTCGCTGTGGAACGAGCCCGCGCGCGCGCCGACGCTGCCGCTCGACGAGAGCGAATGGTGCCGCGAGAGCGAGCCCTGACGAGACGGCGAGCCCGGTCCCTGGTGCGACAGCGACGACGGGAAGTACGCCACCGACGGCGACGGCGACACAAACGGCGACGCGTCCCCGCCGGCCGCGGGGCCCAGCTGCAGCTGCACGCTCTCGGGGCGGCGCTTGCGCGCGGGCGGGGCGGGCGGCGGCGGGGGCGGCGACGCGTGGTGCATGCTCTTCGAGCGGAACATGCGCGGCGTGTCGGGCGCCGGCCGCTCCGCGTCGAGCGAGGGCTTGCGGTCCGGGTGCGTCGGCGGCGGGTCGGCGGGGAGGTCTGCGAGGGCGGCGGGGGGGAGCGCCGGCTTGAAGGCGGAGGCAGGCGCGAGCGCGGGCCGAAACGGGACGGACGCGCGGGCGACCTGCTCGAGCGAGCGGCTGGTGGAGCCCGACAGCGTCGACGCGGGCGGGCTGATTTTGCGGCGCGGCGGCAGGCTCGGGGTGCGCGCGCCGCGCGCGCCCGCGCTCTCGAGGCTGAGGCTGTCGCCCGAGCCCGCGCTCTCGGATGCGGCGCCGTCGCGGGGATCGTACGCGCGCGAGGGGCTGTTGCTGCGCGTGCGGCGGCCGCCACCGTGGGCGCTGGAGCTCTTGAGCACCTCGAGGACGCGCTCCTGCTCGAGGCGCTGCTCGGCCTTCTTGAGGCTCTGGGCGACACGTGTCGCCTGGAGGGACTGCTGGATGAGGAGATTCGGGTGCGCGGGCGGCGCGAGGGCGGCTGCGTGGCGCGGGGGCGGGATGACGGGGTTGGTGGGTTTGCGCGGCGGGAGGGGAGGGGTGCGGCCCTCGCTGCGGGCGCGCGACTGGAGGGATGGCACGCGGGCGCCAGGCGCTACTTCAGAGCTCCTGCGCGCGAGGAAGGGGTTGGTGCTGGGCTTGGGGGGCACCGCAGGCGGGGCTGGTGTGGAAGTAGGCGAAGGCGTCGCGGGGATGGTGCGCGTGAAGAAGGGGTTTGGTGTGACATTCGCGTCGGGCGTCGGGAGGTCCGGGGCGGAGTTGGAGGCACGATGGTGGCCTTCCGACGGGCGAGGGGTCAGAATGGGAGGAGAGGGCGAGAGGTCGGGATGCGCTGATGGATGCAATGGGTGTCAGAACGTGCGCGGGTGGTGGCTACAAACAGAAGGGAGCGGGAGCAGCCGCGGATGTGCGAAGCATCGGGCTTGTGGTCACGGCATGCGCGAGCAGAGGGTGACGGGCAAACATTACCACCATAAGGCATCCCGCCCGCAGCATACGTCCAGCAGGTACGGGAGGACGCGGCGCAGCAGGAGGATAATCGCGGCCGCAAGCACGCGCGCACCTGACTACACTATCGCGGGCGTGGCTCTCCTGCATACACACATCCGAGCTAGGGGCACATGCACAGCGTGCAACGGGAGCGGCGCGCAGGGAAGGGGCAGAGATGGAGTGGCGACGCTCACCCTGGACGAACACCAGCGCACTGTCGACGTCCTTGCCTGCGAGGGCGTGGTGCACGAGACGGAGGACGGCGAAGAACTGGCCTCCGGTGAGGAGGTCGGCGGGGGCGAGGGCGGGGCAGAAGAGGCGCAGAATCTGTTTGCGAAGCTCGTGAGTGCGCATGAAGACCACACGGGATGCGCTGCACGCACCGAGTCGATGACGCCGGGGGCAAGGCCGGCATACCTGCCTCTGAGCCAGGCGCGGGCCTCGCGGACGCCGACGGCAAAGTGTTCGTGGTCGTGTCGCTGCGGATCTGCGAGGGCGGGGACGTCGTTGTCTGCAAGATCGCGGAGGGAGGCGAGGTAGAGGGAGTACTCTGCGTTTGTGAGGGCGGAGGGGTGGAGGATGAGGGGACGCATGGGGAGGACGTGCGGGTTGGCGGTCAAGGGGCGTGCCCCGCAGACGCGCCCGGCACGCGCCTGTCATGACCGCGCCGCGCTTGCTCCTTAACCGGTAAGTACACCGCCTCTCCCTACGCAAAACACGCCGGCGTGCACCTTGGGTTCGGCGACACACCAGTCTCACACACCGACTGGCGTGCTGCTCACAGGTCGAGACGCCATCGGGACATCGAGTGCCTTGTGAGTGCGATCCTCAACCCCTATGACGTGTTGACGCCAAAGTGTATCGCTATAATTACTGGGCCGTTCGCAGGCCTACGAGCATCCAACACAGAACGTTGCTTAAACGGGTCAAGACCTAACCACATCGCGGCGCAACGCCTTATCTCAGATCCCAGCGCTGACTCTGCGTCCGCCACCGCTGCGTTCTTGTGGCGCGGCTTCTGGTCGCGCGAACGCGGTCGCTCGCTCCATCGGGCATGTCCGCACCCCCGTTCTGGAGGCCTGGGCCGTCGGCGCGGCCTCTGTTGGCAGCGCGGCTTCTGTTGTCGACGCGGCGAACGTCAAGTGCCCTTAGTGTGCCAGTCCTGCGACCGCGTGTCTGGGCCGCCGAGTGCGCCCCGTCCATCGTCAGATCGCTATCTCCGTGGCGAAGGCGCGAGGCCTGTGGACGTTCATTGAGCGCGCATCAGACGTGGGGGTTGTTGCCGTGGCATCTATCGTATCAGAACCCCTGTGCGCTCGCCGCCACCGCGCACGACGCGTGCTTGGTTAAGCCCTCCTTGCTGTGTTCAGCCGCTGCTCTTCTACGCGAGCCTGCAAGCACTCCCCCTTCGGCCGAGCCTCCCTGCCCGAGCCTCCACCCCCACTTATCTCCCAATGGCCGTCGCGGCTCCTCGTGCGCCCTCGGCCACGCTGCTCGCCACCACCTCTCTCGCGAGCACCGCCCCCTGCTACTCCCATCCCCACGGGCCGCTCCACCACACGTGTCCCGTCCAACATCTCATCCATCTCGCCTCGTCGCACTCTCTGACGTCCGCATTCTCCGCCACACCGCCGGCACCAACCAAGCCGTGCCCGCCATCAGAACGCGCCCCTACTCCCCCGCTCCGTTTCGAATTCTCGTCGCTTTTTGGCGCGACCTTCTGATCAGACCCACCCCTTCACACCCACATATACGCCAGCCCCCTCCTCGCTCCGCCGCCGGCATCCCTGCCATCAGAACGGCGCAGGTGCGTCCGCAGCCTCGTGTTGTGTATGCGTATGTGCTCCCTATCTACGTCGTCGCCCGCGTCTTCTGATGTGATACGTGCGAAGCGCGAGGCCCGTCTTCTCTCCCGCAGATGTCATCGCGCGCCCCGCTAAGCACTATTGAACCACGCACTCGCAATCAACGAGATTCGCGAACGCGATAGCCATATCCCTCTCCGCACGTGCCTATGGCTTCTCGTCCCTCTCGCCGGACGCTGGCGTCTGCATCGCTCCGCTGGGCCGGCCACAGCAGCAATGCACCAGTACACATGCCCCACCGTCCGCGTCCTCGCTGGCGCCCCGTGCTAGGTCGGCGCACAGGGCCACCGCTGCGCAGGCCTGGGCCCGCCCGATGCCACTCTCCACTGCACGGGAGCACGTTGGTTTATGCCATGATGGCGTCCGCGTCGAGCCCCACGGCGCCGGTGTCCTAAGTGCAGCTACGCGGCCCCGGGGCCATAATGCGCACGCGTGCGATAATGGGCCAATTTCGCGCGCGCGCGCAAGGCACGGTCGGGCGAGTGCCTTGGGCGCGTTGGGGGATATACGATGACACAGAGGGACTAGCGGAGTGGCGTGACGCGAGGGTTGACAGAAAGTGCCAGCGGGGAGGGAAAGCGCGTAAACCGCGGCCGACGCTAGGCGGAGACGGAGACGGAGACGGAGACGCGCAGGGCATGCTGAGATTCGGGTGAATCTGTGCAGGGAGTAAGGTTAGAGTGCGGAGAGCGTTCTTCGTTTCGCGAGATCGCGGCACGAGATTGATGAGATCTCGATGGGAGGATTTGCACCCTGATTGTGGCCAATCCGCGCCCGCCTCGTCCGCCATAATACGCCGCGTTTCTGGCCTTGCTCTCGCTCTCGCTCTCGCTCCCGCCATGCTCTTCCACCCGTCCCCCTCCCGCCTCCTCCTCCTCCTCCACTCCCCCTCCCCCGACTACCCCACACCCTCCTCCTTCTCCTCCGCCGCATCCACCCCCAGCCC
>NW_020169836.1:2512736-2525845 GCF_002117355.1 Postia placenta MAD-698-R-SB12 | reverse complement strand
GCGCCGCCGCGACGCGCCCCCCGTCCCCCTCCCCGCACGCCTGCCCCCGCCCTCGCACGCCTACGCGCCCGCCGCGCCACACTCCCCGCACGCGCGCGCATACACGTCCCCGCAAAGCCCGCTCCCCGCGACGCGCCCCCTCCCGTCGCTGCACGCGCCCGCCCCGCACTCCCCCAAGCACGAGGCCCGCGACGCGTACGCGCTCGCGCTCGCAGGCGCGCGCAGCCCCGCGCGCTCCTACGCCCACCCCGCGCACGTCCTCGCCGCCGCAGAGCACCCCTGCCCCTGGGAGCTGCAGTGCCCGCCGAGCCCCGCGTCCTTCGCGTCCTCCTTCGCGTCCCTCGCGTCCTCGTCGGCGTCCTCGTCCTCGTCCCTCTCCTCCTACCCCTCGCCGGCCTTCCCGCTCGCCGACGCAGACCCCAGCGCGCGCTGGCCGGGCCTCCCCGACTATGCCCCGCCGTCCTTCGCACAGCAGCAGCACGCCCCGTACACCGGCGCGCTCGCCGCGCCCCCCTACGCGCCGCACGCACACTCCCCGCAGATCCACGCCCCCCGCCCGCTCAAGCGCTCGCCGCTCGTGCTCGCGCCGGCGCTCGCGGACGCCGGTGCGCCCGCGCACGGCTACCCGCCGCCGCACCCCCAGGCGCTGCACGACGCGTGCGGCGCGCACGAGTACGCGCACGCGTACGGCAGTGCGGACGTGGACATGCTCGCCGACGCGCACTACGCGTACCCCGCCGTCGACGCGCACTACGCGCCCCTGTACGCGCCCCCGTACGACTACGCGTACGCGGACATCGACATCGACATCGACGGCGGCATGGCGTGCGGCCTCGTCGCCGCCGAGCCCCGCGCACGCCCATGCGCCTCGCAGCCCGAGTACGTCCCCCGCAGCCCCGCGCCGCACCGTCCCCCCGTGCTGATGCCGATGCCCCCGCCGCGCAGCCCGTACTACCCGCACGCGTACGCGTACGACGCGCCCGTGCCCATGGTGCTCTGCGAGAGCGGGCAGGCGCCGTATGCGGGCGTGTTCCTCGACGCGCACGAGCACGCGGGCATGGGCGCGGGCGCGGGCGTCGGGATCGTGCCCGCGGCGACGTATGCGGCGTACTAGCCGCCGCCGCCGCCGCCGCCGCCGGGTGCCCAAAGCACTCAGGCTCAGACTCAGACACGGCCGCCACGCATGCGCGCACCACATACGAGAGAGTATTGTATCGCGCGCCGTACGGCCGCGCGCCCTGTACTGTACCCCACCGCGCGCGCCGCCCTCGCCGCCGCGTGCGCGTGTACGTCTATCGCATAGCGGCCTGCTCCCTCCGCACCCACGCCCGCACCCGCACCCGCATTTTTTTACGCTTACATTTGTGCTAGTTGTCCTCGGTCCCTGCCTCTCTCTGTCCCGGTCTCAGTCTCAGTCCCGGTTTCGGTCTCGGTCTCACGGATTCTTTCTTCTTTCGCACTCGGATGTGGATATGGATTTGCATTAAGATTTTCATGGAGGTTGGAATGGAATGGCATGTGCATTTACTATTACTGTTGAGTCCAGGAACGAGCGCGTCCCGTGCCCTGCGTGCCATCCGCCACCATCGCCCAAGCCTTGACTAGACCGCGCTGCACACTCACGCGGGCACAGCACCACCCTCGCGCGCGTCAAGATCACATCGCGACTCATCCTCCAGGGCGGGGAGCGCCCCCTCCCCTCCGGCCGGCCTCGTTGAATCAATATCCGTGATAAGTGGTGCTATTGCTGTGATTCCGGCAGCGTGGGGCTCTACTTGCCCAATAAGTGGTACTAGCCCTCGCCCTGCTAAAATGCACGCTCTAACGTGCGGATGCACTAGCACTAGCACTAGTACTGGTGGCAAGAGCAGCGCGATTCCGGTGCCCGCATCCTGCGCCGCGCACCCCGGCCTGGCGCAGCACGTCCGCGGCTCGTTCGATAGCGCTATCATGTCCAGACGCGCAAATCCAGCAGTATACGAACATGAGCCCGAGCGTCCAGCTAAAATGGCACCGTCAATGCGGGCCGTGCGCGCATAAACATTCCGCTGATGGGGACGCAGGACCCCCGCCCTGTGCGCCCCTTAATTCCGCACGTCACGCGGGCCGCGCCCTCTCTGCCTGCCTGTAGTCTACCTGTAGTCCGCCTGTCTGTCCGGCGACCCCGAACCCTCCCATCGATGCAGGAACACACACAGCACCCCAAATCCCGCTGCCAAACCGCACCGCCTCTCCTGCCACCCTGGGCCTAGCAGGCAGGCGCATATTCGGCGTGCGCACTACCGAGTGCACACGCCCATATGTGCTCCCAAGTCTGCGGGGGCCCCGGGCTGCGGGCGCGACGCCCGCGTCAACGTTCACGCACGCCAGAGCTGTAATAATACATAAACCGGAACCTAAAACCGCGCCCGAACCCGAACCCGAAACCAAAACTGAAACCAAGAACCGAGACGTGCACCCGCGCGCATCAGCCTTCACGCAAGCGAGCTCGACGATGACTTGCAAAATTAAACATCATGCACGCCCCCGCCGCGGAAGCATCGCCTGTGCATCTTCTCCGTGTCCTCTCCATCTCCTCCCGCACGTACGTATCGTCGCCGATCGCTTAGCCGATGCGTCCAGTGGGCAAGCGGAGCGGAAATCCGTCCAGCGAACTCGCAGCCGTAAACGGGAAGCTAGTATGGCGCCGCCGTGTGGGGCGTACGACATATGGCGCTTCTTCTCGTGGCCAAGAGCCACGCATCATCGTCCCGACCTGGGCAGAGCAGAGTCTCAACCGCCTTAGTTAGAGAAAAGGGCAAAGACGACGCGACGGCTCGCGACAGCGCGAGCTAGTTTCCTGGCAATGCACATTGCAAACCGACTCGCTCGGGCATACCAGCAGGGCCTCGGAACACCCGCCCGCATCGCGTCGTGCATGTTCGGATACATCACCGACATTCCTCGCACCTTGGTACTCCGAAACGAGCCCGCTAAACGGGCGATCCTAATTCGCGAATCGTTAGCAGCATGGCCGATGCAGCTCGGGACGCGAGATCCGCACACGGACGTCATCTCGAGCGCGCTACCAGCAACGAGGGAAGGGGGTTGGTCCACGCATCCGACGTCGACCATATTTGCGTTTAACATTCAGATGTCCCTGCTTCTCGTGGGCGCAGATGCAGATGCAGCTACAGATGCATCCAACCCGCGCTGAAGGTGACTGTGTGATGCGCGCGCGAGATTCCAGATTCAAAGATCCGCGACGAAGCACCATCATCACTCTGACCTGTGATTATCGCTGGCCACGAGGCTTCCGTGCGTGCGACAAACACTCGTAGCGAACGACGTGCACGGTCCGCATCTCCTCCCGAGCGAAAGGCCACTGCGACGGCCCAGCGGTGCGCGCCATGGGCACATCACAATCACTACAGCAGCACGTCTGAATCATGTCATGGCGCGCTGGTATGACCGCGTCTCAAATTAGCACGCTGCAGCCCCGCAGCGCTGGACTCTGGCGCCGGCGATATCGCTACCTCGTCGACGTTGAACCGATGTCCGCGTCATATATCCCTGCGCTAGTGCCGATCGCCATCGACAATTTGACGGTTTGGATAGGCCGTCCCCCGGGCGACGAATATGAAACGGGGACCGCGGTCTGGCCCGGCACCGACGCAGGGGAGGCTGTTGATCGTTCGTTTATAGGTAGTCCCCAGCCGGCCGGCGACGCCGCGCGCCGGGTTGGCAGCGCGAGCGGCGGCGGTGAGAGCCCTCCAACGCGCTGCGACTGTATTTAATGAGTGATGGGCCGTCTCCTGCTTTTGATCCCTGCACGAGTGAGGGCGGGCGTTCTGCGTGAGGGCGGGGGCAACGAGAGCACGCAAGGTACACGACACACAAGGGAATTGAGAGAGCAGTGAGTGGTGAGTCATGGATAGCATGTGAGAGACAGGCTGCAGATGTACAGGGTGCGTGGATGTATGTGTATGCAATATGCCATTTTGGGGCGGTCCCGAGCAGGTTGCGAGAGGCAGCGTCGACAGTGGTAGATACTCCAGAAATTGGAGAAGGCAGACCTAGACAATAATATTCAAAAAGTTCAGAGTGCAGAGAGAATTGCGCACGACGCACATGCAGTGAGCACCAAGACAGCGCTTGCTACCGGGACGATGTACCGTCGTCGAGCAGGGGAGGGGGTTCGCTCAGAGGGTTTTCTTGTCGCGCCTGCTCGAGCAGGCTGTCAAGGCCCTTCTCCTTCACGGCTCCCTTTGCATGTGGGTCAGCATTTCCGGCAGCAGCAGACGAGGCTGGCACGAGAGCGGCGGGGGAAGTGCAAGCGAAGGCGGTGGCGGGCGGCGTACCTGCACGCACTCGCGATACTGCGCCCAGACCTTGCCGCAGCTGCGCTCGTACTCGGCGGCCTTTTCCTGGGCAAAGGTGGTGCGCCTGGCGGGGTCCGCAGAGGCAGAGGCGGAGACGGCGGGCTCGAGGTAGCCCTCGAACCAGGCGTTGAAGCAGGCGTCGTATTCGCGCTTGAGGGGGGTACATGCTTCGGATACACTGTGCGCCATGCCGGGCAAGGAGCGTACGCAGAGCTATGCAGACGTGCCGTACAAAGAACGCAGCCTGGAAAATGCGTGTACGCCGACTATGCAGATGTCCTTCCCGTATCGTATGTTGTACAAGTCTTCGAGGCCAGAGACGGAAGCTGTGTGTACGATGTCGAACAAGAGAGACCATGCCCATGTTGTTTACCGCTCAGCCAACGCGTCTCTACTTGGGACCACCACTACCGCCTGCTCATCATGGTCCTCGTTCTCGTCATTGGCGACCTGCACATCCCCCACAGAGTCCACGACCTCCCCACAAAGTTCAAGAAGCTCCTCGTCCCGGGCAAAATCCAGCAGATCCTCTGCACCGGCAATGTCTGCGACCGCGAGACCTACGAGTACCTCCGCACCGTCTCCCCCGACGTCAACGTCGCCCGAGGCGACTACGACGAGGTCCGTCTCGTCTCCGTCTCGGTCCCCGCAGCGACCGTCGCGTGCTGACTCGGTGCCCCAGACGTCCTTCCCGCTGTCCATCACCGTGACGCACGCGCCCATCAAGATCGGGGTCATCCACGGGCACCAGTGCATCCCAACAGGCGACCTCGACTCGCTCAGCGCCATCGCGCGCCAGCTCGACGTCGACGTGCTCGTTTCGGGCCATACACACACGTGCGTGCGTCCCCCCGCTTGAGGTCGTCCCGCGGCAGCTGAAGTCACCCCGGATGGCACCTCGCCGCTCCCGCCACCTGAACAGCTTCCAAGCAGTCGAGTACGACGGCCGCTTTTTTGTGAACCCTGGCTCGGCAAGCGGTGCATGGGTGGGCACCGTTAGCGGGTGCGTGCACTCTCTTCCCCTCATCCGCGCTTCGCCTCCCGCCTCCCCGCCCACACGTCGCGTTCTCCGCTAACAGACGTTCTCTCGCAGTGACCCCACCCCTTCCTTCGCGCTAATGGACATCCAGGGCCCCGTTGTGGTCACGTATGTATACCAGCTGATCGAGGGCGAGGTGCGCGTCGAGAAGATCGAGTACCGCAAAGACCTCGAGGCCATTAAGGACGTGCCGCGCAGTACAGTGATGCCGCAGAACATCCCCACCAGTCCGGCGGCATCGCAAGCGCAGGGCGTTTGGTAAAGCTAGGGGATCGTGCTATGGAGGATGGGCGCCTGGCCTGGAGGGACTTGGGCTTGTGCTTACAGCAACGTGTGGTGAGGTACATTGTACATTATGTGGTGCGTCGTTTCGGTGTCGTGGTCCTTTTTCGAGGGGCTGAGCGGTTGCATACGGGCAGCTTTTGGATGTGTAATCTTATATTGTCGCAGTCTACTAAAGAAGCGGTTAAACGTCGTGCAGCCATCCATTGATTCCCGCGCGTCGACGACGTTAAATCACGAGGCCCCTCAGGATGGGTCTGATATTTCCCGCGTCCAAGGACGAGCTGCAAGCCATGCTACCACTCAATTTCATCGCTTTTGCTGTATTATACATCATCTACATGATTTTCAGACGCTGACTATCAGATCCTCTGGTATATACACTACAATGACCCGGCAGTTCCACAACCCTAGCGCAAGATAGTTGCGCCATATAGCATACGACCGAGCTTCGAACTCCTTCGGAAGCATCCAGACTTCTTTGCCTTCGCGAGACGATAGAATCCCAGTCTCGATATCGAATTGGAGATCGAGTGACAGGTCCTCGAAGATCTTATGGTCTTCGTCCTCGACGTTCTCGTCGATTCGCAGGCTTACGCGCGAGTTGTCCGCGGCCGCGTTGAGTTGAGACGTGTGATCCAAGTAGGACGGGACGATTTCGCTGTCTTTGTTAGCAAGTAGCTGCACTGGCTCGCCGGACGACGAAAGAAGCGTAGAACCAGTTGAGTCGGGTCTGGCACCAACATCATACGGGCTCATCTTCATTTCCCGTCCCGAACCCGCATCCCAGACTTTCGTTTGCTGAGGGTCCTCGTGTCGCCACGAGACTACGCGAAGTCCGCTCGAGAAAAACGACACTTTGTGCGGAGGGCGGTGGTGCCGGGAAAGTCTCCAGTCATATGTGCTTCTCTTTTGCAGATCCCAGATATGTATCGGGTCGCGAAATGCCGCGGATACCAAGTGAGGATTCTCCTTGTCGCATGAGAATGCCGCGGCCGCAGCTGGATTAAAGTGACCTATTATGTCCGACCCAAGTGGTTCGCCTGTTGCGACATCGAGTATTCGGAGTGTGCCATCCGCGAGGCATGTCGCTAGCTTCGTGCCGTCCGAGGAAAACGCCAACGGCTCGAACCCATCGGCCGGCAAAATGCCGGGCACAGTGCACGTTCGCGAGGGGAGCCCCTTGTCTAAATCCCACATAATGATGGAACCGTCCTCCGCGCTGGAGAGAAGAATATTGCTGCTGATGAACTTCACTACCGTGACTTCGCGGGTATGCGCGCCAAGTTTGTTGTGAAGGTTGCCAGTCTTCCTGTCCCATAAGTACACCATACCATCTCCGGATCCCGATGCGAACCAAGAGTCGTCTGGAGAGAAGTCAATGGAATGGAACATGCGCAAGGCCGCTTTACGACCCTGGAGTCTCGCACTCTGCAGGGGAGCGTACGGCATAGTGCGGGTTTGAAGGTCTACAAGCCAGAGACTGCCATCTTCCGAACCCAGCACGACCCACAACCCGTCGTGAGAGAATGCAGCACGGGTGAATCTGGCGTAGCTATACGTCGGCGATTGACGTTGCGTTAACTCGTCGTAATACTTCACGGTCGGTTGGATATCGAAGTGAGTATTCGAATTCTTCATATCTCTGCGATAGGATGGACCAACATGCAGGCCTTGAGTCGACTCGGACGTAGGGGTCGTAGGGGTCTCCTTGGCATCGAACGGTACCCATAAATCAGCGACACTGTGCGCAGTCGGTACTCCATCCAGTTTGTACATATGGTATTCGGAGAGAAGGTATCCGGTCTTGGTATCCACCTTGTATATGGTTCCCTTCGCCGATGCTGCCCACGCTTGTGTGCCATCTAGAGAGAAAGTAGCGAAGCTGCGCTCATCTAATGGGTGGGTGGGGATCGCTTCGGTACCCGCTTCAACATCCCACACACGCAGACATAAGGGGCATCCGGGGACGCTACATGATACCCGCTGGAAACGATTTTCCTTCCGTCTGGAGAGAAGGCCAGAGAGTCGACATCCCTGTCCTTTTTGAACAGACGCAATGCCGGTGACCACTGTGGTACGTAGCCCCCCATGATTGTCGGGGCATCCGAATGATGGAACAGTTTGAAGAGTCTACTTTCTGTGGGTGCAAATGGGATTGCGGAACGCCGAAGATGAGGGGGGCCTGTTGCGATAGTTTCCGCGAAGAAGTAGCTGAAACGAACACCATCATAAACTAGACTGCGCAAATCACCATTTGCAGATGAGGTCTTCTGAAGAGAAGCTCATGAGCACAACGTTCACATCATCTTGGATGGACCCGGAACGGACTCGCCTCAACCCATACGGAGAGTTGTTCAAGTAGCCTAGAGATGCTTCTGGCTTTCCCCAAATCACACATGGCCTCTAGCCAGTTGATCAGATACGCTTCCAGCCAGTCTTGCAGACCTCGTGCGAATTCGGTAGGACACACTGCTATGCCACAGGTGTGGAGTATCCATTGAGTGCATGCGTATATGTTTGCATGGGACCCTGGGGACGTAAACGTCTGCGATAGACGGGTAGAAGACTGGAAGGATGCTCGGAGGACATCCATACAGCGGCTCGCAAGACGTCGATCGTGCTCATTCACGTCGATGAACCAGCGTGATTCACGACGATCTGGGCTAGAGATGAAGTCACGGAATGATAGATGGAGTAAGTGCACTGGCTCGTGGTCGTCGGAATACTGAAGCAGATTTCGCAGGGGCCGAAGGACTTTGCTCGCCCTTCGTGGCCCCCCCAGGAGTTGATCAATCACGGTGACAGAGATTGGCTCCTTCGCCGCCAGAATGACGCCCAACACGGTGTTGTAGGCCGTAGGATAGTCTCTTAACCAATAGCGGTCGAGGGACGAATGAAGCGCCTTATCGTACAGATCGTCAAGCGTCTGGCTGTCGTCCTGTTGCGCACTCTCCCTCCCAAGCAGTGATTCAAGGACATCATCCGGCTCCAAAAACGGGTACTCAGCACATTCTATCGTGTCGCATGCTGTCTGCGCCCAGCTAAAGAGACCATCAGCGCGTTCCACGAACCTCTTGAGTCTGTCCTCTCCCGGCCAATCCTTGTCGAGTTTGTGCGAGCGAGCAGTCTGAGACAACCTGTCCCGCATGAAGATAGCGATATCTGAATCGTCATCTCTGGAGACTACCAGATCACGTATTAAGAAAGTCGACGAGAGTCGAAGGAGTGCAAATTCGAAATCGTCGATATGGCGGCTCGTGATGATTATACGGATGCAAGGTGGGAGCTGTCCCGGGGTCGCCATCTGTGCCAAGATATCCAGAAGCGGTTTGCGTGAGTATCTTGAGCGACTCGGCGGCTTTTCAGAGCCGCATTCATCAAGGCCATCAATCAGAATTACAATAGGACCCTCGTCGACGAGACCGATGGAGGACATCAAAGGCTGTCGGAGGTAGACATGATATTGAGCATCAAGCTGCATGTTGGGAGGGCTTCTCTCGACAGCCTTTGCTACCTCCTTGTGGATGCGCTGATCAAATTGGCTGAGCTGGAATGCAAGGGTCCTGATAACCCTGAACGGGTCGTTGTTTGCTTCAGCGGCTAGTTCTCGATCGAAGCAGATGAATGCACCGCGGCGACCCTGCTCTCGGAACAGCGTCTCGAGACTATTTGCAATGGCACTCTTCCCCGAGCCTGCAACGCCACGCAGCCATAAGATATTCGAGGGTTCCGCAGATTGGTTGTAAGCCCAAGTGGTGATAGAGCTGATGATATTGTGACGCGTATTAGGGTGACAGGGCTTCTGGCGTGGCGTCGTTTCGATGGGGTCAAGGCTTTGCTTCAGAACTGGCGATCCAGATATCAGATACTGAGTAGAACAAGCCAATCGATGCTTACCTAGTCGATCCAGCTTCAACTCCTGGCGGAAGGTGGTCATGGTTACCTGCGTGGCGAGACCAGTGTCCAATTGGCTCGCCAGTTTGGCGAATGTGGTACGAAAGGCCTCTATCCGTTTGTCGATGTCTATAAATTGTGCTCGGGTAGCGTTTCCTGAAAGACGTAAGTGACATGCTTGCGCCTTGTGCTGTGAGGCGACATACCTGCAAACGTGTGTGCACTGTATCGCTCGATGTAAATCAGGCATTCCACTGTTTGCAGCAATATTGACTTCATGGTAAGCTCGAGCCGGTTGAGAAGGCCAAAGTCGTTCTTCAGCGCTTCGAGCGACGAAACAAAAGAGTGCAGGGCTGACATTGAATCTACGAGCGACAAGACTGCAAGATCACGATCAAGCTGGTCCTTCACGATCTTTAAAGAAAAGGTGTCAGTAGCTTCGGAGAGTTAGCGTACATGCCAATTCATACGTTATACACCGAGGTAGCCAATTTGATCGCCATACTCAGGTATGGATGGAGCTGCGGAGCGCATTGTGTCAGTAGAATATTTCTGCTAAGAGTAGAGTCAAGATTACTTGTGCAACGGCGTCCAGTATACGTCTGGAATTTTCCAAATAGTCCACGAGTACTTTCAGGTGTTGAGACACAGTTGAACCCGATCCAGGCAGGGGTGGGTGAATGGCTTCCTCCATTTCCCGCCGTGTTTGCTGGAGACTAGAGTCGATTCCTTCTGCCAAGCTTTCTTCCTTGATTGAAATGGCTATGAGCGCCTTCGAGGTGCCTCCGGTAAGCGGCAGTGTGAACCCTGATGATAATCATGAGACATGCGCGAACGTTGACCTTGCAACAAAATCACCTCCGATCTCCGGCTGTAAGTTCAGTAACTCTTCGACAGTGCGATTAGCTGACCCCAAGCGGCAGCGCGTGAGTGGGGGTACGAGACCATTGTCACAGAGAACAAATGATAGGATCGTGTCGTACTGCACACCAACGCTGTCAAACGTGGTCAGTTTATGCTGTGCCACGATAGTATAACGCACATTTTGAACTCCTTGTTCCAAAGCGGCATATCGGTATCCGTGGCTGTGGTTTCATACACGCGATCCTTGTTGACGTGAATTCTGACGCAAGAGCGGGGTTTCCTCTTTACGGCGCTTTTGATCGAAAATCCCGATGCGTTGATCACTGGCAGAAGGTTATGAGAATAAGAATAAGCACGGCTCCAAGACGTACCCTTGAGGACGACACTACACTTGTCCATATTGTTATGCGATTTGACCTCTGGCGGGCTTGACTGATACATAGTGACTCGAAAGTTGGATCGTCAATTCAGTCATCCAGGGATCTTGTATCGGTGAGGGATGGCGCGCAACTAAGGCAAGTCCGACGCTTCCATGCCGCAGAATTGAATGAATCAGTGAAATGCCCTCACAATTTCATGAGTTCACGACCAATCAGGTCTTCTATTAGTTGCATGTTACGTTTCCTTCAGCCACAAAGAGCAAAGAGTATACCACGTTCGAGGTCCGTTCCGAGACATGTTGAAATAAGGTTACGGTCAAACCTATCGATACGTTCCTACCGTGGCCTTCTCGGCCATCTTGACTGTGACACTAACCACCTTCCCAGCGGTGCCATTAACGCTGTCTCGAGCCTCCCTGCGTACCGAACTTACGCTGGGTCATGTGCGCGCATACTGACCTATCTCAGCGTGCGAGGGAGCTGGCTCCTCATTTAGCTGTAGTCTGTTTGTCGGACGGGTCATTCAAAACGACATCTGAGCATGAGAGCTGGAAGACATAATTGGGGCGTTATAAATCTGTGATCGTCTGCTAGCCAAAGCAGGAACAATCTAAGGAACGGTAGTATCGCGATGGGTTCGACGGACCCGTGAAACGTGCGGGTTTGCAGTTGATGGACCACAATAGATGACAGCGGATTGCATACTGTGCCTCCCCGGGTAGTCGGCAGGCCCCCCAAGTCGGCAGTCACGTAAAAGTAACACATCCATCACGATCCATCACGCGTGATATTTTAAGGTCTGCTTAGCCAACGCTTGAGGATTCTATGGGCAGGTAGCTCGAAGCATACAATGAGGTCGCTGACGTGATCGGAAAATGAAACTCCGACACGAGCTGTTACAACCGAGGCGTACACCAGCGTGACAACGGCTTGAGCTGGTCCTCAGGGAGGGACTCCAGAACGACTGCACCGTTCGCTTTCGTTCAAGCTGGAAATGAAAGCAGGCATACGAAAACCTATGTCTACACAAAAGCACAAAGGTAATGGAGTACTGTGGAGGGAGATACCATGAAATTGCCGACTTGGGGGGTCTGCCGACTACCCGGGGAGCAGTGGTGTGCGGTCAATGACCGTGGTCAATGGTCATAGTCATTGATCGTTGACTTGCCATTGACCGTCAATGACCCTGGGACAGTCATGACTCCGAGGTAAGCCCGGGGTCCTCGGGCACAGTGGTGGTCGAGGTCACACTTCCTTTTGTGGTATTGTCGGAAGATCGTTATGCTGCATGCCCGGTGCCCATGCCTCATGATACTTAAGCTTTCATTTAGTACAGGCAGTGAGCTCATGGATCTCATATTCTGTCTGCCTCGCACAATGCTCATGTGCCAAGAAATGTCGCCCCTAGCCTAGCTACCTTGTGTATTTATAGTTGTTTCAATGAATCTATACACCACATTTGCCTTAATCCCCCCTTGCTGCCCCAATGTTGCGCTCCTCAGCGAATCGCAAATGGTATCGCACATTCTTTTATGACCACCCATTACTATAGCAGAAAGACCCCACTGCATATAATAACAACAATGTCGCCGACAAGGCAAAGGTATGGTGCAAACTGTGCTATGCTATGCTATTCGAGTAGAAGAAGAGAAAAGGCTCGACGCACAGCAGGTTTGTTGGAACAACGGTGCGAACGGCGCGGGGCGCGTTTGTCCACGGGTGTAGCGATGCCCGTAAGGGACAATCGCGTTGATACGACCTACGAAACCCTAACCCCTAACCTGGGTGCGACCTAAAGGGACTAGAGAGACGGATTATAGTCTAGTGAGAGGGGAGTTAGCAGCAAGGTGTCCCGCGGTTCGAGTGAACACGAGAAACGCCTTCGGAAAAGGCTACGAACAATGGGGAAGCTACGAGGTGGCTTCGACACGTCGTCGAAGCTCCTCGGAGGCTGTGGATGGTTAGTGGAGACGATCGAAGCTCGGGAGAGCTCTTCGAAGAATCGTAGAAGAAAGAGACAATTCGATAGGGGGGACTTAGCTAGGACGCGGTTCGCAGTTTCTTCGACAATAGTCGAAGTCGAAGGGTTCGTCGAGACGGTATCGACGAGTAAACGCAGTGGACGAGGTTTCGAGGTTACGCAGCGAGGGACGAAGTGACGCAGTTAGAGGCTTAGACGCAGGGCGAACTCGACTTATGAGCTCTGAACTCGAGGGGGGAACCGGATCTTGTATTTTTAGAGAGAAGTACGACAGGTTTTATACTACACAGGACGCTACGACTATT
>NW_020169836.1:2498923-2504104 GCF_002117355.1 Postia placenta MAD-698-R-SB12 | reverse complement strand
GCTTCGGGCTCCCATGAGTCATCGGCTGTTGAGTAACCCTTCCACCTGACGCGATATTCGCGGCGTCGCATCCTCTTGTTCTCTCGGTGTCCGATGATGGCTTCGACTTCGTAGTTATCTTCGCCTTCGATAAGGTCAGGGGGTGGCCTCGTGTAGTTCGGACCATGGATCTCCGTCTCCGAGTAGGGAGATAGAAGCCATTTGTGGAAAACGGGGTGGACTCGCCAGGTACTAGGCAAGTCTAGCTTGTACGCGACTGTTCCAATCTTATCTAGGACTTTGAACGGCCCTTCTTGCCTCGGGGCTAGTTTCCTGGACGGGTACGGCAGCTTCAAGTTCCGGGAGTCTAGCCATACCAGCTGACCTTTACGGAAGGAACCCCCTTTCCTTTTTACTCTCTTGGCCAGGACGTTCTGGGCCATCTCCATTGCCGCATGTGCTTCTTCGCGGATGTTTTGCAAGTCCTTGAGGCGATAAGCTGCTTGGGGCGTGTTTGATCCGGGGTGCGCGGTGGGTATTCCACGAGGTTCGTATCCCATCATGAGTTTGAACGGGGACGCCTTCGTCGTGGAGTGCTCGCGGGAGTTGTGAGCAAATTGCGCGGTGTGAAGATGGTCAGCCCACTTATCCGGGTCATTGGCAGTGAAGCAGCGGAGGTAGATCTCCAGCTCTTGGTTCACTCGTTCTGTCTCGCCGTCGGTTTGCGGATGGAATGCCGTACTCATGGCTGATTGAACTCCAGTCATTTTGCACAGTTCTTGGAAGACTTTGGACGCAAATTGCGGTCCTCGGTCACTGATGATCTTGTCTGGGAGTCCAAACCACTTGTAGACCTCTCGGTACATTGCATCTGCCGTCCCAAGAGCGTCAATTGTTTTGTTGCATGGGATGAAAATTACCCCCTTCATAAGGTCGTGGTCCACTACGACCAAAATGGAATCAAAGCCATTGGACGGTGGCAAGTCGGTAATGTAATCGCACGAGAATGTGCTGAAGGGCTTGGCATTTGCGCGGGGTCGAATGGGGGTGATGGGCGGTCGGGCTGGATGCATGTTAACCTTCATTTGTTGGCAGATGCCACAGCTGTTAACATAGCGAGCGACAAATTGGGCCATGCTCAGCCACCAGTAGTCACGGCGTAACCCGAGGAGGGTTTTCTGAACACCGGGGTGTCCTGTGGAGGGGAGGTCATGATAGTGGGAGACAAGGCGCTTGCAAAGAGACTCATCTGGGGGTACATAGACCCGATCCTGGTATAAGAGGAGGTCATCATTGATGGACCAGTCTGTTCCAGTGCGTGGTGTTCCTCCGGTGCGCGCTGCGGTGAGTCCTTCCTTCATTATTGGGTCGTCTTTGAAAGAAAGGATGGTGTCGCGGGTGTCGATGTTGATGGCAGCGACCCATACTTCCGGTGGAAGCATAACGACGTCAGTGTTGTCATTTGAGCTGTCATCATGGTCGGGTCGGCGGGAGAGAGCGTCACTCTGCACCATTTGGGTACCAGGAACGTGCACCAGGCGGAAGTCAAACTCGGTCAGTTTACTCGCCCAGCGTGCTTGTCGTTGGTTCATGTCTTTGGCTTGTTTCCAATACGTGAGGTTCTTGTGGTCGCTGAGAATCGTCACTGGGTATGGGCTGCCGATGAGGTAGTGCCTCCACTCATCTAGTGCGCGGATAACCGCATATAACTCTCTGTCATAGATGTCGTAGTTTCTCTCTGCCGCATTGAAGCTTTGAGAGAGGTATCCGCAAGGATGCCAGTCGCCGTTATCATCGCGTTGGCGTAGCACCACTCCGGTGGCAAACTTTGAGGCGTCGGTTTCGATGGCGAAGGGTCGGTCAGGATCCGGCATACGTAGTACCGGTTCCTCTAGGAACGCCTTTTTAAGGGTCTCAAAGGCTTTCTGTTGGTCAGATCCCCAGGTCCAGGCGACGTCCTTCCGGGTGAGAGCAACCAGCGGTTGCGCTTTGTCCGAGAAGCCTTTGATAAACCGGCGGTAAAAGTTTCCAAATCCAACGAAGGCGCGTACTTGCCTGAGGTTGGACGGCACCGGCCAATCCGCAATGCCAGCTAGTTTGACAGGGTCCATTGCGATTTCTCCTGGACGGATGATCATGCCGAGAAATTCGACTTCCGTGACGTCGAAGGCGCATTTCTCCGGTTTGAGGTAGAGGTCGTGTTGTCGAAGTCGTTCGATAACACGTCGTGTTCGTTCTTCGTGTTCTGCTTTGTCCTGGGAAAAGATCAGGATGTCGTCCATGTAAATGCAGAGCCAGCCTTCTTGAAGCATGTCTGCGAATATTGTGTTCATCATCCGCTGGAACGTAGCGGGAGAATTACACAGCCCAAAGAACATCACCATTGGTTCATATAGCTGCGGCGGTTTGCCATCAGTTCCGGGTACGATGAACGCTGCCTTCCATTCGTCCCCTTTCTTGATTCGAACATTGTTGTATCCGGCGCGGAGGTCCATCTTCGTGAACATCTTGGCATGCTTCAACTTGTCCAGGAGGTCGGATATAAGCGGGAGCGGGTATCGATCCTTGACCGTGTTCTCGTTGAGCAGCCGGTAGTCTTGACAGGGACGTAGTGAACCGTCCTTTTTACCAACAAAGAAGAATGGACTCGCCAACGGGGATTTCGAAGGGCGAATGTACCCTTTACTCAGGTTCTCCTCGAGGAACTTGTCGAGTTCCTTTCGTTGCTGCGGGTTGAGCGGATAGACCTGTTGCTTCATGTCCGCGAAGCCCTCCTTGAGGTTGATTTCGTGGTCATATTCGGTGTGGTCTGGAAGTCGCGCAGCCGTGGCTTTGTCGAAGACGGGGAGGAGATCGTGTAGGTAGGATGGTACCATCTGTGGTAGCGTTTTTTCTGTCTTGCCTTGGGCGTTCGATGCTGCAAGTTCGGTGGAAGTGGTGACACACCTAATGTCGTGGTGGATCTTCCAGATCATGCTGTTGTGAAGTCGTTTGTAGCCAGCAGAAGGTTCAGGGAGTCGCTCCTTGAGTGGAGCGTCCCTTACTGCCAGGGGTTCCTGTTTCTCGTACTTGGTGATCATCGGCGCTCCAGATAGGTAGGAAATGATGAACTCATCATCGTCGATGTCCTCCGCTTGTTCCTCGATGGATGCAATACCCGTTGACCCAAACCCATCCTCCCCGCGTTCAGTTTCGTCGATGCAGTCGGTTATAGTTACTGGTGGGGTGCTTATCCTTTCAAGGATGAGCTGAGCGACTCGGTCGCCGACTTTGATGGTGAATGGGAGGTCAGAGTTGTTGACCAGTAGGACTGAGACCTTGCCTCGGTAATCAGAGTCGATTACTCCCGCAGCGACGTCGATTTCCTTTAGTGCTAGGCCGGATTGAGGTGCGATTCTTCCGTAGTGTCCTTCGGGGATAGCCATGGTAAGATCGGTGCCGACCAGGCCTCGTTGTCGGGCAGGGATGATGAGTTGATGCACAGCAGAGATGTCATATCCTGCTGCGCCGCTAGTTTTTCGTTCGGGGAGGGTTGCGTGTTCCGAGGTGGAGATGACAACAAATTCGTCCTTCGTTGGTTCTGGGAGTGGGGTAGTTATGGCCTTCTTTAGTTCTAGTCGAGCCACTTGCCTTTGGTACAGGTCCATTTTCCAGGCCCTTGTCTCGTCTTTCGTCCACCGGTGGTTTAGCTCAACTCGTCCGGTTTTCCAGTCTATCTTGGGGTTTTCGAGCTTGAGCCAGGTATGGCCGAAGATGATGTCTTCCTTGCCGATGCTGGCGACGTAGGCTT
Organism: Postia placenta MAD-698-R-SB12; assembly: GCF_002117355.1. NCBI lineage: Eukaryota > Fungi > Basidiomycota > Agaricomycetes > Polyporales > Adustoporiaceae > Rhodonia > Rhodonia placenta. The sequence goes on along the minus strand of NW_020169836.1, from coordinate 2,500,335 downwards.
TGACGAATCGGGGTTCTCCGCTTATCTTGTAGGATAAGAGAGCTCTTTGCGTGATGAGTGCTTCTTTGTTCAGTGTTCCATCCACGTTGAAGACGGGGATGGGTCGGGGAAGAGGTTCTGTCCGAAGTCGATGTTCTCGGATGAATCTCGGGCTGATGAAGATTCCAGTTGCGCTGCTATCGATGAAAGCGCGCGCCTCAACGTCTTTTCGTCCCACAGTAATCGGAATGTGCAGAGCGCGTTCATTTCGGACTACTAGAATTACACGGGACAGTGAAACGGATATGGGCAGTGGTTGCGTCGGCTCACCCTGCCCCTTCAAAAATCCTCCATCGTAAGTTCTTCGTACAGCTCCCGCTTCTCGTCGGCGGAGAGTGCCTTGATTCTGGCACAGAAGTCGTCCTTCCCAGATCCTCCCTGGTTCGGCCTTCCACCCCCTTGTCATGCGGCCGCTTTCTTGCGGCAATCCTTGGCGCTGTGGCCCTTGATGTGGCAGTAGAAGCACAGGTTTCCGTCCCTGTGGAGCTTCCGGTCGGCCTCATTGAGAACGGCTCCTAGTTCCCACTTCCTTCCTCCCGATGTGGAGGCAAAGGTTGCCGCGACTGCAGCGGCGTCGATATCCATTGGCTCGCCGTAGTCCCTGGTGTCTGTGACGGTGAGGGCCCCTTGTTCGGCAGCGTCGGCATTTCGGACTTCGTCGTACCAGGCTTTCATGGTGTTGGGTCGGTCTCTAGCGACCCTAGTTGCGAGAGAGACGTAGAGCTCCTTCGGAAGTCCTTTGACGAAGTTGGCGTGGAGAGTGTGGTAGTCGTTCTCGGTGCGGTTGATGCCATTGACTTCGGCGTCCTTGAGCTGGGCTTTCGACGCTAGCTGCTCAAAGCGGGTGACGTAGTTTCCGAGGGAGAGCGCCGTCTTCTTGTTCTTCTGTCGTTTGGGCAGCTTCATCAGGATTTGGTGCGCCTTGATTCGCGTTCCGTGCTCGGGAAACACTTCCTCAAGGGCAGTGGTGAAGGCTGCCCAATCGGGATAGACCTGGACTCCCCCTGCCGACTTCTCGTAGTATGTGTCTGCCCATGTCTTCCCTAGGTCCTTCCTCATCAACGCTACAGTGAAGGCGATCTTTGCTTCATCGCTGAGTCGGGTGTTGTTGGTGGCGACGAAGTAGGAGAGGATGCATTGGATGAAGCGTCTGAGGTCCTCCGCCTTTCCACTGAAAGGTTCGGGAGCGGGGATGTCAAGGCGAAGGGGTCGGTTGGCAGTTGATTGTTGGGATTGGTATGCTGCGAGGGCGACAGCGATGCGCTGATCGATGTCTGCTTGAGTGAACGTTGCCATAGGGACTTCAACCAGTGCGTTGGTTGGTGCAGGTGGAGCTGGTGGTAGTTCTGGAGCCTCGATGGGAACGTACTGAA
>NW_020169836.1:2194416-2496779 GCF_002117355.1 Postia placenta MAD-698-R-SB12 | reverse complement strand
CCGCATGTGGGCACGCGCATGACGCCGCGACATCGCGTCAGGATCTGCGTGACATTGTCGCGCTCCTTGCGTTCCTGATCAGCACTAGATTCGGACCTCTTCATTTAGCCCGAGTACTGTAGTTAATAATGACTCACCGTGCTGCCGCACACTTAGGTTTCTCGACACGAGCTTCGGTCGATGTTTCCATCTCACTGAAGCTCACAAATTCTTCCTTACTGCCCCTTGTACCGTACATATGCTCACCTCCTGTAGAGCGACCGGACGCCATTAGATACAACTTCGCTCGTTCCTCGTTGAGACACGTCTGGCCTATCATATACGATCTACTCACATGGCTGCTGTGACATCAGACGATGAGGATATCGTAGGGGGCTTGTAGTGCGTAGATGCTGTGGTGGGTTTTCCTTGATGCTTACTATATGTCTCTACAAGTAGAGGGATAGGATACTGCCGAGTTTGTGCTTGATTGTGGTAGTAAGAGGGAGAAGAATGTAGAGTGCGCCGCGCGGCCAGAGGATGCAGTCACATGATCAAATCTAGTTCGTGTATGGAGACAAGGTGTCCAGCATATATGACGAATTGTTGTGTCCAGTGGAACTTATGACGTGCATGAAGCATCCGCGTCATGCAACACCGGAGTGTGATCAGACAAAATAGCCGCCATTTTCACTGGGAATGACGTTTGATGTGACGGGCCTAGATAAGGGATGTATCGCTCAGATCTGCACCGCTCTACTCAGTTGGACGAGACAAGCCCCGTTCTGCCTCGTTCCGCTCAGATGCACTTTTGACTGGGCATCAATAGTCAATGACTATGGCAAGTCATTGACTAGTCATTGACTCGCACATCACTGCCGGGGAGGCACAGTACGTACATTCTGCTGCATATCCAACATCGATCTATCCATTCTTCCCCGCTTAATAGAGTCGTCAATCTGATACGTATTAGCAGCGCCTTGTATTTTCACGTTTGCATAGATTCACCTCCGTATTCGGCTACAATAGCTTGTCTCCGCCGGCTCGAGCCCCTCGAAGCCACGTTCCCGCTCGTACACTAGCTGCCCGCCCACATATGTTCGCGCGACCTGTCCCTTCAACGTGCGGCCCTCGTATGCCGACAGCTTATTCTGAAAGTTCAGCCCCTCGCGCGTCACCTCATCGCCGTCAGCTGCCCTTCCAGACCATTTGAAACACTATGCACGGTGGACTCCGCCTCCGGGTCCCACACCACTACGTCTGCGTCGTATCCCACCGCCAACCGGCCCTTCCTATCCACGCAGTCGATCGTGCCGTCCTCCAGCGCCGCCCACAACGCCGCCCGGTTCTCCGCGCCGCGCACCGGCGGGCAGCACTTGAACTCGGGGTGCCCCGCGGGGATGTCGTCCGCCGCGAGCGCGAGGTAGTGGAAGCACGTCTCGGCTGTGAGCGGGCGCCCGGCCGCCTTGGCTGCGCGCACGAGCGGGAGGGCGGCGGAGAGGTGCACGATGCGCAGGCGGAGGGACGAAAAACGCGCGTGGCACATCCCCCACAGAGTCCACGACCTTCCCACAAAATTCAAGAAGCCCCTCGTCCCAGGCAAAATCCAGCAGATCCTCTGCACAGGCAATATCTGCGACCGCGAGACCTACGAGTACCTCCGCACCGTCTCCCCCGACGTCAACGTCGCCCGAGGTGACTACGACGAGGTGCGGCCCGTCTCCGTCGGTGCCCCAGACGTCCGCTGTCCATCACCGTGACGCACGCGCCCATCAAGATCGGGGTCATCCATGGGCACCAGTGTATCCCCACGGGCGACCTCGACTCGCTCAGCGCCATCGCGCGCCAGCTCGACGTCGACGTGCTCGTCTCAGGCCATACACACACGTGCGTGCGTCCCCTCGCTTGAGGTCGTCCCGCGGGTGCTGAAGTCACCCCGAATGGCACCTCGCCGCTCCCGCCACCTGAACAGCTTCCAAGCAGTCGAGTACGACGGCCGCTTTTCGTGAACCCCGGCTCTGCAAGCGGCGCATGGGTTGGCACCGTTAGCGGGTGCGTGTACTCTTCTCTCATCCGTACTTCGCCTCCCGCTTCCGTGCCTACTCGTTCCTCGAGCTCCCCGCCTACACATCGCGTTACATATGGCAGACGTTTTCTCGCAGCGACCCCATCTCTTCCTTCGCGCTAATGGTCATCTAGGGCCTAGTTGTGGTTACGTACGTATACTACCTGATTGAGGGCGAGGTGCGCGTCGAGAAGATCGAGTACCGCAAGGACCTCGAGGCCATTGAGGACGTGCCGCGCAGTACAGTCATGCCGCAGAACATCCCCACCAGTCCGGCGGCAGCGCAAATGCAGGGCGTGTGGTAAGGCTGGAGAATCGTGTTCTTGGAAACTGGCCGGCTCGGTGGGCTTATGCTCGTAGACGTGAGTGGTATGGTGCTTTGTACAGTATGTGGTGCGTCCTTCGTCATATCCTCTTGCATTCCGGGGGACTAAATGGTAATTCTTTTTAGCTTTTGGACATGTAGCTTTATATCATTGTACTTTTCAAACAAAACGGTCTGATTTGTGACTCCTGCATTCGTGCGGTTATCTAGCATAGCTTCTAAATTGATATCAAAGTACAATGCTGTAGGCTTCTTCAGGACGTGTGGCGCGAACGCGCATGATTGGTGCGTTCGCGAGACGTTTCTAGCTGTGCCCTTAAAATTTTATGTCGCGAGCAGGCTGTGCGTCCCTGCGGCGGATATTCTTACTGTGCGGGATCCGTATATCCACTAAAGCCGCGTTTGCAATGGTGCCCCAAGCCGGGCAATCCGTAAATCGGCGCGCCGTGCCTCTGAGCGGAAGGGCGGGGGCGGTCATAGTGTGACACACCGTCAAGATATAGCTGGGTTATCTTCCGACGTCTCTCAGTCGCAATGAAGAAACAGCGCCTGCTTGAATTCCTACTGATATCTCGGGAACGTTGGTCATGATACACCTGTGGACCGTCGCAGCGGCGAATTGTTTCCGATACCTGCGCACTGGCAGTCATCTAGCAATGAGGCTCGCGGCGCATTGCATCACGAGTGGGACATGTTTGCATCCTCCACATACCAGGATAATGAGCCGCGATTCATCTGCGTAATAGTTACAGTGCCTTAATCTATGACACCTCATTGACATGACATTCAGGCGCTCGCTAACATCTCCTCGGGAAAGTGCACTACAATGACACGGCCATTCCACAACCCCAGTGCGAGGTAGTTGCGACATATGGCACACGCACGGGCTTCCAATTCTTTCGGGAGCTTCCATACCATCTGGCCTCCCCTGGATAATACTCCTGTACTGATATCAAACTCCAAACCAAGTGACAAGTCCTCGAAAATCTGCTTATACGGGTTAAATTGCAAATTGAATAGCGACTCTTGAGGCACTGTCTCCAGTTGAGACGTGTGATCCAAGCTCGATAGCGACTCGTCGTCGTCGCCGGGTAGTAGGTCGATGGGTAAACCGAAGGAAGATAGAAGTGAGGAGCCTGCAGTATCGGGCCTAGCTTCGTCGTCGTACGGATTCATTATCAATTCTTTTCCTGAACCTGTGGACCACACTTTGGTTTCCGTGGGATCATAATCCCGCCATGAAATGACCCGCGACCCGCCTGCGAAAAAGGACACTCTGTGCGGAGGCCGGTGATGCCGTGGAGATTTCCAGACATAATCACTGCTTTCGCGAGTATCCCAAACATGTATCGAGTCTAGGGGTGCAGCGGACACCAGCTGTGAACTCTCCCCGTCGCAAGAGAAGGCCGCCGCACTAGCCGGATTGAAATGGTCTATAAGATCCGGCCCATGTGCTTTGCCTGTAGAAGTCTCGAGAATGCGAATTGTGCCATCAGCCAGGCCTGCGATGAGCTTTGTATTGTTCGATGAAAAGGCCAAGGGCTCGAAATCGTTCACTGTTTCGGTGGTCGACCATCGAGCCACTTCTTCACGTAGGTCCCAAGTGATAATCCTGCCATCTGCAGCACTTGAGAGAAGAGTAGTGCAGTCTATGCATTTCACTAGTGTTACTGCACTGATGTGCCCGTAGAGTTCTCGCAATCGATTTCCGCTCGCCACATCCCAGAGACATATACCACCGGCTGCGGTCCCAGATGTAGACAGGTACAAATATAGCGAGGGTACACAGAGGCTGGGGATGGTGGAGCGTCCTAAGGTACGGCGGAGGAGTGTCCCAAGGAGGGTAGGCGGGCGTCTAACCCGCCTCGAGGGTGTGATCAGGCACATTGTGAGAACGACGCCGGAAAGACCGCCGGCAGACAACGTCCTCGATGGACAGGGATCAATGGGTGATTAGGTTACAAACCGATGGGGCTACCTACGGCGCGCGACGCCTACATAAGTCCTATTCCCACACCGGCGCACGACCACGTGACCCGGGCCGGCAGCGACGCTTGCCTGACATACCCAAAAGTCAACACACATGCCTATATCCATATCGGGATATAGGCCCTGATCTCCCCCTGGGGATGGTGTTCATTAGACCCATTTCCCACCGCCCCGATGGGGGTCTACTAGATACCTCCAGGACCTGCCCTAGGTGGCACATCGAGCGAAGCGCATAGTGGAAGAGATCCAGACGTCGAACTGTCGAGGGCGAGCAAAGAGACAAGCGAGGATTCACGAACAAAAGGGGTGCCGATACTGGTGTTGATTCGACGAGACTACACAGCATACGCACGCCAGGTTTATGGACGAGCCGGTAACTACATTGAGACCGTAGTGTACCTGTGCATATGGAGATAGTGATCTAAAACAGGGGGAGAGCAGGAGAGGGATATTACCGTAACAGGAACCAGCGCAGCGCGCGTGCACGCTCGTGATACAAACAAATCGCTATCTACGAATGGTAAGTAATAGTCCGTTTTGTACTACAATGACCGTGTAGTGGTATTGACCACTACAACCTCCTTGGGGACAGTGGCTGCACAGGAGGCGCCACCGCCATGGTTGGAGCATGCGCTAGAACATGCAATTGGACCACTTCGCAACGACATTACGAACATTCGTAATGATTTTGCAAACATGTAGAATGACATCACGAACATGAAGAATGACATGAATACATTGACTGCTAAAGTGAACACGCGGCAATTGATGGATATGTGCTCATTATGTAATTCTTTGAGCGGTGTGCGGACAATGCTGCATATGCTCAGTTATCAACCGTGGCGCGAAATCCAGCGCAGAAACCGAGCTCAAATCCGCACTGGAATACGTACCGTGAACCCCCCTAATGTTATAACCAGGATGCCCACTTTCAATAGCTAATTGACCTCAGTCGCCAATCTCATGCGGGAGTGTATAGCAAGTCTCGGTGTCTGCCGGCTTTTGCCTGACAGAACACCAGGAGAAAAACATATATTAATATAGCACAAATGTATCTGGTTCGCGAGTATGGCTACCGCTACAGATGCTACAGAATCGAGGATGATGATGGCAGGTAGCTCAAGTAATATATGCTGTACGCTGATGGGAAGCTGGAGTCAGCGTGCGAGTGCGCTTGCGAGCCTTAAAACATACATGGCGGGAAGCTGGAGGTAAGACAGGAGAGTGCGCTCAACCCGCGTGCCGAACAGTAAGAGCATCGCGACACTCAGAGTCAATTTCCTTTCAGGGCACATCTGCCCTCGGCTGACCGATCGAGTAGGATACGCTTATAACCTGGTGGGCTGGCTAGGGGCTGGAGAGCGCCCTCTCCCATTCCCCTCCAGTTTCCCACCAGGTACATACTGTAGATGTTTCATTGGCGACGCTGGTATATTACTCGTGACTACACGCCGTCCACACCCTACGTACTTGTGCCATACTCTCGATACAGATGTCCCTAATAATAATACATCCCTTTTTACTGGTGTCCATCAGGCGAAAGCCGGAGGACACCTAGCCCTGCTAAAGAAGTTTCTTGCGCGAGACCCAAATGACCGACGCCGATTAGACTTGCATAAACTGCTTTTAGACCCGATGAAATCTACGAGCGCCCCATAACCGTAAATTGCCGGCTGGCAGAGAGTTACCCATTTTGCGCAGGTCATTCCGAAACGCGTGACCGTGGGACTCTGGTTTACGCGCATGACCCAATGTTCAACACCTGGACTAAGTAGTACTTGCTTTATCTACATCCATCATGCCCGTTCCACCGGCACTGTCTCGCCCATATCGGAGGCCATCTCCTCCACAAAACCCTCCTACTGACGTCGATCTCGCTCGGGCAACCCATTTCGAGATGTCTTGTACGATGGCTTTTGGTAAGCACTATCGAATATACCAGCCGATACGATTCTCATCTTTAGCAGGCAGTGGAGATCTTGACGCTGCTCAAGTCTCTGCAGCTGTCTTGTATAAACAAGCTGTCATAAACTCCGCGGCCCCGAATATGAGTGCGTTGTTGATGAAGCTACTTTAAATTGCCTGACCTCCTTGGGGACAGTGGCTGCACAGCAGGCACCACCGCCGTGGCTTGCTCATATGCTAGAACAAGCGCTAGAAAACGCAATTGGGCCTCTTCGCAATGATATAACGACCATGAAGAATGATATCGCGGTCACGAAGAATGATATCGCAGTCATGAAGAATGATATCGCGGTCACGAAGAATGATATCGCGGTCATGAAGAATGATATCGCGGTCACGAAGAACGACGTCAATACATTGGCAGGCAGAGTGGACAGGTTGAGTACAGACATGACCACAGTCAAAGATGATATCCGAGTCATCAAACAACGACAAGCAGATGCGCAACGATGTGCAGCACGTGTATGCCACAATTTCGTAACAACTTCAGGCATTCTAAATAACTCATCTGTTACAAGGCGTACAATCGGCAGGTTCAGCTGGGTGATCGTAGTCCATTCGAAGAAGTGCCTTGGAGAAATGGAACTTACCCATGGGGATTCATGTTCCATGTATGTTTAATCTCGTTATGGATGAGCCGCGATTCATGATCTTCTGGCAGAACCAACCCTTGCCTGAATTGACCTCAACCGATGTGGTACGCGCTTTGGACAACCGGCAATCTAAAAAGTACTACTCAGGGTACTACCCTGGGGTGAATGTTCCGGATGATCGCATTGAGCGCAACAAAGCCATCCTGATCGCAATCGGTGTTCCAGCCATGGTCGCTGAGATCGCAGCCGGTGAGATGTAGTGGACCAGATTATGTTATCGGATGGTATGGAATGTCTGCTGTGATTATGCTTTTGCTTTGAGGTGTTGGACTACTTGCATGAGGAATGGTGTAATCATAATTTAGTATGGCATGAAACCAGCCAGCTGCGATAAAATGCGCTTCAGGTGTACTAGTTGCAGTTGTATGCATTCCCAAGTGCGTCGCCAGATTGAACAAATTTTCTACTACGCTGGTATTGGGACTCGGCAAACACTTTCTCTCGATTATGAGGGGTGATGCATAGGGAATGAAGCGACATACAATAATTATCGAGCGAGAGAACGGACGCGATTCTGCAGAGCGAGACGGACGACGGGAAACGGAGAAGCAGGGAGCGACAGACGATGAGCGTAGATGAGAGTGAAACGACAACGCGCGGTGCAATGCAAGACACGCATGAGAGATAGCGGCGCGGAAGAAAAAGAGGGAGAGGGGGTGATATAGTGGAGAACAAGGAGGAGATAATCGACACCGGTATGACACATGGACCCATGGCGATCCAGATTATGTACAAGAAGCACGTCTTCGTCTTCAATTTCATAGTCCATTGCCTTGCCCTCTTCCCGACAGTCCTCCTTCCGTACATCCAACGAGGGGCAAACGATGTTGCGATCGTAGCCACTTACTTCTTGCCAAGGCTCAAGGTGCGCATCGACTCCTCGAGCAGGTCGGTGATGTTGATGGGGCACATCCTCTCGCACGAGGACGTCTGCGAAGTCTGCGGAGGTCGCACGGAGGCCGGCTGCGGCACTGCAGCGCGGTTTGCCTGTGCTTGTGGCTCGACATCGACGACACGGAGGACAGCGCTTCCCTCCATGACCCGGCGGACCTTGTCTGCATCGAACTCTTGAGGAGCGCGACGACCGCTTGCTGCGACGCCCGATGGGCGCGCGGCAAACGCATCCCAGAAGGCAGAGCCAAGCTTGCGCACAAGTGTCTGCGACGCCATCGACGCGAGCATGGCTTGTTGAGGCGTCGGCGTCGGCTGGCTCTTGGGTTGATTTGCGGTGACATTGTGGGTGGAAGACGAGAAGACGGAGGACGTCGGATGTGAGTTCGTGGCAGCCTTGCCAGACAAGACTGCAGAGGTGGCTGGGCCTTGCTTGGAGAAAAAGTGAGGCCGCAGGCCGCTTGCGAGACCGCTTGGGCTCGAGAGGGGGCTGGGACTGGGACTGGCATGCGATTGGTGCTGCTGTTGCTGCTGATGGGCGTGATGGTTGCGGAACTGTTGCTGAACAGCCACGTTGCGCCAAAGCTGCATGCGGTACCTGCCAGAACATGAGTAAGACCATAGTCCAATGCCATGATCATACAGAACGTACGCATCGAGTAGGTTCATGTTGAACGCGTTCATCTCCATGAATGAGTCCAGCCCACCAACTTGTTGCGGCTGCTGCTCCTTGCTCTTGTCTGTTCCATGGAAAGCCGCGTTGAGGATTGGGTTAATGTTCTCCTGGAGCGACGGGCTCTTTCGGCCGTTCTTAGCGCCCACAAGCGCCTTGCCAGACAACACACTACCCCATTCGGGCACCAGAGTTGTGTGAACGGGAGTGAAGCCACCGAAGCCACCAATTCCGCCAGCAGATGCACCACCCCAGAAGCCCCGTGCACCTAGCCGTGGCGACGTCGGGAGGTCCTTCTGAGTGTTCGGAGTAAGCAACGGGCTCTTGGGAGCCGCAGGGGCAGGCGAGCTAGAGTTCGACGAGCTCGCGGCGAAGACAGAAGCGGGAATTGCAGGAAGAGGTGCAGGAGGAGGGAGGATAGGAGTATCAGGACGACCACGGCCCTCAAGAAGCGCCTTCTTCAAGGCGCTAATTTCTTGGCGCAGAGCAACGTTTTCCGACTTTGTACTTCCGAGCTCTGTTCGGATGGCGTCGATGAGGCGGTCCCGCTCGGCGATGTCACCTTCCAGGGTCGTAATGTATTCTATATCATGACAATGATTAGTTTATTTTTACTGATCACAGCTGGGCGCCCGATAGCAGATGCTGATTCATGCGTGGACAAGAGAGCAATTGCTGCAGCCCTGTCATTCAAGGCAGCAGCAAACGCTCCGCACAGGTAACAATCACACACGTTGCAATGAAGAGGATACGGATGTCTTTGGTACGAACCCTTTCGTCTTACTCGAAAATTCCTTGCGCTGATCTTGTTTCGCAGCTGACGCTTCTCCTTGCTCGACATCTTCTTGTATTCTTCAGGGCTCGGTCGCCAATCGTCGGGCTCGCTTGACGTCGTCGAGAGCATATTCGATGGCCTGTTCTCCTTCTTCTCGCTTCCGGCTCGCTTGACGACCCCGCCCGACTGGACTGTGCCCTTTCGGTTGGCTTTTCCCCTCCCACCTACCTTGAAGGGGGCGATGGAGGAATCCTGGACGTCGGGCGAATCCTCGCGCTCGGCTTCCTCCTCCTCCTCGTTTTCGTCCTCCGCATCGTCGCCGAACTCGCTCATCGGCTGCGATTGCGCCGGAGTGTTCACGAGCTGTGGGTCGATGCTGTCGGGTGACGAGCCCGAGGACGAGCTCGCATTGCCCGATCCGCCTCCCGAGTTGCATATCTGCGCCGCAGCGGTGGAGAAGGCGCCGAAAAAGTCGAAACCTGGCGCTGCCAGTGGCGCCGGGAGGTCAATCTTAGAGAAGTCATCGTCCAGCGAGAAGTCGTAAAATGGGCTCGGCTGCATTGCTGAGTCGAGGAGGGGGTTGGGGGGTGTCGGAGGAAGCGTCGAAAAAGTGTTGGAAGGCGAAGAGTCCGAGCGAGGCGATCCACTTGAATTTGTAGCGGCATCGGATGGGCCAGCGAGAAGGTCCATGTTGAAGTAGTCCTCAAAAGCTGAGGACATCGAGATACCCGACTGTAACGGATTGTCGACGAGCATGGCGGCGGCGGTCGCGGCGGTCGTGGTGGTGGATGAGGTGAGAGTTGGATTGAGCCGCACCGCAACTCTCCCGCAGCTCCTGGCGTATCATCTGCTTATGTAATAGCCTACATTGGGCGTGACAGGTGATGCCTCAGGTACTCGGAACGCTAGGGATACGTGTTTGAATAATTCGACGGTCATATACGTCTCCTTCCTTGAGCGCAACATACCCTATTCTCATGTTGCTGTTCAGCAGCTCGGGGCTTTTGAGGTCATATTGAATGCAGATCGACAATTTAAGTCGAAGTGGCGGACAAGAAACAGCCGCGTAGCGCTACGGCAAGGCGCCGATGCCGTTGGTAGAGCGGGACGCGTCAGTCTTGAGTCAGAGACGGCTGGCTGACTGAGGTGCGCGGCTCCAATGCAAGTTAAAACATGAGACACGTCAGGACATGGAAAATTGGGTATGGGTAGTAGGATACAGGTACAACTACGTAGCATCCAATAGACAGTAATACATCACGACGGTTCGGTGGTACTCGATCGCGACGGCTGTAAGTATTATAAATAAATAACACCTCATTCTCCTCGCGGACCCAGCGATATTCTAGACGTCGGGGTTGTGTCGGCCCAACTCGCTCACAGACCCCATCCCAGCACCTCGAACAGCACTGGGATCAACCCGCACGCGAGCATTCCTATCCCGCTGTATACAACGACCTTCGTGAGCACTAAACAACAGATATCAGCCTAGTGCGGAAATTCATGGATGAGATCACCCACCGTCAGCATCGTAGTGTTTGACCACTTCGTCCTGCTTTCCGGCATACTCCTCCATGTCGAAGCCCAGCCCCACCTTCTTCTCTGACATGGAGCTGGCGCTCTTGTCCCTGCCTTTGGAACCGCGCAGCTTCATATTATACTGTCCGTAAATACCACCCGGCGCGGCGAGACTGGCACCGCTCGAGCCGCCGCCGTCCATCTCCATCTCGATCATACTCGGCAGGTCGATCACAGACGGGATAGGGTGCAGCCCTTTCTCCGGGGGGACGTTTTTGTAGTCGGTCGCGGGCGTGTAGAAGCGGCGATGCGGTAGTGTGAACGCTTGCGAGAGCAGACGGAAAATCGGCGGCAGGACAGTGTGCATGACCGTTTTCGCGAAAATACGCCACATGAAGATGATGAGGATCCCTACGACGCAAATAATGAGCGCATGCATCCCAGGGGTGCACCGAGACATACCTAAAACCATCTTCACAACGGCCATGGACCACCAGGTGAACATGTCGACCCAACCTCCCCAAATGCAGCCGGGCATCACCCGCACAAAGTAGCTGTCGTCATAGCCGTGGTGCAGCATGTACCATCGGGACAGGACCTCCCCCATAATGACGGAAACGAACGCAATCGCATCCTCAAAGCATGGACAATCGTCGATCGGTTGCGGATGCCAGTGCACGAGCAGAAGGCATAGCGGAATCACGACCACGGGCACTGTACGGACTGTTAAGCTCCCAACCACCAAGCAAACTGGATGCACTCACCAATCCAGCCGGAGTCTCTGATCCAATCATGCAAACCATCACTGCATACGAGACTCAGAGCCCAGATCGCCGCTCCAAGGGATACCCCCATGATGCAGTCTGTGAACGAGTGCATGCCCGTGTACAATCGCCCATACACGATCGAGAACATGTAAAAGAGGAGCACGCCCGACAGCATGTAGTACGTGGTAGTGGAGACCATAGTCTCCGCCACCACATCCGAGATTCCTTCAATTACAGTGGTAGCATTCTGCATGACGTTGTTTTGGACCACCGACGACACTGGTGTCTTGTAAAGGCGATGGAGGAGTTGGAAGAAGAACAACGCGATCGAAACACTGTTCGTCGAATGTGTCGAGGGGAAGCCGTACTCAAGATGATGGTTGCCCATCGCTGGTTGACACCGTTAGCTGTCATAAACCATTCATATAGACAAGGAACGCACTTAGACGGGCGACTGGAGGGGCGAAAGGGCGAGGCGCGCAGACAAGATCCTTCACGAAAGAAGCGACGTAGACGCCAAGGGCAAGGACCATGAGCAAACTGGAGGTGGCATGCAATGGAATGCGTTCCGATGTCGAGGCCATATGGTGAGCAAGGTTGCAGCACGCGCTACACGAGAGTAGACCTACCCACGGGCTACATCGACACGTCCGAAGAACGCGAACGCGGGGAGAGTGATCATGAAGAATGTGTGTGTACCGAGGGACGACGTATACACAAAGTAATTATCAAGGATGGGTCGGCGGACACGCTCCTGCAGAACGAACACGATCATGTCAGCTGTAGGGATGCCCGGCGGGTTTGCACCTGATTTTCTGCAGAGAACACTTGCCTGCATGTTCGCTATGACCTTGGACTCCCACTCAACATTTGCGCGCACGCGCCGGCGGATGGCAGCCCTCCAGCTGCTCATCGTCCGGACGTACACATCGTCCGGGAGCAGGCCGATGCCCACGAAGGAATTGTCGTCTTGCTTTTCACGGCCCTCGCTAGAAGCTTTCTCGTCCCAAGCACGCGGGGTCGCACCACCGAGGTCGGGGGTCGATGCGCGCGACTCCGTATACGACCACTCAGACGTCGAGTTGGACGGGTCTTTGGGGTGAGCTGCATAGATATCCAGAGGAAGCGACACAGTAGGAAGGCCGCCGTCGACCGGATGCTCAGTCATCACAGCCATAACGTTTGCAGGGTGGTGGGAATTGGCGTCCCGTCCAAGACTTGTTGCCAGAGGTCGTTACCGACTACCAGAGTCAGCGTGTCCAGTCGTAATCAAGAGTACAGGGAAAGCGAGGGCGCCGCGAGAGCTGTTCCCTGACTCAGTGCTCAATGGGGGGGGGGGGAGGTAGGTGGTGGTCGTAGAAAGGGGCGGAACCATCAGCGGTTCAGACAGTGGCGGTGTGCATATGACACCGCTCGCACCGGCACGGCTACCCGCGTCCGCTCCCTCCCGTCGATATGAATGTCGAAATATGTGCGCCATCGACGTCAGCGCGGATCTCACGAGAGCTAACACGCTCCAAGCAGCATCTTTTATTCATAGTATCTACTACAGAGCAGATATGGAAAGTATCGAGCCTCCAGAGAGAACTTCACGGGAATACAGGGCAAACCCTGTCGAGATGGAGTAGAGGGCGCACTGGAAGGCGAATAATTAGTGACACGGTTAAGGAGCACAGTTAGGATTTGGTAAGGCCTCAGCGAACATATGATGTCCTCATGCATACAGAAGTACGTTGGACATATGCTTGTTATTTGTCGTAAAAATCATAGGCGAGTAAAACGGGGAGGATGGGGGAAATCCATTGTTCATTAAAAATACTCACCATACAAAACCGCGCAAGTGCGGCACAGCAAAGTCTGCGATGAGAGCTCAGCACAAGTGCATCCATGGGCAGCGACAAGTGCAGCAACGCATATAGCCTTCAGGGGGTGGTGTATGCTAGCAATGAGCACATCCGAGTGTACACTCGTCGCTCGCTAACACGACTCGTCACAAGGACCTACAGAGTCGGCATACTCACACATCCGACATACATCGAGCGGTTTCAGGCTGGAATCTGAAAAATGACCATAAGTACTGCTTCTCACGAGCAAGACAGTAATAAATGCAAGAAAAATACGGGAGCTCAGTTGGTGATGCATGAAAGAGTTCGGCTCAGGAATCGCCCACTCGAATGTTATGGATAACAATCTTCATAGCAAGGTGGGGAAAAGAGAGCAGGCCACTCACCATCAGCACGGCGTTGGCGAATAGCCATTGATCATCTATTAGAGAACATCGTGAAAAGGGAGCACGTCGTGCAAGCAAAAGGAATACATGCCAGAAATGCCAGCGCCAGAGCATGAGTCCTCACGCGCACTTTCCCGGGTGCATTTCGGGCGGAGTTTCACGACTGTACAGTTGCTCCCATACAAAAGCGCTCGACTTCTATCGTGTCGTCCACGACGGCGTACACATCGGCACACACACAGTGAGTATCAATTCTTTCGTCGAGGACTACCAACTTCCATTCTCTACTTTATGATGAGCCATTATTTCAGTTCTGCTTCCGAATCGTAGGGCGTAAGCTCTAGTGGTGGAAACCTTTATACCAAAACTCTCAATTCTGATCTTCCTGTTTCGCTCTGTAACGTCTGCTCAGTTGCTGACCATCGATCCTTCCCTCAGGTTTCAATTCGTTTGTGAAGTATATACGCGCTGGTGGTCTGGATATTGGGCTGCAGGTGAGTCAATGGGCTATTGGCTACCACTGGGACGAAAATAAGTTCATCCATTCGTTGAATGTCCTCCGGTGCATCCCGCTCCATCCCCTTCTGTCGCGCTTCGGTGTGTGGAAGGCGTGTCCTGACTCATCGTTTTGGTGTACCTGGATCGGATGGGCTGGGGCTATGCGCTGCAGGAAATATGAAAACACCGGCTTCTCTGATTTTTTCCGCCTGCTTGTCATCAAGCTTATATACTGATTCAGTTCAATCTCGTAGGTGGACTTCTGAGTACAGCCTGGTGCAAGGGTTTGCTCGTCGCATTAGTTGGACTGTCGTGTATATCTCATCAATATATTTCTTTATGGTCATGCGTTGTTGCCGGGTGTGTCTATTGAGAATTACATTCGAGGATGGCCTCTCTTGTATCAATTCCTAGGATTCACTAATATTATCAGCTTTTGATTGCATATTGGGAGCCTGAGTTGTAATATCATTGTCGTATTACATTATCACAACCCGGAACAGTACATCTACTTTACAGAAATTATGCAGAATCAATCCAAATCCATATGATTGTCGCCCTTCTCTCTCGTACCTAACTGCGCAACAACCACCTGGCCAGCTATAGCCTCTAATGCACCTTTCACGTCTTGCACATTCGCGATATCATAGGCGGCAGCTGCTGCTGCACCAACAGCTGAGCTTCCCGCGCCAAACTCCCCTTCTCCCTTAGCGTGTTCTTTCGCGCGTAACATCAGCTGCCCCACTGCCCAGTTGAAATAGCCCATCTTGCTTGTCTCCCATGGCCGTTTACCTGGCTCAGGCAGAGGGGCTTGTTCAATGGCGGTGGAGGCGGGGTCGATGGGGGGCAGCGCGGAGACGGCATTGTACATGGCAAGGAACTCATCCGCGAGGGAGCCTAGCTCTTGCAATTGTGGTGAGCGGATGAACGAGAGCTGCTCCAGTCGGGCTTTCGAATGTGCAAGTTGCGCATTCGACGACCGCACCGCACGGCTGAACAGCCGCCGCAGTTTGCGTTGCTACTATTCATCAGAGCTATGTCCTGAGAGTCATAAGATACAAACCTACCGCTTGGATCTTTCTTCGCAAATCCTTGATCTCCTTCAGCAGCTCGGTCTCCTTCTCTTGCGGCTGGTCAAGGTCCAATCCTTTCTGGTGCGGCGCAACAACAGGGAGGTCGGCAGGGATAGCGAAGATGTTCCTCAGAGACCACGCTTCGAGGAAATCAAACGCAATGTCGACATGCGACTCTAACAGCGTCTGGAACGCGTTCAGCCCCTTCTCTAGCTCCTCCGTAGTCTTCCAGTCGTCCATAACTTCGTTGCGCGCGGCATCTCGGCGTTCGAGGAACGCCTCCATCGCGTCAACAGCTTGCCTCGTCGCATCGTTGGCAATGTTGATGATATCGTCTAGCAAGAACTGGGGCACAAAGCCTGTGAGCTCAGGGAGCAAGACTGATGGGACCGAAGGTGGTGGTCCGCTCATCGCAACTGTAGTCACGGTTATGCCTCCCGTGCGCTGAACGCGTCTCGTCACACAGAGTTATGTCACGCGTCAGTCACGCGTTCGACGCGTCTGATGGCACGGGTTATTACTCTCAACCACTCCTGGTTTTGCGCGTGAACTCCATGTATGTACTCGACAAAAAAGAATGCTTTCATGACTAGTACGTTTCTGCCCGGATCGTTCAGGTATGCAACCAACAAATTAAGTCCGGTCCCGACAACGTAAGAACTACTCGGATACACATCTGGTTTTACAACGCTTGGTAGTCCATTTCATTCAGTCCATCATTCATCATCAGAGACGCCGAAGTCCTAAACATTTGGAAGTAGAATGGCCGTAGCGGCAAAGGCGTGAAAAGTCTTCGCATGCCCCAAACCGTATCATCAGACAGGAGGCAAAATCTTAGGACCCAGCGAATTGTCTGAATTGTTAACGTTACCACCAAGCGCTTCCATCGAGACGTTCTCCGATCCCGCTCGTCTCCCGAGCTGGCCGCGTAGCGTAATGAGCTTCTCATTGATGGCTCGGAGTGAGACCAATGACCAGGCGTAGCCGTTCACAATCCTGATGACAATGAGCTCCACAGTGATGCCCTGAAGACGAATCCTGTCAGGTCGAAGGCGGGAGTCAATTAAATTGTACGCACTTGTAATTGGACAAGTAGCGGGACAAAGAGGTTGGCAGCATCGCTATCCACGCAGGTTAAAATCATCAACACAAATGAGATGATTCCGTATGGGAGAGCCGATTCTACCAGGACCGCCTTATATCCGGTGTAGATAGTTCCCGAATGGCCGGTCAGGCTGGCGGCGAGCCTGCGGCTGAGATCCAGCACACCCCACAGTAGGAGGATAGTGAGCAGGCAGTGGAGGGACATGGCCAGGATGATGTAGAAAGACCAGCCACCAAATGCCGGAACAACCCAGAAGCTACTATCGCCGTGTCCGACCGCCCACGCCTGCAAGATCGCGAACGCTATTGAAATTGTCAGGAGCTATACGCATAGCGTGAAGAATGATGATCGACAAACCGAGCGCTGTCAGGAATAGTAGGTGCAATGGTGCGGCGATGTACCACTTCCTCCACAGAACATGGACACGGTATAGCTTGGTATATTTTATGTCAAGTGATTGTGAACAGGTAGCAAAATACACACCAGGAAGACATCCGCAAGGCAGAGGGATACGATCGTCGTGGATACCGCCGCGACATTGACCGGAGATGATTGGTATGCGACGACATATGCGAACGGGCCGCCGTTGTACCCGCTCGAGTCCACGAAGGCCAGTTCGTTGAACCTCACGTTACACGCCATGTTGATCGTAGCCATTGCCCATAAGGTACCGATGAGAGGCAGCCATGTAACACGAGATTGGTGGCTGCCTTTCCATACTGCACGGGCCGCCCTGTAGAAAATGGCCATGTGAAGCCCTGGTAACACCAGTGTCAGCTGTAGACAGGTTTGAGAAAATGCCATCGTACCCCAAGCCATCGCGCCAAGGTACACAGCGGCATTGACGGACTGGTTGAACCAGAGAATTTGCGCCGCGCTGAGGAACCATTCGCTCTCGGGAAGAGATCCGCCCCAATCAGGTCCTGGAACAGATGTTGCGTACACGATATAACTGCTGATGACTTCTGTAGGGACGCTGGACGAAATTGAAGACATAATCGAAGACGGGCTTGCAGCTGACGACATAGTCGTGAAGTGCAAGTCGAGGCTTGGGAGACGGTGGGGTCGGGACCGAGGATGCAATGCAGCGGCGAGGTCTGTTATATACCGAGTTGATTAGTTGAAATTCAGTTATGCAATGTGTGAAGGTGACGGGCATCTTAACCGCGGTGGGCATTTGTACCTTGGCGGCTTCGATGGCAGTGTGCTCCTAGATAGCGAGAATTCAATGATGTCTGTCAGCTGATTCGTAGAAGGCGCTGTACTACGGTCTATCAGTGGTAGATTGTGAAAGTTCTGTAAATGCACGTCGTTGGCATGTCTTCTCCAATGTTATCTGATGCCTTGTACCGCCCCCTGCACATTGAGGTAATGCTGCTCTCGGACATTCAACGCCGTACTTATCTTTTGTAAAGTACTATTGTTAGCCATAAGCCGGGAAGCAGTCAGCGTGGTTGCCTCGTTGTTTCATGTCAAATGGTGTATGCTCATGTAAACGCGACACAGCCTTTCACAGAAGAAGGGATCATATGAGCGAAAGTGAACCAGGTAATGGAGATACTCACTCAAGACACCGGTCGGCATCTCATGCTTCGCGAGAGGCGACAATAATCTTTTTAGCCTCCTGAGAGCAGAGTGATACTTCCTCCAAACTCACGCGGGTTCCCGATATCCGTATCCGACCCAGGTGCATCCTCATACGACTAGTGAGGTGGTGTTGTCCAGCATTGAAACGGATAGGTTCAAGACCATTTCGAGGCACTTCGGGGTCATTATGACGTCTCATACAGGGGATCCCTCGCCGGAGAGGAGAGGAAGGGAACAGCGATCGTATCACTGCTTCAACCAAAATCATATTCAGAGATCACGCACGCTGAGATGATGGTTGTCGATGATGCAGATCTGACTTGGACCAGTAAGCGAATCGGAGCGTGTAATGCCCAGCTGGAGAGCCATGGTAGACGATTATCGCTTGCGACTGTTGAAAATGTAGCATGAGAAGCTATGTGCAAAAGGCGAGTACTCTTCACCATTGCTACACCGTCAGAACATTGTCGGTGAGGCTGAGAGCCAAGGGCGTACCTTTGATTTCTGAAATCAGCGCCGAGCGGGCAGATCAGAAATTAGGTCACGAAATAAATGAAATTTACGGTGCAGGCGTCCTCGAGCTAGCATCAATCACCCGACTCCAACCACTAGGAGGGAGATAACAGCTTTTTAAAACTGCTTGCCACAGCTACTTGTGGGGACCGCAGTGTTACAAAGCGAGAGTATCATTCTGACTACGACACCAGGAGCGATGATAATCCCGGCGTGCTGGTTTCCCGGTCATCACCGCCGTACGGAAATTGATGACGGCCAGGGAGCAGAGAAGTGGAGAGCAAACGCATGCTCCTATTATCACAGAGATAAATATTATCATGAGTAGCTATAATCGGAAGAGTATCGCATAATAGTCGCTACGCACTGTATCGTCATGTCCAGAAATGAAATGGCATTGAGGTAAGGTTTGCTCAATGCTCAATGCCCACCAGTTGAGCAGGTCTACGAGGTCATCGGATGGTTGCTTAGCGGAGATTATTCATCCGAGACTATGTAGTCATTTCGAGGAGATGACCATGTGTTATTCGGTTCGCGTCTAGTGATCGTAGCCAATATTGCCAGCGAACTGCCTCTCGCGTGGTAGAAATTTATGGAATATTAGGAGCTTTCAAATTGCTAAAGAGACGGACGAAGAGGATCTCCTCGAGTTGCTGTTCGCGTGATTGGAGTCTCAAAAGGATGCCTCGACCCCGATCGTATGCACAGCGTAGATGTTTGCCTACTCACCGGAGCAGGAGGTAGTATGATGGCAACAAGGAAACTCGTGCCAGCGCTCAAGCGCTCATTCCTGATCGAATTGATGCGCCTAGACTGATGCGCCTCTTGCCATCTATGGTGGCGTTTCTAACGAATTTGGCGAACGTCGCTACGAAGAGATGGGTTGCTTATATAAGAGCATACTGGCCAGAGATCTCATCGTCAATTTCTCCATCATCAAATCCTCAACCCTAGCATCATCCTGACTCTTAAAACTTTTATACCTGTGCTTCAAGGCAAAATCGCAGTGCTGCTCTAAATCAGTCTCTCAGGTGCGCAAATGCCTTTCATTCTCGTGATCATGCAGCTGACTTTTGACCGTTGAGATTCAGAGATATATCACCGGCCAGTCGAACGCGATCACGTGAGTAACGCGTCGCTGGGCGGCGACGGTTGAACCAGTGTAAGCGCTTGCGCTAGTTCGAACTTCTCCTTCGCCATCACCGCTACCGCCGCGCATGCATATCTCATAACCCACTTTTATTACCCGTTCCAATTGCGTATAACTAACTCAATGTGGGCAAAATTTAGCAACGTACTCAAGCACCGGCCAGGGACACCGGCCCTAAGCGAGCAAGACGACGAGCCGGACGTTCTCGGGAGTGTTTACGAACAGCACCCCAACCTATCTGTTTTCCATGAACCATCTGAAGTACCATTCCCATCGCCTAGCCCTCCAGCTTCACCGTCCCTCACAGGCCAGAAGAACGTGTTCAAACGGCCGAAGCCACGCATCGACACCCCCACTGAACCAGCTACATCTTCGCCTGTAATATCGCCCTTGAATCTACCAAAGAAAGTCAAGTCCTCTTTGCAAACTCTTTCGAGCGGTAGGCACGCAGACAGCCTTGTTGGCAAGCGTACTGACGAAGTCCTAGTATCTGACCTCTCACTCCATCGTCCATCTCTAGAATCAACACAGCGCCCGCTTCAGGAGAAGGCGCCAAACACGCCATCCGACAGCAAGTTTAGTTCGCTGCGGTCGATAGTACGTCCCTCGCTAGAACTCGCGCCCACGCAACGGCCATCGCAGGACTCTATGCGAATACCACAAGAGAAACCGCCCATCACCCCAACGGCGGACGCCAAGTTTAGCTCCCTCCGCTCGATCCTTCGTGACAGCAATACGCCGGCATCAGGGCGAAGTGTGCGGTTCTTCTCACGAGATGCCTACAAGACGATCACTCCGGACGTGTCTGCTACGAGCAGCGAGCCGGAGGAGATGTCCTTCGCCGCCCGCCTACAGCGTGCAAAGGTTCAGTCGAGACGACCGGCACAAGAACTGTTTTCGGCGCCCACGACGCCGTCCCTTCTGACCGAGATGCCGCCACCTAATATCTCCAACATATTTGAGCTCTCAAATGAGGCGGAGCCGCCAGTCATTCCTTCGGGCACCAAGACGCCACTGCTCGATAGTGCCTTCGAATTGGCCGAGGAGGAGGCGGATGCCACGGCGAACGTCAAAGAAGAGGATGACCGGCTGCCCATGCCATTATCAGAAGCCTTGCCCGCCTTACCTCAAGTGCAACACGACCGTAGTCACTCGTTCAGCTTCGGACAGACTGTATTCCGCTCGCTCAATAGCGACGATTCTAGCACATACAGCGTAAAGGCGAACCGTGGCCGTGCTGTCAGCGACACCGTGTTCCACGCGTTACCACCCCCGCCGCTAGCGGACAAAGGGCCGCCTGAGGCTGACATCAATGACACGTCTGGCGCCATGATCGTGTACGCATCTCCAAAGGAAAAGGACCCCTTCGCGGCCAACGCGACGACGTACTACACGCCAGGCACGATGCTGCCGCCGACACCCCCACAGATGCCCAAGGAGAAGCACGGGCGTACTCCTTCGCGTGAGGAAGACCTTATATGGTCCCTGCGTACGCAGCTCGCGCTGCAATCAGAGCTCTGTGTCCAGTTCGAGGTGGACCTTGGTGCTCGAGATGAGCTGGTTCGCGTGCTCAACTCGCGGCTAGAAGAAAGCGAGCGCGAATGTGAGAGGCGGAAGGGCGTCGTGAAGAACTGGCGGAAGCGAGTGTCCGAGCTGGAGCGCGCCGTGCGCGGTCTTCAGGAGGAGGTCGATCGCAGTCGCGAAGAGAGCATGGACCGCAGCATGATGGACGAGGCGAGTGGGCAGGCGTTGCACCAGCTTCACCGCCGGATCGAAAGCCTGGAGCGGGAGCGTGCGGACGGCGATCGGCGGGAGCAAGAGATGCGGGAAGAACTCGAAGCAAGAGTGTATGAGCTGCAGGAGGTCAGAGACGAGCTCGCACGTAGGGATGAGAGCGAGCAGGAGCTCAAGGCGGGCATCAGGGCAGCCAAGGAGGAGATGGAGCAGATGGGCGAACTGACGGGTAACCATGAGGCAATCGCGCGCCAGATACACCTCAACGAGGAAGCGGAGCGTCAGCGCGCCGCTGCAGAGGTTGCCTGGGACGAGGAGAGGCAAAAGCTGCTAAGTGATAACGAATCATTGCGGAGTGAACACATATCGCTGCAAGCCCAGGTAACGGAATTGCGCGAGGAGGTCGTGCGCAAGGACGCGGAGATTGGCATGCTGAAGGCTGAGGTAGAGGCGCAGTGGAAGCACACGGAGACTGGGAGCGAGAAGCTGCAGCATCTTGTGCAAGAACGCGATGAGCTCAAAGCCGAGGTCGACGCGCTCAACGAGCGTATCTCCGGCATGGAAGAGGATTGGAGCCAAGGAGAGAACAAAAAGGTCGAGCTGGAGAATGAGATCCAGGAGCTTTGGGCAGCCAAGGAAGACTTGGAGCGGGAGCGGACGGAGGTACGTCTCGGTGTTCTTTCCTCTGAACCGACGCTGACATTCGTGATCGATAGCTTGAGGATCAGCTCCGTGCTGAACATGAGCATTCCGAGCATCTCACACAGGCCTTACAGGAGGGCGAAGACCGTGTCGCTACCCTTGAGCAAGAACGCCAATACGCCCTAGATAGAGCAGCGCGCTTCGAGGCACAGATCAAGCAGCGAGATGCAGATGCTGCTGAGCTCTCGCAGAGGGCTATCGCTTGCGAGCAGGACGCGGAGGAAGCACAGGAAGAGATCAGCCGCCTCAAACGCGAACATGCTCGCATCGTCAACGAGCAGAGCCGCACCCTGCAGGACGTGGTGGCTCGCGAAGTGGAGGCTCGTGCAGGGCTGGAGGCTGTTGTCCGCGAGAAGGCCGAGGCTGACGTCCATATAAGTACCATGAAAGAACGCTTGACAGCGCTGCAGGAGGAGACTGAACGCTTGAGGCGGCAGGTGCATGCTTTACAGCAGGAGAGTGCGGACAAGGAGGTCAAATTGGTCAATCTCGCGAAACAACGTCAACAGGATAAGGATGATATCAATGGCCTCAACATTGCTCTTGACTCCAAGCAACAAGAGCTCGAGTTGGTCAGTGCTGTTTTGCTGTCGGGGGCTCGGTCATATACTGATGGCTTTGACATAGCTTAAGAGACGCATGAGCGTGCGCGGCACGGCTGGCAGTACTCCCGCAGCTGCATCCAAAGTGCCTCATCAACGCCGAGAGTCTTCCATCTTCGGTACCCCCAGTGTTGGCGGGTCTCGTCCATCGTCTGCCCTCTCGGACACAGTGGGTACCGGAAGAGACCGTAAGTCAACCGACACACCATCCACTATCACCAAAGCTGCCCTAGTCAAGAGCGCCCGCACCAACGGTATGAGTGCACCTACGCATGCCGCGAAACGTTCTCTCGAAGGCGCAATGGGCCCACCTCCAGCCATGTCCCGCAGCAGCTCAACATCTGGAACCGCAACACCCACTCGGATACCGTCGTCTTCCGCGACTCCTCGTGCCTCTGGTGCGCCAAGTGCGTACCAGAAGTCTGTTACTCCAGCCACTCAACGCCGAATGTCTGCGTCACAATTGGATCCTTCACGTCTGCGGTCGACACTTGGGAGTCGAGAGCCCCTCTCCTCTGCTAGCGAAGCCGACGAGAAGGAAAAGGAGAACACCGCGCCCACTGCAAAGGCAAGGCGCATGAGTCTCGTGGCTGCATGAGCCACTACGCATTGCAATCCCTGGCTAGGAAACCTTCTTTTCTTGGCTTTCTTGGGGACCTTCAGTAGTATGTATGAGTAGCCTTGCATCTCTCTTCGAGTTCACCACGGACATATACACCTTGCATGCATCCATATTGAACTTATGCCGTTATCTACCTCGCTAACGTTGAGTCGTCCCGCTGTGTTATTGTTAGTTGTCGATTTGCTCTCATGCACTATGCAACCCTCTTGACATGAAATGTATGTACAGGATCAAGCCGTTGGCAACTGATGTGCCCAGGTAAGAATTGACTTTCGGGTCCAAGAAAGCAAACAAAATTGAAAGAAAAATGAAAAGCGTCTATCTGGTCTTTTTGGTGTATTGGTGTAAAAATCGAGTGAGTTCAAGACGATCTGGACCCACGGATCACCGTGACCAGCCGTCAGCGGTTCACTGATATGTTTCAGTGAAGCGGCACCTTCATACTCGCAATGACTTGCTAGTAACGCCGACAAACTCCCCAGTTCCAACAGCTCCGTGACATAATCACGGACCAAAAAAGCAGCAACGCGGTCGATAAGCACCATCGCAGTTACATAATTGGCTCCTCAACGGAGCTGAATGTCTCCGCCAATGCCCACCATAGACCACATTCAAGTACATTCAAGGCGCCTCCGCGGCCGGAGGTGATGCGGTGACGGTATGACTCCCGCTGTCAGTGTCCGCACGCGGCAGCACACTTTGGGTGGTTTGTTCCCTTTGATTGTCATAGAGCTTGCAGAGTGACTGGATGATTGGGCACGTTTTGAGGGTTTCGTAGCTTTGAACACGTTCTGCATTTTGGTCTGATCTGATCTCGTAGCCGTTTCGCTCTGCAGGATTTATAGGAGTTTATTGATATAGAACATCACTACTATTGACGTCAATGTATAGTGACTCGGAATACAATGAGATGAGAGCATCAACGATCATCGAGAGCAGGCAGCGAATGACAACAATGCGATATGCAGTGATTTAGTACAATGTCCAGTGCTACTACAGCAAGTAAAATGATGGCGTAAATAAACGTACAAAAGCGGGGTGACGTCGGCTACTCGACACTGGGGTCTACAAGATCCCACCCTTCTTCGTCCTCCTCGACGATCTGTTCAGTGTGCGCACGCTCCTTCCCGCTTGCCCCACGCGCACGCGACCGAGTCGGCTTAGCAGCGGTCGCCTGTAGCAGCTGGGCGAAGTCGAGCGGGAAGCTCGGCGGAGTAGGTGGCGCCAGGAGAGGATGAGTCGAGTGCGACTTCCTGCACCGTGCGCTGTGAGAAAAATACATTGGCAAGATGTCCGCCGTCAACGCTTACCTTCCCAGCTCGGGGCTGCAACAGACCGCCCATAGATTCCCAAGCAGCTCGCCCGCCTGTGCGAGAGGCACCTCGACAGCTTGTGAGTACGCGAGGTAGCAGACGTCATATACGAGCATTGCGAGCGCGGTCGTAAAGGAGCTCCCATGTAGTGATCCCGTCGTTGTTACCTGCTCATCTATTTGGGAGTCCGCGAGAGAGGCCGAGATTTCGGAGCGCGTACGAGCGGGCGGCAGAGAGGAAGGGGCGAAGGGTGTGCTGACGGAGCGAGAATGCGACGATGGATGAGACGGGGAGGACGACGGCGCGTTCGTGCTGGAGGGAGACGGGGGGCTGGCTGCAGAGACATGGAGGGGCTGTTTCGCGGACCATCTAAGAAAAGACCAGCACGAGTCAGATGACGCTGCAAGGAGATCTGTGGAACAAGTCACCTCGCCCAACCGCCGTTCTCGTTCCCTTTGATGGCGCCAATCCATGGCACACCTACGCCCAATAGGCCGTTGCCTTTCCCATGGCTCAAACTAGAAGAGCTGAAGCTTGGGTTTGAAGCAGGCGGTGCTCCTGAACGACTCCATATGATCTCGAAGGGAAGCTTGATGCCGAGGTAAAAGGAGAGTAAGGTGATGAAGTGAATCGTATGTGTGATTACAGCGTTGATATGATCAGGAGGGTATCCTGAACGCACGTCAGACGATATAAGATAAATACGTTCAGCGGTGGACATACGTCTCATGTCTCCCGGTACTGGCAGTACCAACCCGCCGATTGTCCATTCGCCCTTAGTGCCAGCTTTCCCACCTATTGGTGGACGCCCGCCTACCTATACCGAGTACATTTAGCATCGAGAAACAATGTATGTAGAACACAGCTACCTCGACGACACTGAATACTTCCACAAGCTCCTGCACAAGCCCAGATCTCGCCCTCGCAAGCTTGTCTGAAAGCATGACCAGCTGGAATCGCGCTTCGTCGACCTGTCTTGCTAAGCTACCTGCCTTGTCAGATGAGGCGACATGCGCAGTAGGTCCTCTCGCATATGAGAATGCATGCGGCGAGGTTGACGTCGGCGATGTCAGCATACCCCGCGCACTCTGCGGGGACGCAGAGACATGCGACAGGGTAGACCGCGACGACGGGGACGCGGAGGGCGAGTTGAACTGATGACCTGCGCGGGGCGGGCGGGGGATTGCAGTGGGTGTGGATGCGCCTGCGCCCACCGGGATAGAGGATAAAGAGGATGCGGAGTACGACGAGGAGCCACGCCGGTGGGCTGTGGGGCGCACCTGCGGCGAAGCGGTGAGCGGCGAGGGCATGTGTGGGAACGAACCGGGAAGACCAGGAGTGTGGGTATTGGGAGGAGAAGCCGAGGTCGAGCCAGGAGAACCGGAAGTGGAATGGCTGCCGCTAAGTAGATGATGATGGGTGGATGTTGCGATTGCGAGCGTGCGCCGGCGCGTGGCAAGCGAGCCTCGCAGCATGCGCAAGCGCTCCCGATCTACACGACAACGTTTCAATCATCATCAGTCTATTGGCAGTTAACGCGATAGGGAGGATTGTGGCATTATCAAGCTATTGGACCTTCAAGATGATTTTCTGCGGATTGGATATTGTATCGGAAATGCATAGACCACCCATGAGATACCTGCACTTTTAGTAGCAAGTGTCATGTGCGGGGATGGAGTAGCTTATGCCAACCAGACTGGCAACAGGCGACTCTATGCAGCAAAGACCAGTCGCCATATAGCATGCATGATCCCCGGAGAATAGACTCTCGCGCTGCACAGGGAACGGCGCGAGAACGATCCAAACCACTTTAAAATGAAACGTGAACCAGTGCTTGCTCATTGGGAGGGCCAGATGTGACATGATACTGGCTGAATCTACTCGGGCGACTGGTTGACGACTTCTTTGACAAAGTTGCCCAGTTTTCTCGCAACATAGTCATCCATGTCATTCAACAACCAAAGCAAAAATGATGGTTTGGATAGGCAGCCAGACTCTGTTCACAAGCAAGATCCTACGTTCGAAGCAAGAACAGCTCGATGTTCCTGCAGGCGGCTGTCTATCATATTCGTGGAATGCTCAACTCAGACGGATGTGACGGCTTCAATCAGCAAACCGGAGTTCAGGCAACAATATTCCGCTCTCCAACTCCCGTGATCCGGAAAGCGACAACGAACCTAGTGATCTCGCATGCTGGACGTACGGAAAGACTCACTTCTCTCATTTGTTTGTCGCACTTCGTTCACCGCGTCCCATAGCTCCTGTATCTGTTCTTCTGTCCCTCTCAGCTCTGCACGATTGTGTCGTGCTGGCTCAACGGTCGTAGAC
This sequence comes from Postia placenta MAD-698-R-SB12, assembly GCF_002117355.1. Taxonomy (NCBI): domain Eukaryota; kingdom Fungi; phylum Basidiomycota; class Agaricomycetes; order Polyporales; family Adustoporiaceae; genus Rhodonia; species Rhodonia placenta. The sequence continues at coordinate 2,469,722 of NW_020169836.1, read as the reverse complement.
AGTGCTTTCTGCGCGGAAGCGACATGAGAGTCGCGATCGGCGGCCGCATGGCTAATCTGTCGTCGGAGTGTTATTAAGCTATCAGACTTCATGAGACAGTTATTGGCGCAATCGAGTGCCGAAACCACATACTGCTGTTTCAAACAGTTCTCGCAGTAAAATTGCCGTTGTTTCAGCTCACAGTTCTTACAGTCCATCAAGACTTGATCAGTAGTCGCCTTGGCCTACCGCAGAGCAAGTTGTAGATTGTATTGAGCTTAGCGACAACTGTAGGAGCCAGACTTGCGACGAGAGGGGAAGACCAAGACGGACGGTTGGGCAACGGTGCTGTAATAGGACGTGCGTCTAGGTGACTCAATGAGGTCATGATCACGGGTTTCGCGTACGAGGAATCTGCACCAGAGCGCGTCGAACTCAATCTTTCACGAACAGCAGCCTTTTGTTCATTTGTTCTGGGTAAAGAGTCCCATGCCTTGCGAAATACCACTAAACCTCTGATTCATATAATTGTTTACCGGGAAAGTGCGATTGACATAGTTCAGTTGTACGCATGAAGCGGTCACGTGATCGCGCGCCGTAATTTAATTAGCGTTTGGTTTGAGTTAGACGCGACTTACTCTGTCTAACGCCCTCTTGGTTTTGTCCTGAACAAAGTCAAGCCGTGTACCATAGCATACGATCTATCTGCAGTGTCGTCTGCACGCTGGATCAGTAGTGCTGTCCAAAAATCAAAGTTCCGACGAATATCCGCCGAGCACTGCAAAAGTTGAAAGCACTAGTATCATGGCTACCGACGCAGGATCTGTGCTATCTTCGGATACACAATACGGTCAGAAACGTAAGGAGTTGCTTGCGCTGGTGAAGAACCTACGTGCTTCTGGGTAAGTCGTTGAACGAGTCTCGTTCAATGGCGTGGGTGCTGACAAGACCGCGCAGCGCGCAGGCCGACCTCGACCTACCGCGTATTGCCGTCATTGGGAACCAGAGTGCTGGAAAGTCTAGCCTTGTTGAGGCCATCTCTGGGGTAATGTCGCTGGCATCCTATACAATATGACATTTCGTTGAACTTGCGCCACAGATCACAGTTCCTCGAGACGCGGGAACATGCACACGCTGTCCCATGGAATGTCGTATGGCCTCATCTTCCGGTCCATGGGTCTGCCAAATCATGATCCGCTGGGAATTTGATGACATCAACGGGACCCGTCGAGACAAAGCGGAGGAAGTCCCCTTCGGTGGCGCGATTAGTAGCAAAGGAGAAGTCGAGCTTATGCTCAGGCGCGCACAGGCAGCCGTACTATTCCCAAATATCGCATCAAAAAAACTCCTGAAGATGTCACTTGATGATCTTCACGAACTCTCCAAGTCCCCTCAACTCAAGCCGCTGTCGTTCTCGCGCAACGCGGTCTGCATCGATCTCTCTGGGTCTGAGCTTACCGACCTGTCTTTTGTAGACCTGCCAGGTATCATCCAGAATGCTAGTCCGGAGATTGTGCAGCTTGTCGAGGACCTGGTTTTGTCACACATCAAAGGGAATTGTCTCATTTTGGTTACCCTACCCATGAGTGGTACGTCCTGTTGACCAGACTACGAGACTGTCTTATAACTCACCTATTGAATAGATGACATCGACAACCAGAAGGCTGCACGTCTAGCGCGTGACGTGGATCCTGCGGGCACACGTACAATTGGTCCGTTCATCTGGTCCTCAGCTTATCGGGACCTGCCATTTAATCCTGTTATGTCCTTGCAGGCGTTCTAACCAAACCCGATACGCTTCCCCCAGGCTCAGTCAAATTGCGTGAGCTGTGGTTGGAGGTGCTCGAGGGCCGCAGCGTCAGCAACCATTTAGTTCATGGTTATTTCTGCACGCGGCAGCCAGACGATGCGGAGCGTGCGGGAGGTATAACAGCGGCACAAGCGCGTGCGGCCGAGATGGACTTCTTCGCAAAGACCTCTCCGTGGAACAAGTCACCACATAAGAATCGCTTCGGGACGACAAGGCTCGTCGAGACTTTGAGTACGCTCTTGGTGGAACGAATAAACGAGACGTTCGTACTTCATCGTGTCTGCCCTGCTATCTTGGAATCTTACTACAATGACCACCCAGGCTGCCGAATCTTCAGAGGGAAGTCGCCAGTCAGTTGCTCGACTGCAACAAGGAGCTTAGTGTGCTGCCGCCTGCTATTACGGGCGAACCGTCAACGCACGTTCTGAACCTCGTCACCGACTTTTGCAAGGATGTACGTGATCACGTACATGGGACGACGATGACTGCGCGGCTCGTGCAGACTAACCGCCAGACGTATGCGGCGTTCAAACGTGGAATACGCTCGACTGCACCACGCTTCATTCCCTATCCGTCTGCACGTGAGTCGGTGCCGAACGTACTGGCATATCTACAGATCGATATGGAGGACGACGACGACGACGAGAGCGCTGGCGCGGACGCAAACATGGGACCTCCAGGCCAGGGCATGTACCTCAATGATGTGAAGAAATGTATTACTGCGTGCGTGAAGCGCTTTCAGTTTTTCGTCATGGAGCTGATATTTCTGCTTAACTGAAGCTCTGTCACGCGGGAGCTCCCGAACAATGTGCCGTATCCCGTGAAGGTGCACCTCATCCTTGCTTTCCAGAGGACATGGCCGTTGCATAGCACGAACTGCTTCGAGCGCGTGTATGCAGCATTTGACAAGACCTTGGCTGCGCTGATGGAGAGCAAGTTCAAACGCTACGGAAGCCTTCATTCGCGGATTAGGTGCGCGTCGTACAATCAAGTTTGGAAACTTTACCTGATGTCGCTGATTTGACTTCAGAATTGCCGTGCAGGAGCTGTTGAAACTCCATAAAGAGACAACGCTTGCACAGCTCACCACGTTGCTCACGCTCGAGTCAACGCCATTCACACAGAACAGCCATTACCTTGCAGAGAAAACGGCCAAGTCACTTGCACTATACAAAGAGGCACGCGCGGGGAAGACGCCGCCAACGTCCATATCTGCCAGAGCAACACCTTCTGGGTCCCGGTCCTTCAACTTGCCCGCCCTTCCTTATAGACCTCCTCCCGCCCAGACTCCCAGCATCGGCGAGTCCGCATTCTCGTTCGTATCGCCCTCGGCCTCAAACGCTGCAGCCGCCCCGAGTGCCCCGCGCGTGTCGAATGCACAGAATGGTGCGGACGAGGCCAAGCCCCGTCCGGCTACTCCAAAACCCGCTGAGAAAGCAACTCCAAAACCCGCTGAGACAGCAACTCCCGCGGCCACAGTCCAGCATACATCTTCGTCGCCGTTTGGGCACATCATACAACCGCCCGTCACCCAACCTACGTCTAACGCATTCGCTGCGTCGCAGAGCAATCGCGCATTTCCTGGTAGCGCATTCGCAACTCCGCAGGCTGGTAGCGCGTTTGCAGCTCCACAGGCCGGTAGCGCATTTGCAGCCACCCAAAGCACTAATGCGTTCGCGGCGCCGCAGAACAGCTTTGCTGTCGCGGCGCAGGCAGAGGAGCGTCAGAAGAACGAACAGGATGCGCTCGCCGCACTGGCGAAGCTAGGTTATAACGTGACGGCTGCGGATCTGGGCAAGTTGAACCCGCCAGATATCTTTGAAGAGGAGCTTCAGGTGATGGCGGAGGTGCGAGCATACTTCCATGTGTCATACAAGGTGCGTACGTCAGTATTTTTATGGTAGCGTGTGCATTGAGAGTGCCATGTAGCGTGTGATCGATTACATCCCTCTTGCGATCGACCACCAGTTTTTGTTCGGGTTCACCACCGCGCTGCAGCAATGTCTGGTCGAGAAGCTTGGTCTCGGAGCGGCGAAGGCCGCGGAGCGGTGTGCAGCGTATTTGTCTGAGGAGCCCAATATTGTCGCCATTAGAAGGGAGCTGCTTGCGAAGAAGGAGCGTCTGGAAAGCGTACGGACGGAGCTGGATAACTTTGGCTTGTAAGGCAGGCCTGTATTGTAGCATTGGTTCGAAGGGTTCACTTTTTTTGGCTTGGATATTATGAATACCCTAGGAGCCTGGCTAATGTAACATATGATTGACATTGTTGTCTGTATAGCATGACTGTGGCGGTTACTGGGTCAAAGTGAACAAATAGTCATTTTAGCACAACTTCTTATTTTGTCCTGCGCTGTTGTTACTAAGGTGACATGAACACTGTGGACAACCACATCTGCGGATAATTACATCGGTGACTTCAAGGTTTCCAGATGTACATTGTAACTCGGCCGTGCTCGTTACCATCAGCAGCGAGCTAGGGTTCGGGGACAGCGCTCATGCCGAGATATTCCTATGCTACTTCATGTTACACGAGGCAAGGTCGAGTCGGAACTAAAAGTTGGAGGACAGTGAAAGCGCGATCGTAGAATCCAAAGCACTGAGGGCGGGGTCGTACTTGGAATGACAAGGCTGTGTGACTGTCAGCCAGCTATGCGTCGTTCACTTGCGGTAGCTTTACATCAACAGCTGCGCTCGGTTTGCCTACCTGCGATACTTGTTTCCAAATGGTGGCTCAAGCACGAGCAGCCTAATACTCACTGCTAGAAAAGAATGTTACATATTTTTAGATAGGTCGCATAGCGGTCCTCACAGGCATCCATACGGATCCCGTGACCGTTGCCCCAGACGCGCTCTCAATAACGTTCTGTCTCTTGCATGATGATCATCAGCAGCACTGCCATGGCCCTAGTCACACACTTGAGTGTGTGTCTCAACAGCATCCTATCAGACTCCTCTTACCCGCCATGAGACGTCAGGCAGACTATATACCTCTTCGTTCTTCTCCACATGCCGGTGAGAACGCGAGTAACGCGGAGACAGACCATTCAGGTGCACCTTCAGTCGTCCATGTTTCGATATGAATGTGCTGAGGTATAACCAGGCAACCGCCTTTTGATATGGGCTTGCATTGGAGCTATTTGCTCCTCTGTCTTGTCCTTCGTTATCTTTGCATACGGACAGATCCTTCAAGTTGAGCCCACTGTGCAGGTGCAATACCCTTATGGCAAAGCGTTACGGCGTCCAAACCCCTATGTCAACTTGGATAAAGTCTTGCAGAATTCAAACACCACCTTTTCGCCGATCACAAACTTTCCGCAAATTGTGCTGCAAATCGATGCCTCGGACACGCTGCGCAGGACAAGAGAGGACCATCGTCAATGGCGATCTCACCTTGGCACCGTCTATCCCGACGATCGCCGCATCATTGTGTCCGCTGAGGTAGGCGTGTGCTATCATCCCTATCATATTCTTGATCGCGATTCAATACTTGTCAGACGTCTACAATCGTACAATTCCGCAACATTGACTATGCCATGGAGCGTTGCGTGCTCACCGCGTCGATCCCCCGTCACACCGAGCCTCACGATCCAGCGGTCACGCTTCTGGATCCCACCGATGTGGATATATGGATGCTGGATATGACCGAGGAGATGTCGCCCCATATACCAGGTACCTGGGAGCGCGCTGCCAAGCGCCGTTCACTCCTCGCTACGCTGACTTTCGAGAGAGAGGGTCAAACGAACTCGACGAGCTTCCATTGTCCTTCCAACGAATATACCACACTGGAGCTGAGCTGTGCCTCGTCTGAGAAGCCTTGTCTGTTAGACTTTTGGCAGGACCAGCGGGCTAAGCCAAGAGGTGGTACGTGATAGAGATGCTACTTTGCACCTCCTCTGTTGACACAGAGTTACAGGATTCTACATGACGCAATATCAAACTCCCGTCAAACCCGAGAAATCGAGACGCATATCTGTATAAGTTCTTGATGCTTAATTAAAATGAAAATGTCTTTGGCACCACTGGACTTGATGGCACACCGTACATTCAGAGCTCGGAGAATCACACCGACGCTTGTGGTGCGCGAGCGAGGCGACCTCCGGGGCCTTTCTTCTGATTCAGAATGGACAGTGGGACAAGATGTGGTGCCGAATCTCCAAGCCGCCTCCGCACGGGCAGCCTTGGAAGCCGGAATATTGAATCGTGTGCGATATTCGCCATTCGGGAAGTAGTTGTTCATGATGCGCGCCGTGCGGGCGACGTCTGGATTAGACTTTCCGGCGTACTTGAGAAGCCAGATAGTTCTGATAAGGCCTTACAAGTGCCCACGTAAAACCCAGAGCCCACAATCGACGCCAGAGGTGCAATTCAGATGACGTCCGGCCAATCAGCGCCATGCTTCTGTTGCGTTGTAATGTAATGGCATCACAAACTGTGCGCAAATTGCCCATTCATAGCATTCATTCGGTGTCTAGAATGTCATGTCTAAGGTCGTGAGTATCCCGGACGAACGACTGTTTCCTTCTCCGGCCTCACTGCTCCGGATGCTTTTTGTTGGTCCTCACGGTTGCTCAGATAGTTTGCGAACAGAAGGTCAAGATGGAAAAGCTTGCGAACAGGAGGTCAAGATGGAGGAGATATCTTAGGTGTACAGAAATACAGGTAGTGTTACTCAATTACACCTCTGAGCATCGGCGCCACAGAATGTTCTCGTGACACTGGGACAAGCATTATGAGCGGGGAGATGCTAAGACCATAATCTCGTATATACCTGAACTACTGACTACTGGTTAATTTTTCGACCAGACAGTAGCCGGGCGTTAGGAAGTTTATACCATAGAGGGTTGGCGCGGAATGCAGATCGCAGTCACCGTAACCTAGATCGTGCATAGTTCTGGCTGTTTGATACGGCAGTACCAAGTTCATCCGCATTCAATTCCCAGCGGATCTCAGTGGATGCATCACAGCAGTGGGCATTGCCTGCACTCACGTCATGCCCGTGATGACCGGTGGGTATGCAGTCTAGTGCCCTATGAGACCCTGCTGTAACTTACACGTGTGGAGCACACGAAGACGATGTGAAATTCTTCTGGCTGGATCGAAAGCTCAGTCTTCTTCGGATGAAGATGATCAGAGGAGAACATAGACTCCGAGTCGGAGTACCCCTCAGATTGCAATAAACGGGCGGGAATGTTGGTGCGTATTGGCCGCCAGCATCTTTCAGAAGTTCCGCTGATGCACCCCTTCAGTCTCGTCTCTTTGTTCATCAGCGGGCTTGTGTCGCTATCGCGTCTCCCAGATAACGGCAGCTCTTCTGACGCCGATAGAAGATGGTTGAAGCGAAGTGAGGCAATAATATGTTGTGAGGGTGATAGCCGGATCACTGAAGCTCTATAAGTTGAGCCGAATGGACGTCCTGGAAGCACTGCCGTATCGCACCTCCTTTGTCTCGTCCACGACTATCTACAGCTGACTGATCATGAGTACAGAAGATTTCTACATTGAAGCCTCTGAGGAAACGTAGGTCAATTCCAAGCCGCTACTGTGAACAGTAATGACTAGATGCTACTGAATCACCTATGTGTAGACTACAATTGAACTACTGTGCATTAGCATCCGTAGGTACGAGTCTGACCTCCTCGAGTGTGGTCTGGATGCAGTAGAACTCATCGTACCTTGTGAGCAGTCCTCGTATTCTATGAACATAGTCTCACTCTCGCCGACGAGATCCGACTCATATGGGCCAGCAAGATGACTGGCCCCAAAGTACTCTTCGTTGCAGCCCGTTACATCCTCTGGGCAATCTGCTTGGTTCAGATCTGGCTGATATTTCCTCAATCAAATCGCACAGTGCGTTCTTCTCATGCTGAGTCTTCAATCACAGTCTCAATTATTGTCGTGCGCCAGAAGTGAGCTAAGGCGCTGTCTACATCATGCATCCATCCCAATATTTGTTTCAAAGCTGTCAAGTTGAAAATATCTTAGGTATGATCACCGATCTAAGTCAGTACGTCGTCATGCTTGGTGAGTGCGAACATGACCCGGTGTCCTCTTCTAATCCGATTCGTTGCAGTTTTTTCGGCACTCCGTGCCTACGCCATCAGTGGGAAACATAAGGCACCTGCTATCATCATAGCAATACTACTAACATTTTCCGTCAGCATCAACTTGGTAAGCGACTGTTAGCAAATTCACGTACTAATGATTATCTCACGAGAATACTACTTATGCAGTACCAATACAGCACAAGCGTGTACGCCATAGTCTTGAATGTCGGCATCAAATCGATGTGCGATTGGGGCTTCATGGTGTCGCAGAACATTGGCTTAATGTAAGTTATCCAGAGTTTCAAAAATACATGCTGTCTTAATATATGTCATACTGCTCAAGGAGTAATGTGTTAAGTGTACAAGTCAGCGACCGTCAACTAACCAGTCATAACCAGTCTCAATCGCAACAGGAGCGTGCACAATCACCATTGATTTGATCGTTCTTATCATCACTTGGTATCGGACATACAAGCTGGCCAGACACGCATCTCGGAACCATATGAAGACATCCCTCTCTTCTCTCCTTCTCCGAGATGGTAAAATAAGTTATTTTAAAGGAATTAGTTGATTTTGACGGCATCTTTAGGGACACTTCATTTTGTGTATATCTACTCACCTTCCCTATACCTGGAGCGATGTATTGATGGCCATTTTGCAGCCTGCTCACTTTAGTGACAGTAATCAATATGGCTACATGGCCGAGCCCGGGAATCGTCAGTGCCCCTTCCGATGCGCAGGCTGTATGTGTCTCACCATAGCTGTCAAATCTCTCAGGTCTCCCAAGATATCACGTACTTCCAGGCGACGTGAGGATTGCACATCGTCCTTGCACAAGTAAACCGTCCTAACCCTCCATCAGAATTCCAAATATTGTGATCTGTCGCTTCTTACTCAACCTACGGCAACTAGACGGCGCATCTGGCATGTCAATGGCGGCACAGGACCACGAACTTTCAACTACCGATTACCATGGTTCCAACGGCTCAAACTCCGTGCGTTTCGCATCCAGGATTGTAGGAAATATGGGTGAATATCTCCATGACGATGATACATTTCATGCATCGGAGCACGATGAAGAGTTGAGCACCGGAGTGGAACAGGAAGTACTCGAACCTGAAGAATAGTTGTACTTTGTGTATGATTCTGGCATCTTCTGGTCTGCTCTCATCGTGTTGGCCATATGTAGGACTTGAATACTTACTTCGTGTGTGTTGAATGTAGTATGCGGTTAAACAGCTATTAGAATTTAGCTTAGGTCTATGCGAAAACTCGATTGAGGTAATTTACTGGCGCGACTTGCTCCTGTATTACAAGGAACGTCGCGGATTTATAAACATAATTGGGAAGGCGCTTAATGAAGCCGGGATAGCTCAGTTGGGAGAGCGACAGACTGAAGTGGGTGCTAACTCTGCTTTCTGCAGGTCGCGCGTTCAATTCGCGCTCTTGGCATTTTTTCTGCTTACCTGAGGTAGGATGGATCGCAATGCACACGCATGTTGAATGCATGGCCCAAAACTATTGTATAGTATCAAGACAGGGATGATGTATCAATTATGAGTTGCACAAGCGTGCTGGTTTATGTCTCACGCCATCCATTTACGCTCATATTCATATTATGCATAAACAGCGTGTGACAGAGAGCCGGACATACATTTTAGAAAAATAATTGAAAAGTCACAGAAGCAAAGTCATGCGTCGACAATGTTGTGAACTGAAAAGCTTTCTGCATTGCAAACAAATAGAAAGCGCATGGCCGGGTAAGTCAATGTCAGGCGGATAATTACGATCATACGCCACAGCCATCTCGCAATGCCTTGCGAACACGCTCCCCTTCTTCTGAAGAGACGGATTGTGTGGCCCTTTGGCTTCCTCTTCCAGAGATCTTCCACCAGAACACTGTCCCATACGAGTGTGAGGTGGAATTATGCGACGAGGGGGAAGGTATCCTGGTTTGGGGGATAGCCCAGGCAGGCTGGAAGAACTCATCAAAGACCTCCTCGGAATCCGGGTGCATCTCCGCGATGGAGAAGTAATGGAGAGACTGCAAGCTCCTAGCATAGAGACTCACGAGTGTACTGCACGCAGCTCTTCTCGAAATTTCTTTTTGACTATCCTCGGGATGGAAGAAGCTCTTGAAGATGCGCGAATGTAGACAGATCTGTAAACACACTAGTTTGGAGCTTCTTAAGCCTGCAGGAAGAAACTCCTGCGCAGTAATTAATTAGTTGCTTTGTTATAGTGACAGTGAACGAAAGCACGCACGAGCCAGGAGGGATACCCATTAGTGTTCATGTGGCAGCACCGGCTGATGCCGGTCCAAGGTTCTGTGCTGCATTCCCCCGTGAGGAATAACTCCATGCTCATCATGCCCGGGTTCTCCTCAGCGACACCTTTCCAGAAGGCCATACCATACCGCGACTTAGGGTCCAGAACATCCGCATGGTTGACCGCCAAACGCAGGACAACAGGCGACGCATTCCTGATCGCTTTGAGCGTGCGCTCATCTAACACGCCTTGTTGAGGGAAGCTGGAGAGTTCCAGAACTTGCGTGTTCTGTGCCACTTGCCATCTGGAGAGCTCAAGAGTACTTGCGGTGATACAACCCATATTCTTCCATCCGCGGTCGCAATGATGATCTCCATAATAATCGTTATGCTCTCTGTCGAGATGAACACAGCGAACCATAGGGAAAAGGCGTGGATAATCTGAGCACGAAACGTGATTGCTATTCAGTTCCAGGCAGCGAACGCTGAGCCACGGCTGAATGAGATCAGAAGGGGCGACGGTAAGCCCTATGAACCAGAAATCGGACAACCGAAGATTCTGCACATGCAGGAGTGGTTTGAGTTCCCGGACGAAACACCATGATTGTGGGTCCATCGCCAATGCGAGATGATCAGATGGAGTACCCGCTAGATGGAGTGTCTTGATGCAAAGATTGAGTCCATTAAGTACGCCAGGCGTCTGCGGTCCAATATTGAGGAGGGAAAGCATCGATAGGTTCTCGAGGCCCGCTATAGCAGCGCCGATCGTGGGTCGTTGTGAAAAGAGTAGGTCCGTGCACGCGAGCGTAAGCCTCGACAAACTAGATGTACAACGGAGTAGGCGTTCAAGATATGCTGCGCCTTCAGCGTCCGCTAAGGTCGGAGGAGGCGGTGGTGGAGGCTCATTACCTGCAGCGCCAGGTGTCCTTGGTTCGACTGTGACATGCTGGCCAATTATGGCTTGCGAGTAAATCTCGAGACTGCAGATCCGCTGTGCTTGATCTCTGTGCGAGAGCATGTACTCGCACATTTTGATAAGCTGGGCAGGAGATTGCGTGATACGTATCGAGGAATGTATCCTATCGCGGGCGATAGGGAACAAGTAGCGGCAGGTGAGTGAAAAGGAAAAGGCATCATCCTGACGGAGCAAGTTGATGATGGCAAGCAGAATGTCGTAGTTCAAGTTGACCAGAGGCATTGCAGTGTTCGAATTTCCTTTGGGATATCGGACGAATCAGTGTATGGCGATAGAGAAGAATCAGAACATGAGTGGTCAGTAACTTATATGGTCTCAGAGTGGTGTTATTATATCCCAAAAGGGGTGTCCTTGTTCTTTGGCTTGTGGCTGAGGACTCAGAAGGTGCGCTCATCGCCACGCGTTGACCACTTAGACGCCGAAGCGGTGGCTCGCTGTCACGGCTAGTGGTGAATGTCAAGTTCGACAAACAGGAGGTCAGAGATCTCTATTGTATACCTGACGTACATGGGATTGTCCGCTTGGTTACATGGTTGCTTTGTTCTGTGTAGCACCATAGGAAACGAAGAGTGGACGTTGAACGAACGGCAGAGGTCGCGCGGGTTTTCTGACTAGGGCGGCTGTAGCGACCGCCACATGTGAACGCCATGCGGAAAGCTGGGTCAAGTGTACAAGAATATATACCGCGACTCTGTGTTGCACTCATATTAAGATTCCGATAGGATTATGGACGAAGGAACCCACTCCGTTACTTAAAAGTCTGCATCGAATATCTTCGTATTCCCAAGCGCTCAAGCATGGGAAGAAGTCATTTGTCACATGACCGCGTGGCGGCGCGCATTATCTCAGGTCTCTGCTATCTGCGCTACTCGGAGCTGTTGAGGTGCGTGAATATCTGACTATTATCCAGGGCACGAAACATTTCTTTTTGTGGTGGGACACTCACTCAGGTTTTGCAGTCGACCGTTGACCCCTAAAGCTTCCTGACTCGTCCTTTCACAAAGCGTCCTTGGCGAATCAAATTATCACCATGGACGCAAAGCACATCCCGCCCGAGCTTTGGATGGAGATATTCGAACAGCTTCCCCTCCCATCAGATCTATACAACATAATGCGAACGTCCAAGTGGTTCTGCGACCTCGCCGTTCGTGCGATCCACCGACATGTCATCTGGAAGACTCCCCACACCGTCGCTCACAACTTGCCGCTCTGGAAAGTCCATAAAGGCATGGAAGGCTTTGTGCATACTCTGGAGCTCGGTGTCACAACTCTGCCACCTGGTATCTCAGGCCCCGTGGTCGACATAGCTGGCCGGTCCGTTTGGCGTCAGGGGCATGGAGAAGCACACGAGACCTACATTGACTATGAGGTTGACTTACTCAACTATGCATCCAACCCGTTATACACCGCGATGATGAATCAGGTATCCATGTTTACGAACATAGAGGACCTGACCTTCAGCGGCGTATTGCTTGCCAACGAACACTACAAAATAATTCATAACTTGCCACGACTTCGCACGCTCCGCATCGAGAGTTGTACCGTTGGACGCGACGCTTCTAACCATAACCACCGTCGGCTCCCCATCACGGATCTCTTGCTGTACAATCTGCGTCGTCAGATGAGTGACCGCGACCCGCAAGCAGAGCTTCACGCATTCGAAAACGTCAAGAACCTCCTTACCCTCGCTCTGGCACCTGGGTTGCGCACAATCCGCGTTGATTCGAGTGCCGATATCTTCAAGCACGTCTTTTCAGGGCCTGCTGCAGAGGCGCGAAATCATACAATCCCTCCGCACCTCGAGCGGCTCTACATTCTGCGCCGGCCGGGCACGCAACGCTCCCGCTTCATTGCTGGTGACACTGCGCCTCATCCTGAAGCCGCATCATTCCAGTCGTTCCTGGCGCGCGCGAGCACGATCACGACGTACTCCACGTTCCAGGCGCTTTCAATGCAACAGATGCCTCCGAGCGTGCTCCCGGCTTTGCGCTGCTTCTCGGGCCCAGTCGAGAGCATGCACGGAGTATTGCCTGGTCGCCCAATCGAGGCTGTGCAGCTTCTGCAATGCACACAGGGCCAACAGCCCCAGCAGGGTCTACAGACGAACCGCGACGGTATCACCGCGCTCACTACGATTAAGAATACCAATCCTGACCTCCGCATGCTTTCGTTACAATTCACCACGTGGGACGATGAGATTGTGCATGCCGCGACGGCGCTGTTCAACAATCTGTATCGTCTCAAGATCACATACGAGGTGGGCGGTCCGTCAGAGGTTCGTCGTTATGAATGTTTCACTCTGCTACTGATTAATTGTCTTCGTGACACGTTTACAGGCGACCATTAGCGGATTAGGCGCTGAGCTTCTCTGCAAAATGCCGTGCTTGCACACGTTGCAAATATACACAGCCGTCCCTCAAGTAACCTCCAAGGGGGACCATCACTACGACCCTACATACAGCTCCATCGAGGAGGAACTGTGCGACCTGCTTATCCCGTGGAACAAGTTCTGTCCTACCTTGCGTGAGGTGCAGCTTCATCCTGAGTACACGATGCGCCGAGGTTTCGACGGTGGCCCGTGGAACTTATTGAAGCACAGGCGACTGAACGACATGGAGGAGTTTGCGTATTGAATACGTTGTTGTGGGTATGAACCTTTCCATGTCATTATTCCATATTTATGCCTCGATAGTTTTCCCCGCGCCGTATCGTTAGTCATAAACAGAATCTCGCGGGACAGCCATATCTGTAACGAATTCAATAATTGTACTTGTACCACTAGTTTTTAGCCGACTTAATATCCCGTATCGGCATGCTATCACGACGTCTCGCTTTTGTATATGGTGGTCACGCAGTATCGAGTTTTCACGACAATGGATCGGCCATGCGATGTTAGCTGCACCGTAAGGCACTTCCTGGAAAGACGATTTAATTGAGAGGTGAGAGCAACCACTACCAATTGCAGTAAAGCCAGAAATCATGATGTCACGACTGTGTTTCTGATATTCTGCAACCACCCACCTGGCAGGGTCGTATAGGCAGCTCTCATTGGTAATCGCAGAATGGCTGCATGAAAGGAGTCTCACCGGGATGCTTGAGCTTATCCCGGAGTCGCATTAGAGCCTTTCCCAGCTCGTTCCTCCCCTTGCCATCCTGGGCCACTCCCCAGAAAGCATCAATCTATGTGGTGCAGGATTAGCGCAGATAGTAACAGCAGCAGCGTGACAACGTACTGGACTATTCTCAATCAGCACACTGTCACCAGTGCTCAGCAACATCCGGCGCAGATATGAGTGCCGCATAAACTTTGCTTCGAGCACAGTATCCATCACCGTAATGTTGACATCGAACCAATCTTTCCTTCGATACTCGCTGAGTCGGGTAGCTTCTTGCAGAGCAGCCCGAGACGAGGGAAGCTCACGAATGCGCTCGGCGAGTTGAGGGTAAATTGGTAGAAATTTGTGAGCTTGGAATACTACGAGACAAGTTCCTATATGTCGGAATGCTAATGATCCGAACCACAGTGTACTACTCACAGTGTTCCGCCGTTGGGTATGTGCGCCCCTCAAAGACTACCTCATGCGGTGAAAAGTTGGTGAATCTACGAAGCGACGTTAAGGGATAACTTGAGAACGTTTATGCAATCCCAGACGTACTCGTAGTAAGGTTGGCCACGATGGTAGAAGAGAATGCGCCCTGGCCGACCTATGTCCCATTGCCCGCTCCTCCTGTCGGCAGATTCATGTATGGTTGTCCGTGGTTGTTCAAGTGGGTGCGGTTCGGAAGCCGTTTGTTCTGATGCCAAAATCAAACATCGATCAAATTGCGGCTGTTTTTATCTGCGTACCGTAACCTCCAACCTCGTCTGTCGCGTCGACATCCATCGCGTCGACTTCATGATCGCCGTTCCTCGGAGGGGCCATAGGCATTCTGGAGCCTCTCCGCTTCTGTATCTGCGTTCGTTCCGTTTGGGTATGAACTCCCAGGAATAAGCAGAGTAGCATAATAACCAGTACCAGAATCAGCATGACAGGAAGAGCTTGACTCGCGATTCAGCAACACGTTGAGGATGTCTGCATTGGTAGGACCGTGAGTCACGGTCATGCAACGTGCAGTCAATAAATGGAATTGGGGCTCATATATGCAGTGTGAACTACGTAAGTGCCATCCATCTTCGCTTCTCGGCGGCTGTTCACACTTATATATTCCCGAATCCAGGTAATCTTGAACGCAATTGCCCCTCACCGCCCCGCTGGAGCTTGAAAACTCTGTCTTACTGTCTTTGTAATTTCTTGTATCTGCAGCGATGTGCTCTGATGCGACGCGCAACTCTGCTACGGTCTGCAGTTTCCCAAATTGCAGACGGGCCGTGTGGCAGGACCCAGACGGTTCTTACTCGTCGTACTGCGGAAGAGGGCATCGGGATGCGATGGCGCAGGTCAATACAAATAACCAAGCACAGCTATGCAAGGCCTGTAGTATTCTCTTCTTTGCGTGAGTGACTGATTGACATATCGACCACCAGGGCTGTCACTTGCGCCCGGTTTATGTCGAAAATGGCCATGGTATGTCAAATCATCCCCTTGACTGATCGCGGGAACTCTGATGCCGCCGTGGTCGCATACAGCTCATGGATTCTGTGGCATTCGCTGTGCCACTGCTTATAAGGATGGGCAGCAACCATCCACACCTACACAATCACCTCCTCAGTCACTCGTTTGTGCATTGTTCGGTTGCAACAAGCCAGTTTGGGTTGGACAGAACCAGACACCGAGCAGTTACTGCGGAAATCCTCATCGAATGTAAGTGCATTCTTTATGGAACCTGACGAATGCTCATATGTTCCCGCGTAGTGATGCAGTCAAGAGAGGCGAAGCTGAGTCTTGTCTATTGTCAGTGCTTATACGAGGTGTGATGGCTCCTGGTTTCTAAAGGGTCGATCCTAGGTGTGGACTATGGCCCAAAGCTCTAGTCAATGGCAAGACAAGCGAGTTTTGTTCTAGGAAATGCGGTCAGATCACGATCGCCGGCGGTAAGTCCGACCACTCTACGGCGTGTGATAGCTTTGATGTCATCATCGCACTGTAGCACCGAAAATACTGGAGGTCAGCAATAAGCATGATGCATTCAATGAAGGTATGCTCACTGTTCTCCATGTCTCATGTATGAATCGTGTCGTCAGACTGTTCTTCTTCTCAGTATCAACGCAGTTCCTACAAGGATGGCGACATCCTACCTCGAAGCCAACTGTCGTAAAAGTGGGTCAAACACCTTGCTCAAACTGCTGTATTGATGGGCACCCCAGATCTGGAAGATATTCAGCGACAAGGATCACAATGACCGGTTCGCGCGTTACAGGTGGGCAACTTCCTCAAGGCAGATGGCACTTTGCTTCTACTAACCATAATTTCCTAGGCTCGCAGTTGAACGACGTATTGGCAAGGAAGGAGGCAATAGCCTACGGCGTTGGCATGGTACTATCCGTGCATGCAGGCTTGGCGATGACGAGACACAATGTCAGCCTTGCCTTGATCAAGGTTGCTCACTATGTGAGATCATCAAGGTCTATACTCTGTCCCTATATAGTGAGAGGGGATGGTGACAGCGCTTTGTTTGTGCAGTCGTCGTTCGAGATTGCGAAGTTTGGTAAGCGCACAAACTTTGGGCGATTCGGAGAGGGAATATATACGTCCGCGACGTCATCTAAGGTAATCCAGATATCGATGATAGCATGTGTTCAACAACTCACTGTCTGCAATTTCACGCAACTCAGGCGAACGACTATGTCGCTGAAGGAGGGGGGTCATCGTATAGGGCGATGCTTCTCAACGACGTCGTCATGGGCAAAACGATCAAGCTCACTGCTGACAATCCGAATTTGAAAGAGGTGCAAATTTCTCTTGTCGACAACCCTATCTGGTGATAAATAATCTCGGAAAACGCAGCCTCCGCAAGGGTATGACTCGGTTGTTGGTGAACCTGGAGGAAGCCTGAACTATGACGAAAGCATTGGTGAGTCATTTTGTGGACTAGCGAAGTGCGTAGTAAGCTGATCGCGAGAATTGCAGTATACAAGGTGCGCAGTTAAGCCATGATTGAGACATCAGACTAATCACCCATCAGAATGAGGCTATTCGTCCACTCTTCCTTGTCATTTTCCGCTCTTAGTACGACAATAGCGCGGGATCCGACAGAAAGCTTGGGTATCGGAGTGTCTTGGGTTGTTGTCCATTACCTGCGTCCATTGAATTCTCGTTGGCTACCCGCTTGATACAGACTGGCCGAGACTCGGAGATACACTTTGTCTTGTGGCCTGTATGTATACCGCGGGCAGTCAATGCTACACTAACTTGTAACCACGTAACTGCTGCATTCGTTTTATGACAAAGAGGACTGTATGGTGCGTCTCTCCTTGGTGGTTATGAATGTCTCCGGGCGCCACATTTGGAAAGCAGATCTAACCTCGAAGTTGTTATGACTTGGAGCTCAGTAGCGCTACCAAACTAGCGATGTTGCTGCTCTTGTGCAGGATGATTCCGGCCGAAGACGAATCGCGCGCTGCGACCTCGCTTTGCCTCTGTCATTCGGGCCATCGCGGACAGCTCTACAAATAGACGCCGGTTGGCCACGAACTTCTCTGTCGCCGGGCGCCACTTCTAACTCCAGCAACTGTTACAGTCTTCGGATACGCAAACACAGCCCTTTCGCTATTATATCGACATGCGCCTCAGTGAAGACGTCCTCTCCATCATCGTCACTCTCCTACCAGCTGGAAATGCTCGTGCCTTGTTGACCCTGTCGAAATGCTTGCACGACATCGCCTTGCCCCAGGCCGTATCTTCAATTTGCGTCTCCAAGGCGGATAATCTGGTCGCTATGTGTCAATACTTCGCAGGAAATTCCCGACATGATCACATCCGTACTCTGGAGATCCAAAGTGGTGCATTAGTTCAGGAGCACGTTGAGGCCAAAAATGCTTATAATCGCGCCCAAGTCATGGAATGCCTCCACGAATTCTTTCAGAAAGCAACTAACGTGACGAGATTGACGCTAGGAAGCGCGGAACTGATTTTCCATGATGGATGCAAATCGCAGATCGGACACGCCATAGCTAGCTTGCGCTACCTCTCGACGCTCTCGCTTCTGGACGTAGGGCCACAAACGATTTCTACGCTCAACGAATTGCCACTCACCATCAAGGCGCTCGAGATGTCCGCACCGGAACCGTTCTACACCTACGGCGACTGGAGTTGGATCCGCGATCTCAAACCCATTCCGAGTGTCCAGCGCCTGAGACTCACGCATTTCTTCGTGCTGAGTTTCACTTCCCTGACGCCGGTCTCTGGCTGTGCATGGCCAAATGCCCTCTGCCTTGAGATTGGAGAAAACCGTGTTCCTTGCTCTGTCTATCCGCGGTTCTTTCCAAATGCTCGTTGCTTTCATCTGGGACATAGCGGCATCGAATGTTTGGGCGAGCACAAGGAAGCCGACAAGTGGCGTAACATGGGACGAATCACTACATCGCTGGAGCAGATCTATGAATGGGATATCTCCGAGCGTACGCAGCTAGTTGAATTTGTCGACAAAGCCGGTTGCGGAGCAAAATGGCTTCAGGATATGTCTTCAATTGTTGGGCGGCTATCGCCTGTGGTTCTGCGCGTAACGATATCTTCTCCAGAAGAATTGTTCTGTCGACAAGGCATCCCTGTGCAACCCTCGAAGTTCTGGGCTCAAATATTTGCTTATGGTCCTAGATTAAAGAGTATTGAGCTGGTTCTCGCCGAGGGATGCGGGCGTATCCAAGAGTATCAAGATCATTCGTGCAGTCTGAGCCGGGACGATTGTTGGCAGCTGGTGAGCCATGTCCAACGCCGTCGATCGCATTGAGATTGATTGTGAATGTGGTCATCGTTGTCCAGGTCGGGCCGGACAAGATTTTAGCGTCGTCCCAGGTTGAATGCCTGCAGATTTGCTATCAGTCTGGCAGATTCGGGCGGCTTGTGTGCCTTCCCCAAGATTCCTCATCCACGGAGTCTGAATCTGGCCGCCTTCTGCAGTGCCTCGCACGCCATATACCATCCCTCAAGTATGTATCCATCGCAGAGGTGCACAGTTTTCCCACCTTACTCCCCGACCTCCCCACGATTGATACTTCGCGGCACGACTGTCTGGGCCTAACATACGGGGAGGTCCTCTGGTGGAGAATCGCGGATATACACGGAGAACGTGGGTTAAATCGCATATCTATACAAGACGGCGAGGCGGCCCGGAGGACCATTGTTGAGAGCGCTATTTGTGAATACTACCCGTAGTTCGCATTCTGCGTGTATCCGAGACCACTTCTTGGACCCCCTGATTAATTCCATTCTCTTTACACGAGCGCAGTCATGCTATGTCGACAGGAACTGTGCATGTTCTATCAATTGGGTTTTGTGTAGGATGAAGACGCCTTACCTGGTGGTATATCGACTTCTTCGTCGCTAAGGTACCACGCTCCTGCCAAGGGCCCGTGAGCAGTCCTCCCCGGCAGTATTGACCGGGATGTTACGTACTATCACCTTGCATCGTCTTCTCGTCGTACGTCTGCCCATCTCCGAGCCAGTGCATCCTATTACGGACACCATCCGCGTACTCGTAGTTGTAATCCTCCCAGCGCGGATATTGGATTGCGCGAACTGCGTGAAGACACGACCCTAGTAGGTGAAGACTGATTAGGTACGTGATTCGAATAGGGAATGTGTATGTCGTACCAGGCCACAGTGCGACAACCCTGCCTTGCTCCTTGCCCATCTTGTACCACGAGCGACATTTCTCGCTGTAGACCGTCTGTCGCGTGGTGCATGAACATGAATAATCCTCCCGAACAACCATCAGGATATCTCACCTTCGGGAAATAATGCTAGGAGTTTGTACATGTCAGATTGCTAGCCCCAATTGGGCGCGCGAAAAGCACACACCTCCAAATACGCATCAAAGTCCTTCACTGCCTCCTGCTTGACCTCGATACTCTTCAGTCGCTCCCGCTGCAGCTTCTTTGTCGCCTCGATCGCGTAGTCGATCTGGCGCTCGATCAACACGAGAAGTGAGCCTGAGCCGACTCCCGAGTTCGGGCCTAATGACATGAAGCAGTTTGGGAATCCGTCGGTACACACCGCAAGGTAGGTGGAGGGATGAGGTGTCCATTTTTCTTGAATGGACACGCCGCCCCGTCCGATTAGGGGAAAGTCGAAGTGGAAAGAGTAGTCGTAGCCTATGTTACGTGCAGATGAGATATCGGCAAGAGTACTATCGCCGGATGTTACCTGTCGCGCAGATGATCACGTCGAAGTCTTGGTGGGTACCATCGACCAACTCGATTCCAGTAGATGTGATGTGTTTGATGTGGGTCGCAACAAAGTCAACCTATGCACAGCGGACGTGGTTGATAAAAGGCCTTTGGTAGGATCTAATAGCATATTCACGTTGTCTTCACAAAGAGCCTCGAGATACCCAGGTCCCGATGTCAGTCTCCTGCATGCCACACCGAATTGGGGTATCACTGTATTCATTTGTCAGCGGTAAGAATCGCAAGAAACATGAGTCTCACATAGGTCTGCTATCCATGGCTTCTTCGCTAATTTCTTGACCATATGAGCATGGAAGGCCGCGCGCGCATTTGATTGCATGCCACTGTCTTTCAGCGTGCTCTGGTGAACCGACTACAAAAGTATGAACATATATGAATGCGCAGTTCAGCGTAAAACAAAGTTCTGGAATAACTGACGTTGAGATCTGCCTCGAGCTCATGTCGAAAATGCTTATAGAATTCGGGATCCCTGAAAGCCGCCTTGTCCTCGTCCGTGAACACGTCTGATGTTATGGTTTGCCGTTATGTTCACTTCTAATCCGGCCGGCTAAACATGAGTACTCACAATTCTGTGCATCCGGATCCCGCTTTAGTAGCTCGGCTAGTTTCGCGCTCGCGAACGGCGTTGAGATCCAAGTCTTGCCTCTCACAAAGTTGACGATCTTCGCCACACGTGGTTGCAGCGCGGGTACGATCTGGATGGCACTTGAACCCTATCGCGACGACATGACACTCAATTTAACCATGTCGAGACGGACGCCGACACTCACCACACCGACGACCCCCACACGCTTGTTCTGCCAGTCCTCCGTCGCCTCCTGCCATGTCTTGTTGCCGACGTCGAAATCCGCCGTATGGAAGAGTTCGCCTTTAAAGTCTCGTAGACCGGCAATGTCCGGCCAGCCCCATCGACTCAAGCTCCCCACGCCCGTGAAGAGTACGTCAGCCGTATCCTCAAATTCTTCATATACTTCGGCTTCAGATCCTGCACCATTAGTCTGCACCATCAGCCGGCGAATGCGCAGGTGCCATTTGCCGGTGGGTTCGTCATAACGCGCGTGCACGAGCCGGTGGCGGAGCTTGATGTAACGCATGAGCTTGTACTTGTCGACAATCGACTGGAGGTAAGAGCGGATCTCGGCGCCGGGCGCGTAGAAGCTGGACCAATCGGTCTGTGGATTCCATAAGATCGGTTGGCGAGAAAACAAACAGGAGCACGAGAATCATAAGCACCTTGGACTCGAAGGTTAACTGATACTGAAACACATGTCGGAATCACGCCTTGACGGAAGCGGACTGGATGAGACGCTCACGCAATGGGAAGGGATATCGCATGCCAGACCACTGGATACGACATGGGCGATCGCGATCGACCATCGCGAATGATCGAACTTACGGATATTTGTTCGTGTACCACGTCCCCCCGATCCCTGCGTTCTGGTCATAGATAGTAAGATCTAGATTTGGAACCCGCTGGGGGAACCTAAGGAAAATGAAGATGAGCGGCAGCCCCGCTGCGCAAAGAAGGATTAGAGTGTACTTACCTGATCCCCGCAATAATACCGCTGAAGCCCGCACCAATGACGACCACCTTGATAGGCCTGTACTCGTCAATCGAAAATGTCCCCAGCTTGAAGTCGTCATTTAGCTGCGATGCATTGGGGCTGCCATGTAGCGACGTCGAGGAAGTGCCTTCGGGATATTCTCCCATGATGGTATGTGAGAGCTTTGTCGCCTAAATGCTTCGCACAGGCCAAGTATATATTACCTGCGGGCAATACGGTTTAAGACGGAGGCTCAAAAGGAGATCGTAAGGCGCACGCTAGCCAGAACAAGGGTGAGAGCTCCCATGCCGATGGCCCCACCATCAACCACCTGTTCGGTGCATCAAACATACCGTGGAAGGAAAGAATACGATCCCCTTCCAAAAGGCCTTTACGACACCTCGGTGCAGGGTGCGATTAGTATCATCTACTGCTGATTACTCGGATAACTACGGTCAATTTCACAATGTCATATCGTCAGCAGAGGTCAGTTGGTCAGCGGTTGGTCACTTGCGCTCGCCGTTGACTATGTCCGTCTGATATCCGACACAGCGTGGAATCATCTACATCTAGAGCATCACGGGATGATTCGCAGAACACGTCAATCTCGTGATGTCTTCCGGACAGGACATGCCTCATCAGAGATAAGAAAGGACCGACGAGCTTTACAAACTTCCTCGCTACCGGTAATAGGACAGCATCCAGCTGCACCGCAGCCCTCCCAGTGTCACCTTGCAATTCGTGGAGGTAATCATCTGTGTACGTATTCGTCTACCGATATGGAGACGCACGACGCTATCGATTGTTGCAGAGTGCTAAAACCGGCCGAAGCTGAAAGAGGAGTAGAACATACAAGAGTACGACAATGCATGACAATGCACGACAATGCACGACAGTGCTCGATAGCACAAGGCTGTCAGCATTAGTAGTGGAAGGAACACGAATGGAAAAGGCCGAGCTAATAAGCGCTAGAAGCAGGCGCTTGAACTTAATCGAACACGTAAGTTCAAGCGCGAACACGAGCCGTCTGGGGCATGTACGACACACTACGGTAGGGCTAAGTCACTTTCGACCAACATCACGTGCCGGCCGTTACAAAATCGTGACAAAAGCGCAAATTATGTTTGCAGATCTAAAGGATATTATTTGAGGCAGACAGTAATAGATCAAAAAAACAGGAAAATATGTGGAGGACATCGTTTCACAAGACCCTGTTTCTCGATTTGTGATAAAGTGCGAGGAGCAATTGAAGATAGATTTGCAGTGTACCGGAGGAAAGAAGCGCGCTCTATTTCGGCAACGCCCTCGATAGACGGATGCTCTCGAGTGCAGCGCTCCCCAAGGATAAGTCCTTGGTCACAGAAAGTCACAAGCACGTGATGTTGGTCGAAAGTGACTTAGCCCTACCTTAGAATGGAACATGTGTGACTATAAAAGCTGTTTTCAACCATCGCCATACTTTCCTTTTCGTCATCCTTCATGCCCGCCATCGTTCCACCTAAACACAACGGCCAGTTTCCTGCTCCACCTCCTCCATCAGACCCTCCCACTGCTAACGACATCGCTATGGCAGCTGTATACGAGCTAAACTGCATAAACGCTCATGGTAAGCAACGCCCAACATACCAGCCGAAATGGCACTCATCGTTAGCAGGGGATGGTGGCGTTCGAGATGTCCACGTCGCTGAGGCTGCTTTATATAAGTATGCTCTCCTGGTAGCTGCGGCCCCCAAACCGGGTGGGTCGTCATCTTTCAGAGTTTCTGTGACTTGTCTGACCTCTTTCGTTGCATCAGAGGCGCCGCCACCATGGTTCGCGCAAGCGCTGGAACACGCGATGAGGCCAGTTCGCGATGACATTGCAAACCTGACGAACGACATGCAGGCGATGAAAAAAGACATGGAAGCAGTCAAGTCTGAGGTCAGTTTGATCAACAAACGTCAAGCAAACACGCAGCGATGCGCAGCACTGGTAAGCCCCAGGTCTATGTCACGGCTGGGCATTATAATAACTGCAACCTGTTTCAAGGCGTACAATAGGACTGTTCAGCCCGGCCGAGCTATCCCATTCGAGGAAGTACCCTTCCCAGATGGAACTTACCCATGGGGAATGATGGTCAAAGTAAGTCTTTTCTCATTGTGGACGAGCTGCTCTTACTATTCCGCCCGCCGTGGACAGAACGAACCCCTGCCCGAATTGACATCACTCGAGGCAGTGCGTGCTTTAAGCAGCCGCCAATCCCTAGACTACCACGAAGGGTACTATCCAGAGGAGGCCGCCCCGGAGGATAGCCTGGTGCGCGAAAGGGCCATCCTGCTCGCAATTGGAGTCGAACTGGCTTGATTAGGACGTAGTGGACCAAAATACGGATGTCGGTGAGTTTGTCGTAAATATGTTTTCGCTTTGACACTGTACTACTATGTATATGTATAATGGATGACCATGGTGAAATAGCCTCAGGGTGGCTTGGAACTTGCAAGCCCTTACTACGAAATGCGTGCTCAGTGTACCAGTCACCCTTCGATATCGCCCACGGTGATTCTCGTACAAATACTCACCTGGTGGATGAGGTGCTAGCACCGAAATGTAGAATCACACGGCGTGTTTTCGGGCTAGTGGGATGACAGCTAAATTGGAAAGCTGTCAAAATACCCCGCTGAACGTGTTGCTCTGTACGAACCCATTAGTTGATTATTTCCGTGTCATGAGGGCATTTTCAAGAACTGAAGACAGCATCTTTTACGCAATTTGAGCTGAAGCCATTCAATGTGGAAGGCAGTATAAGGGGCCGTGAGCAACTCCCTACCACCCATAGTATTCGCTCAGCCCCGGAACCTGACCTTAAAGTAGACCAAATGTCAGTCTGTTCTTGAGATCGAGCACGGAATTTGAGTCCCAGGGTCGCTGCCTGATATGCGTCCAGAATTTGCCATGAAATGTTGGGATGTAAGGGCTCTTGGGAGGTAAAGGCCTCGTATAGTACATGAGCTCTCGTCAGAGCGATAACTATGGACACCGCGGTAGCATTCAGAAGCGAGATGCTTCAGCAATTACGAGTGAGGTCTAGGGTTCATAATACGTGGGCGTAGGGTTCGTAGGCGTCAGACAACAGGATGGATATGCACGGCAACAGACCAATCTATCACGATCGAGCAAGTCCTAAGGTTCGAGATACAGATGCTGCAGGTTATGAGACCACGGAGAGCGTCCGGTCTGCCCGCCGGAGGCTCGGCGTGATACTGCGCGGGCCGTGCGGGCGGCCACGCAGTGCGTGCGGGTCTGTCGCAGTGCGGCGGTGGCCCAGCACCGGCATCGCGTTTGCGATCCTCGCTTTGTGTGCCCACTCCCGCTCCTGCGTCGGTGGCGGTGACGGTGACGGTGACGGCACAGGTAACGCCAAGGGCTCTGGGGTGTCCACCAGGGATGGTGGTGAGTGCTGCGTGGGTGAGGATGCAGGCGGCGGAGCGAGCGTCGTTGCTGAGGGCGCCGAGGACGGTCGTGGGATGGGCGTCGGGAGCGGGCGGAGGGGGAGCGGCGCGAGGAGGGCGAGCTCGAGGATGCAGCGGCCCTCCTTCCACTTCTCGGAGAGCTCGTGCGCGCGGAGGACGCGCCAGCCGAGGTAGGCCGCGCAGGACGCGCAGGCGAGCTCGGCGATGGTGTGTGCGCCGGTGTCCATGAGCATGATCGAGGGCGCGGCGGGGGATGTGTTTGGGCTGTGCGGACGCGGGTACGTTAGCGGTGCGTGGTGGGAGTCTGGGCGAGGGGACGTACGCGTCGGTGACGAGCGCGGCCTTGCCGTGGTAGCCGCGAAATCCGTCCTGCGCGGAGGTATGGCATCAGGAGGACAGAAGACGGCTGTGGGTGCGCACCTCGGTAATGACGGAGCTGCGGGAGACGATGGATGCGCGGCAGGCCTTGCAGGCGAGCATGGTGCGGTCGTCGGAGGTGTCGGGGTGAGCGTCAGACATCGTGGAGGGAGGGAGGGAGAGGGCAGATGGCGCATGGGGTGTATATATGAGATGAGATGGCTGTCACCGACCCGCTGATTGACACAAGTTTCACGCGTCCGCCCTCTGAGCGCGAGTATTACTGCAATTGTCCTGCCACGTGCGTGCACTGCCCGTCCACTGTGGATGCTCACAGCGTCGCTGGGGTCTGCCATTGCCATTGCGCCTCGCCGTGCATACCTTGTAATCTCAGGCGGGCACACAAAAGCCAAGTGGACAGCGGTGCCCGCTTACGAGTCCGCACTGCCACCGCCCTCGGCTGCGGCTATCAGCGCCTAGCGAGGCTAAGATTTGAGTTGTCCGCGAACGACGACGCTTGCCTTATCGGGCGCAAGATGCGATCGCACCTCGAGTCTCACCATCATCCGCTCCGACATTGCCTCGCCCCACTCTCGGCTACACACCATGGCTGCTCGCTACCGCGTCTTTACAGGCACCAAAGTCCTTCTCGACTCGGACGACCAGCCCCGCCCTGCTACCATCGTCGTTGACGTGAAGACGGGCAAGATAACCGACGTCCGCAGCGGAACAGACCACAGGGCCGCCTTCCCCGACGTCAGCGACGCCGATTGGATAGACGCAGGAGACAACCTCGTCCTACCGGGCCTCGTCGAGTAAGTACACGCCCCATCTCCCACCCTCCCGCGCCGTGTCACCCCGTGGCATAAAGCAATCATGCACTGACACTGTATCCGCCATGTCCGCCGTGGGACCATCTGTCCCCCAGTGCACACGTCCACCTAAATGAGCCCGGACGCACAGACTGGGAGGGCTTCTGGACCGGCACACGCGCAGCCGCGTCCGGCGGCGTCACCACCGTCGTCGACATGCCCCTCAACTCCATCCCGCCTACGACAACCGTCAGCAATCTCGAGGCGAAGCGTGCGGCCGCGCAAGGGCAGTGCTGGGTCGATGTCGCGTTCTGGGGCGGCGTCATCCCCGAGAATCAGGTGCCTGTCTTCCCTCTATCTTTGCGTCGCGGAAACGTCGCGTTCACGGGGTCTTTCGTCCGCGAGCCGTGGGATTGGATTGCTGAACGTTACTCTGGCGGCTCAGTAGCTCTCCTTGGGCGACGGCGGCCGCGCTGGTGTGCCCGCAGAGGCTCATGCACTGGGCTCGGCTGCCACCGCTCGCCCTAACCCTGCATCGTCTCGGGGCGCTGGGCAGGTGCACACGTATCCGTGCACTGGGAAAGCACTGCACTAGACCGTAGTCCCCCGTTCAAATGACATCGAGGCATGTCATGCCAGACTGCGCTGCGTCGATCGCAGCGCCTTAATCTGTACCCACCAGCTCTGGTGTTCACGTCGCAGCTGGGGCAGTGGTAGTGCTTGCAGCTACGTGGCTAATGTGTCGCTCCTGGCTCTGGCCCGGGACATTCTAATTGACATCCTGGCTGCACTCACATCAAACATTGTGTCGGGCGCATAATGCACCATGAGCCACATTGGGTGGATCCGAGCTTCTTTATCACCATGCACGATTGATGTCTGCTCAGTCTATGACACCAGAATATCTATTCGTGAGTCCGATCCTGGCAACGACGGCAGTCAGTGTCCTCTAGCGGGCCCCGGTGGATCTGTCATCGTGGGACACGTTGTGTCCTAGGGAGGATGTTGTGTGCGAACAGGTCTGCTAGAGGTACACGAACGGGTGTCTACATTTCCAAATACATCTCTTATATTATCGCGCGCGTGAAGAAGATGGCTCTTTGGAAACAAGGTCTAACGACGGTAAGATGACAGACACATCTCCGTCCACTGATAGATGCGGGCGTCAAGGGCTTCAAGTGCTTCATGATCGAGAGCGGCGTTGAGGTGCGTGTTGTTACACAGCCCTGTTTTGCCGTTTGCTCACGCACGAGTCACGGCAGGAATTCCCATGTGTGAACGAGGCTGATCTGGTCGCTGCCATGGAGAAAATCAAAGTAAGTCACTTCCTGCGATGGGTAGTGAACGTCATACGTTCCATGTACAGAGCGCATGCTCAGGACCTGACTGGCAGCATATATGCGCACTAAATACTGACCACAAGCCCAGGACACGTCCACAGTGCTCTGCTTCCACGCCGAGCTTGACGACGGACACGCGCACGTCTCCGCTGACGCCGACCCCACGCTCTACTCGACCTTCCTTGCCTCGCGCCCGCAGCAGCTCGAGGTCGACGCGATCCGCCTCATCACCGCGCTCCACACGCGCTTCCCGGCCCTCCGCCTGCACATCGTGCACCTCTCCGCCGCCGCCGCCCTCCCGCTCGTGCGCGCAGCCAAGGCGGCCGGGCGCTCGCTCACCGCCGAGACGTGCTTCCACTACCTCGCGCTCGCGGCGGACGACATCCCCGCGGGGCACCCCGAGTTCAAGTGCTGCCCGCCCGTGCGCGGCGCGGAGAACCGGGCGGCGCTGTGGGCGGCGCTGGAGGACGGCACGCTCGACTGCGTGGTGAGCGACCACAGCCCGTGCGTCGCGGCGCTGAAGCGGGTCGAGGAGGGCGACTACATGAAGGCGTGGGGCGGGATCAGCACGCTGGGGCTCGGGCTGAGCCTGCTGTGGACGGAGGCGCGGGCGCGCGGGATTGGGATCGGGAGGGTGTTGGAGTGGACGGCGCGCGCGACGGCGAGACACGCGGGGCTGGCGGATAGGAAGGGCCGGTTGGCGGTGGGGTACGACGCAGACGTGGTGGTGTGGGACCCGGAGGCGGAGTTCACCGTGCGTCATGTTTCATTTGATTTGAAAGGGAAGGAGGAGGCTACGTGCGAGCTGACGGCGATTAGGTGACGCGCGAGGGGCTGAACTTCAAGAACAAGCTGTCGGCGTACGAGGGCCGCACGTTGAAGGGGCAGGTCGCACAAACGTATGTGGGCGGGCAGCTGGTGTACGAGCGCGAGCGTGGGTTTGAGGGGCTGCAGCCAGCGGGCAAGCTCTTGTGAACGCTTCGCGGGTCATGGAGGTGCGCATTTGCTCGTGTGACTGTATCATGTGTGGCTGATCTAGTTCCCGAGCAGTGTCTGAAGACGGCCAAGGCGAAGTCAAACATGCTTGTATAATATGCGGAATGCACGCTTATGTTGTTGAACTTACTGACGCTGAATTTATATTCTGAGTGTAGTTCCAGCGCGTTCATATTCGTCATCTCAGGAGTACGCGCTGAGTGATCAGGCGTATAGGCGCACTAAATATTGATTCGAATCGCTGATACTGCAAGGACCCGTTACAGCGCCCGTTGCGCAAGCGGCGCTGTCGTAACTTGCATTCACGGCATCAGTAGCCCCCGGGATTGAGTGCTAAGGTAGACGTCTCTTGGAAACCATTTGACAATGGTGGTAGGATTTTGCGCAGGGTCGGTTTCAGTTTCATTTACTGTCCACTTCAATTACATGGCTTGCCGATGGCTGCAGCCTGTTTCATGCTAGGTATGAATCGATCAAGTTTCTGGGGCGATGTAAACATCTGACATGCCTCTTCTTCAGCCGTATCGTACTGGGAATGCAAAAGCCCCCATCCTTATCTCTGGAACACAACTGAATGGCTGCTTCTCACGCTTAATGTGGTCGCAGTTCGGTGGTCTCCGTGTGGTATGATGTGCGGTACTAGTAGGTGAGCGCGGTGGATAAGACGCTAACACTAGGTTCCCATGCGCCGACGGGAACTAAGTAGCCAATCTGTCCACGACCAGATACCATTCAAGGAGCGCGGCAGGTCTGACTCTCAGCCGCAAATTCAACACACCTACCAGGGAACGTGCATCTTAATCGCTGAACCTTAAAGTGGACGACTTACGTATGCTGCATGAGCAGATTCTTCTCGCCTGCTAGGATAGCATTGAATGTACGATATATAACGTGGAATGCTTCACTGATGCATGGACAAGATTGGCTCGCAGGTGGCCTCATGTATGAGATAGCAATCGAACGTAGACGCAGAAACCATCCGGACAGATCCGAACAGCGTAGGTCTGACCACACTAGCGCTACATGGAAGAAAGATGATTTGGGTGCGGTTTCAATCGTTCTGCATTTGTTCGCCTGCGAGCATATGTTGACGTTATGACATTGTGTGTGCTCACTGAAATATATCAGGGCCCATATCGCCTCGCAGTGAATTGTGCCTTGCATCTCGGAACAATTGTGATATGTCAGTTCATGTGGTTTCCTGAAAGCTAGGCAGACTATGTTTTCGCAGTCCGTAAGCAGATTTCATACTCTTGGGATCGTACACTTATGGATAATCTCTCCTGATCCAGTCTCTGCATATCTGCTCTGCGTCTAGATAGCAAGCCAATGGCTTCTAAGTTCCCGGCTTAACGCATGAAAGCCCGAGAACGTGCATAATGCGCGCTCGTCTTCGCCTATATATTACCTGACGATAGCTGCAACGATAGTTCTCAAACACCATGGAGCAGTCAAGCCGGTTAGCAGTCACACGGTCGGAGCGTGACGCTACTA
Organism: Postia placenta MAD-698-R-SB12; assembly: GCF_002117355.1. NCBI lineage: Eukaryota > Fungi > Basidiomycota > Agaricomycetes > Polyporales > Adustoporiaceae > Rhodonia > Rhodonia placenta. Next base: position 2,439,308 of record NW_020169836.1, on the reverse strand, counting down.
TGCGTAGCGTAATCATTACGAGTACGTCCCCAAACAATATATTATAGACCCTTGACAGATTCCTGCAGTCGCCAATGCATCCGCTCTGCACATACAGAGTCGAGTGAAAAGAGAACCTCACGCATATGTCAAACTGCGTGTGAATAATGAGCGCAAATATAAGACAGCCGTCGTGGTATCCAATTCTCCTATATGGAATACAGACTTTGAGATGTACGTGTGACTAGATTCGACTGGCTTCGCTCAGGAAAGTATTGATTGCTTTATATCGCAGCAACGGCGTGCAAGAATCTACGGCTCTATCTTTTGAGCTCTATGACAATGGCTTCCTACCCAAAGCAACTCGTCAGAGCCTGGGATTGGCTGAAACCACTGTGGGCCACTTACTGATGTCACACGCTGCACCTGGAGGTGAGTAGTGCTGTTCTCATTTCTATATGGCTTCTCATGTGTAGTCACCAGGCGCTAAGCTGAAGATGGGTGGAAAGTATCTCAGACCAACCATCATGATATCTATCAAAGAAGTAGACTTTGTTGAAGCAATCGGCTTGGACCTCGCGCAGAAACGGCATGATGCTGAAGAAGCCGTCCTCTCGCCCAAGTCTGTATCCGAACAGACCGTTTCCCAGAAGCTCAAGATCCTCGCCGACGCACTGGGGAAGATATGTCCGATCATGGACGCAGTCGCTGATGTAAATATATTTGATCCGTATGACCAGACAAATCTTGACGAACACCAATTGGTAACAGATTCATCCATATGTGCGCACAGCGGTGAAGATAGTTACTTCGCTCTGTGCGGTATGTGCCGCACAATATAGAACGCCGTATGACCGATCCCTAATTTCATTTTTTTCACAGGTTATACAATCACAATTCGATCGTGATGAGGCAGTTCTATCGCTAGTGGAAGAAATGACCACATTGTTCACATTCGTGACTCCTCTCCAATCCTTGAAGGCAGAATTTTCCATCCTTGCACCCCTCGCTGAGGTTATCAAAACGATAGTGCTGCAGACAGTGGAGTGCCTTATCTTCCTCGACGGTTACAACCAAAGCCGGTTCATGGGTACCGTATTGTCCTTTACGTTAATTGTTCCGTTGCTCACTTGCATGTTCGTGATCAGTCAAGGCATTAAAGGCGTTTGTAGGGCCTGTGGACGAGCAAATACAGGACTATCGCGTCAAATTTGGTGAATTGGCTAAGCAGCTTGACGTCGGTCTCGACATTCAAGTCACTATTACCACCTTTCGCCAAAGCTTCGAAATAGACGAGATATGTCAGTATACTAGCCACTCTGTCTATGCAATCGCTGACGACCGATGACTAGTCTTGCACCAGAGTCTCGACCCCGCTCGCATGGTATGTCGACAGAGACACTGCTGCCCCCGCACACGCCTCGAGTTCATCAGCTTTATCTCCAATTGGGCTTTGGCTATGTCCGCGAGCGAATCGAACCTTCTCTGGCTCAGGGGAGTAGCAGGCTCAGGGAAGAGCGCCATCGCTAGTAGCCTATCAATGATCTTCGAAGAGCAAAAACGGCTGGGCGCCTTTTTGTGCTTCGACCGTGAAGCCGCGGAGGCCGATAATGATCCCTATAGAGTCATCAAAACAATGGCATTCATGCTCAGTCACTTCGACTCGCACATTCATCACGCAGTTGTCGGCGCCATCCACGGAAACCTGACTGCATTGCAGTTAGATGTCCAGTTCCAAGTCCTACTCCGGAATCCGTTACTATCCGCCATTGGCGAAGGCCCCATCGTCATCCTCATCGATGGACTAGACGAATGCGGCTCGGATGATCCCCGCTCCCAAAAATACAACCGAGCGCAACTACTGGATATCGTAGTGGAGATGGCAAAACTACCGCACAATATCCGCATCATCATCACGAGTCGTGACAGCAGCGATATCCGAATGGCCATGAACAGGATCCCACGTAGCAGTAAAGAAGAACTGGAGCTCAGAATTGGCGAAGAGGGTAGCTCTGATATCTCGATCTACGTGCAACAGCGAATGCTGGAAGTCGCTCAATGCCATCAGCTTCCGGAGGACTGGCTTGATGTTGCCAAGCAGCAGGCTTTGGTGAATCATGCGGAAGGCCTTTTCAAATGGGCACAGACGGCGTGCGACATGATCAAGGCGGCAGAATTCCCAGACCAGCATCCCGAAGAGGTTCTCGATTCGCTCATCGGGGGAACGGGTCACTGCTCACTCGACGATCTGTACGACAAAGCGCTGCATTCCTCCCTCGATCGCCATTGGCTTAAGCCAGACTTTGCGCAAGCATTCAACGACGTGCTAGGGCTTGTTCTAGCAGCCAAGCTGCCTATTTCTGCGATAGCGATTGACCAGTTTCTTGGTGGGCGACGGAGAGCACGAGGCGTTCTCTCCCCTATGCGCCATCTCCTGCAGTATTCACATGTGGACGAGGACGAACCTGTCCAGTTACTTCACACTTCCTTCCGCGATTTCATATCCAACACGTCAAGGAGTGACATGCCTTGGTTTGTTGATGTCGAGCGCCACAATTACCGTTTTGCTCTTCGATGCATGGGCATCCTTCACCCTCACCCCTGCCTGCCTGCACAGCATCGAGGCGAGCCGTCGCTAGGACTCACTATGCTGAAGGTTGAAGCAAAAGAATACGCATGTACGCAGTGGATTCTACACGTGTGCGACATGGTCACCTGTCCCGCGGGCTTCGAACGGACGTTACAACAGTGGTTGGAAACTTATATGATAGCTTGGTTAGAGGACATGAGTGAGCTTGGAAAGTCTGGGAATATCTTGGACTTGCTAGAACAGCTCCTAAGATGGGTCAAGGTGATCTCTTAAATGCGAGCCTGCCCATGTTTCCTGACGTTTTCTTGTCAGGCTGTACTTCCGATGAATGCCAGTCTGCACGACCTTGTCTACGACGGTGGTCGCTTCAGTGCCTTCTACTCGAGCTCCATTTCGGAAGGTTCAGTGTCAATCTGGGCGGCACTTTCTTTTGCACCAAAAAGAAACAGACTCTTCACACTATTTCATCGTCCCGAATTGCCCACTGTCGTTGGTGGATATCTGCAACAATGGTCGCCAGCGCTGCGTCTTTTTCAGAAGGACGTCACAGTGCATTCCCTGGCATTCTCTCCGGACGGGACGAAAATCGTCTCCAGCGGTGTGGTGAAAGGTACAAGAGATGTGGGTTACGCCCTGATTCCTGACGAGAAGTTTGTCTTGCGCATCTGGGATGTCAAAACAGGCACTGAAGCCATCCCTGCTCCATTACTCGATGGTCCCAGCATCGTTGCGTTTGCGCCAGATACTACTGAAGTGTGGGCAGCTTCGGCGAATGGGACCATTTACAAAGTGGATGCAACGACAGGCAACCTCAATCTTGAGCATCAGATTAGCAATCGGACAAAACCCTTTCCTCAGTCCGACGACACAGCTGGACATCTCATCGATGTCGGCATCGCCCCCTCCGGCTCTGACTTGGTACTCAACTCACCGCAACAAGAACAGGAAGAGTCGGAAACAGCTACTGAGCGAGCGTCATACCCCGACTTCGAGTCGGACATGACTTTCCAAGTCCAACCTGCATCCCAGGAAGAGAGCGGTGCTTACTCGCAGACGACTGTTGAGCATACAGCATCGTTGGAGCCAGACGTATATACCCCATCACCGTATCAGGACGACCAAGGGGCGGAAGCAAATCCTAGATCCGACGCGGCTGACTTCAATTTGTTTGCTCATGGCATGTTAGTACCTCCAGCGTCTAATCTGCCGACCATCGACTCGACAACTTTTGGCCGTGAAAATTTCGCTACGGCTGCATTCTCTCCTAATGGTTTGTGGGTCGTGCTGGACGAGCAGACGTATGGCCGTTTCTGGATCCTGAGTCTCGAAGCTCTCAAATCGCCATATGCACCCTTGACACCTCCGACGAGTCAGAGTTGGCCAATCCGACGAGAAACTTACGGACATACACCACATTCTCTCGACTTCTCTCCGGACTCTTCCATATTCTCTTGATGCCATGTCTTTGCTATTTCAAATCAGCTCCTATGCTCTCTCGCCCGGCTATATTCTCGCTTTCACCATGCCACCACCTAGTACTCTTCAGATCGGCAACGACCTGCTCCCATGTCCTGCGACACCCCCCCGATCGCAGCCATTGAGAACGCGCGATAACCAGAAGGTCATCCCCCGCACAGGGGCGCACTTTTTGACCCCCCAAAAATGTCGGCTTGGGGGCAAAAAAGATCAGGTCTTAGTTAGTCATCCAGGTGATACTCGTACATCGGCACTGCTAGCCTGTCTGCGTGCTTTAGAATCTCATGCCCCCCTCCCGAGGACGCCCTACCACCTGATCTTGAACCCGAACCCTTTGAACAGGAAATCCCTGTCCAGGAGCCATCGGATGCCTCACCCCCAGCCAAGCGTAGCAAACGGCTGCTACCCGATGCAGAGGCGCACAAAACATTCGACCGGTGGCATGCTCTCATTCCCAAGCTAGTCCTGGCTCTCCTCCAATATATGCAGACATCGTACCGGCAACCTTCAACCTCATGCACTTGGGTCGAACTGTTCTGCGAGGCCTCATCCTGCAGCACCCGAGGAGTGAATATCTTGTGCTTGTACTGGAGCTGTAAGTCGTAGTTCATGTCCCCTCTCAATGTATGAATAATAAAATTCATAGATCTAATTGCCATTGATGTCAAGGCCTGTCAGTGTTATAGTATCCCCCAGGTCCTTGTGCATCATGGCCTCTTTCCAGTCTTTCCCTCCCACCCTCGCACCGCTGTTTCCATAGACCTCCTGGAGTTCTATCATGCATTATTCGAACACTCTGCTGACACGGTGACTGCACTGGCTGGCACCTTGCGCACTCACTATGCGCGTTGCGGTTTCCAGACCCTCGACCATAAGGTAAGTACCCTTCCTTAGACCATCATCGAGACAACCTGAGCTCTACTCTACCAGGGAGACCCCGTCCATGATCCATTTCGATGCGGCCTTGGGTATGCCACGCAGTGGTACGACACCCTCCATCATTCAATTCAGCATTGTCTCGATGCTGCGATCGATGCTGCACATGCATGCCTTGCCCCCGATCCTGTCGACACTCTGGTAGACAACCACAATGCGCATGCACTGAGCACACCTCCCCCGGTGGATGCTCTGACATGCTGCACGAGGCTCCTGAGTACGAGGTTGTCATGAGTTGGTCGGCGTCTAGCCGCTTTTTAATTTTTTCCTTTTCGCGGGCTCAAACCCGCGACCTCTGTACTACAAGCTCGGTGATCGATTGGACATGTTCTTATCCTACTGTACGATTAGATTAGATGAGGCGGCAGTGCGCGGCACTGCTCGGGCTCCGCTGACACAGATGCTTTGACTCACCGGCCCCCGGGGCCACGACAGTCTGCGGTGCATGGACCCATGGCGCACGGACCAACGCGCACAGCCTGCCCTCAACTCCCTCTGTATATAAGCCTGCCTCTGCTGCCCTAGGGACCTCAGTTTCGACCTCTTGTCCCTAGGTCAGTAAGCTCATGTATTACTTACTTACTTACCAATACTAACTTAACTTGTCCCTAGCCTTAGGTTTGAGCACCGCTCACCATCGCTTCGGTAAGATAAGTCGAACACCCCCAGCTTTAGGTTTTCCCCTGTCGCTCGACCCTAAGTCGCGACAGAGGTGTCCAGCCTGCTTTGGAGGAGCAGCATTTGGACGGTCGTTTGATGAGTAAGTCCATTGTCGCTTTGACCGTCCACTACACTTGCTGATTGACGTCTCATTACAGGGGAGCGGACATACATGTCGCACTGGATGCGACATTCAGCCAACGTCACAGCATGCATGCGGGCGACTCGCCGTACTTCTATGAACCCGAGTTCTTCATCCCTAAGGCTCAGGTCGACGAATACGGCCAGCGCATCATTGCAGTGCGCAAGAAGCCTCCGCGACCCTCATGCGCTCCAAAGGTGCCTGCGCACATCGTCAATGAGTGCGAGAAGTCGTATGAGGCCGCGGACGAGAAGAAAGTCAAGACAAGTGCAAATCGATTCAACAATACCAGCGTGATGGCCCTAATCTGCCATCACAACATACCCATTTTCCTAGCTAACGTAGATACTCCAGGCGAGCAACAGAAATATGCGATCACGCTCCTCGAGCATCTCTTTACATTCCTCCCCCCCAATGCGACTGTTGTGGCACTGTACGACATTGGCTGTGTCATCGATCGCAGCCTCGAACTGGTAAGCACCCCTAACCCTCATGTTCATGAGAACACACTGACACTGCCCGTAGTACAACATCCTACCTGTTGATATCCACCAACAACTCATATTCGCCATCTCCGCAATGCACGCATACGGCCATCAATGGGCCTGTCAGATCATCTACAACCCCCGTTTACATGAAGGCCTCAGGCTCACCGATGGTGAGGGCGTCGAGAGGCTCTGGTCGAGGCTCCGTAAGCTCATTCCCATCACATGCTCATCTGCGGTAAGCACATGTATGTTTCCGCCGCATCATGCCTCTCATGACCGCTCGCAGCAATCACAGCGTATCTGGCTGATCGACTGTCAGGCCAAGGTTATCAGCCTTGATCTGCATGACGATCTGGGCCACTGGATCGCCCAACGCCTACGCCATGGAGTGGAATCAAGGGAGGCATCATCTTTTGAAGAGCTGGCGCGAGTAGGTATTCCCAAGGAGGAGCTACGAGATGAATGGAAGCAGCAATGCGTAGCGCAGACATCTATCAGAGTGCGTAAGGCATCTGCTATGATCATGATGCCAATGCTGACCCTCCCACAGATGCTCCAGTGCATCTCAAGAAGGAGCTGGATGTTGTGTTGAGCCTGCAGGCTGACCTTGACACTGTCAACAAGGCTATCGGAATAACACGGATAGTCCTTGAAAATGGTGAAGCGTCTGCCGAGTCCCATGAAGTCGTCGCGAGCCTCGAACGATCACATACATGCCTGGTTGATAAGGTAGAGGTCCTATACTCATCGCTCAACATCACGGACAGCTTCCCAGACTTTGGAAACGTCAGCCTCGAGTTCGTGAGGCTGCTACTAATGGCACGCGACCTGAAGATCAACATTCGCAAGTGCGCAGTGGGGAGCTTCTTTGAATGGGATTGGCTGGACCAAGCGGTCGGTGGACAGCACAACCCTCTAGGTGAGTGCGAGACATCGGGGCACAGCGCTCACTATTAACATGTCACATAGGCACCAAGATCCATCAGCAGACCCGCAAAGCAATTGCGAAGTGTACACCCGCCCTCAAGACAGTGATCCGCAAGTTCAATCGCTATTGCGAGACCCTCAAAGAACTCAAACAGCTGGAGTGGACCATCACCGTACCCCTTCCACTTCCCACTGACCTCAACGCCTGTGAGGATTTAAATGCATGTGCCGGTCTCACATCATAACCTCTACACCAAAAGGGTGCAATGTCAAGCTTGGCTTGACATCTGACCGGAGGTATATATGCAGATCATATGCCAACTCATGACAATGCCCTCCGCGATGATGCCAGCCTCCTCGCTGATGTCTGGATTGACCCCTCACAAGCTCAAGCCCCCCGATGGCTCAAAGACGTCGACGTCCGCAAGGGTATTCGCACGCTCCTACTTGGAGACCGTTGTCTAGAGAAGCGGCGCTGCTTAGGAAGAGAGGCAGACAACATCTGTCGTTGGTATGGTAGTGAGCTTGCAGCCGCCAAACTGGCATTGGCGACATCATCCAGTAAGTACACCAAGCCATCGCTAGCACCACTTGCCCCTTCCACTAACCATGGACCCTACCAGATGCGGATATCGCGTTTCTGCTACAGCAATGCGTCTGCGAGCTTCTGCTCCTACCTGCCAAATGGAAGAACCCACTGGTCTCACCTCAATGATTTGACGCACAGACCACACTTGTGTCCGAGATGGTCAACAGCGCCCTTGGCGATCCTCAAGCATATGCATGACCGTTCGTCATCAAGACTCCCCTCCCTTACATCATCCATCAAGATGATACAGACCCCTATGGGCATCTGGAGGAGGAGGAACCGTCATACCTTGAGACAGAACAGCATTTGGTGGAGGATGTCTTCCTGGACGACGCTAGTGGCGATGAGGGGCCCCCTGAGGATGCAAGGTCCGAGGCATCTGTCATGACGATAACCATGACATGGGAGACTCCAGTAAGTCTTCCTTGTCGTGATACCGCACTTGCGCTAATGTGTGCAGATCCATGTCACCATCGATGACGCTCCCCACCTCCTGCAAGCCACGGCCCCAGTCCTCTCGCAATCGTTGCAAAGCAACATCCACCTCGATGTGTCAGACATGAGTTGCCTGCAGAACCAGAGTGCGTGGATGAATGATAGCTGCATCAACGCATGCATGCAGCTCCTCCAACTCGTCTTCCTGGGTCCAGGAGGTGAGTGGGTGGCACTCCTGTCCACATACATGCTCCCCCTAGTGCGCGCAGATGCCGGTGATGCGACCCTCTGGCGCAATGCGGCAAGCACACATTTCTGGGAGAAGGATGTATGGACAATCCCGATCCACTACGAGGACCATTGGATGCTGGCGACCATTGACATTCCCTGGTCGCACGTTGCCTACTTCGACAGTTTTGCCCGGGAGCATCCATGGGAGGGTCATATTCAGGTAAGTAATTATGGCGTCAAAGTCTTGCATATCCTAATATTGGCATCGATAGGACGTCATGCAGCTCACCGCGCGCCTGCTCAACATTGCAGTGGATAAGGGTCATCACATTGTCCACGCACAACGTGCATGGGCCGTGTATCCGACCACAGTAAGTAGCATTCACCGACGCCACTAGGCGCAGTCTCACCCAGTCCCTAGACAGCAGCACATCAGCACAACACATACAACTGCAGCGTATGGATACTGGCCGTCATCACGGCAGTTTTGCATGGGTATGACATGACGGGGTTCGAGGAGGCAGACATAGGCCGTTTCTGCATATTCCTGTTCACGCTAGCATGCACTGTATCCACATAAACTTAGTATACTGAATCAATAACCACGCCTTCATACACGAGCATGACCTGCTGTGAGGGGAAACATGCTAGCTCATGGAATACACCATAGTACTCTGGCATGTGCGTCAGCTGCGTGAGCTCCCACAGGTTGCAAAAGACCTCCTTGGCTGTAAACTCCGCCCGGGTCGACATCACAATTTGTGTGTGATTGTCATCGTCCACACCCTCCATGGCAGCCTCCTCCTACTGGGCGTGAGCAACCTGCCGATGCTCCCACACATCAGCGAGGTGTTGCTCTATCAACCCTCGCAATTTGTCCAACCTCCCTTCGTTCCACAAGCATATACAATGATCCCGTTCGTTGCGCAATGTTCGCCAGGCCTGCCCGCGCAGGACGGCCTCCATCTGCTTTGCCGTGGCATTAGCAGGGTTGAAGTTGAGGGGCGTATTGCATAGCACCTTGAGGAGCAGCGGGTGAGAGCGGAGGGGCAGGTGCGCGTCTGTGAGAACATCGGGGGGGATGTCATGATGGTCTGTGGGCCTCAGAGGGTGGACCTGAGAGGGTATTAGAGAGCCCTCAACTGAGGGGTGGTCTTTAGCAATGTAACCCGGCGTCATTGAAACATGAACATATGCTGGCGATGCAGATATGCACGCCGGTTCTGAGCCCTTCGGCTGGCCTTGATGCTGCACGCTTGGTTAGCAAGGGATAGGGCGGGGGTTAGTAGCTATACTTTGGAGTAGCTACATGAGCCTGTTTGCGCCTTTTGGTGGCAAAGGTCTTGTCTGCGGCAGTGAAGTATTTGGTGCCTCTGCCCATGGTGGCAGTAAAGCGTACAAGGAGCCCTATGAGAATCTAGTCTGCCCCAAGGGTTAGAGCATGCACCTTATGCTTTGCCCAGAGCCTTTCAGAATGCCGCTGGTGTCCAAATGTACCCAGGCGATGTGCAAGCCCATTGGCGAGCAAAGCGTGCAAAATTGGAGGCATTGCGAGCTCAAAAACAGCCTGTATATGACTTGCAAGTATGTTTTCGACCGTCCTGCAGCTCAATCAGTGGACCCTTATTCGAGCGGGGATTGGCTGCAGCACCAGGTACCGATCACCGAGGAGCATCATAGCGAGCACCAAGGAGCGCTCAATGTATGGGCACCTAATGCCAGTGCAGATCCCTGTCACGAACCTCGGCCATACTAAATCAAGGCCAAAGAACCATCAATGGTCTGTAGTAATCGGATCATCCTGCGGTCCTGGGTAGGGATCCTTGGGCTCGCGTGCAGGTCGTATACACGTAAGAGTCCAATGTAAGCTTGGTGAGCTTGCTCACATTGGACTCTTACAACTAGCTTTTGCAGGAGGCCGTGGCCACCCAGAAGGACTGGGGGTGTCACAAGTTGGTCGGCGTTTAGCCGCCTATTTTTAATTTTTTCCTTCTCGCGGGCTCGAACCTGTGACCTCTGTACTATACGCTCAGTAACCAATCGGACACATCCTTATCTTACTGTACAATTAGATTAGATGAGGTGGCAGTGCGCGGCATCACTCGGGCTCCGCTGACACAGACACTCTGACTCACTGGCCCCCGGGGCCGCTGTAGTCTGCAGTGCACAGACCTGTTGTGCACGGACCAATGAGCACAGCCTGCCCTCAACTCCTTCTGTATATAAGCCTGCCTCTGCTGCCCTAGGGACCTCAGTTTCGACCTCTTGTCCCTAGGTCAGTAAGCCCCTATACATACTTACCTTTCTATACTAACTTACTTGTCCCTAGCCTTAGGTTCGAGCTTTGCTCACCATCGCTTTGGTAGGATTAGTTGAACGCCCCCAGCGGTTACGTTTTTCCCTGTCACTCAACCTTCAGTCGCGACATTAGGTTGAAGCTCCCAACGCTGCCGGCATTCAATACAAAACTACACACTCACTTTCCTTCCCCACAGGTTGGGTGGTGCGCACCCCTACTATACCTACAGTACATACAATACGTAGATAGTTTACCTTACATCGCCACCCCTCGAGGAATGAACCTTTCAGCACCTGCACTTCAGTGGGTGGTGCTTGTCCTTATGGATGCGTGGTCTAGGTTCCTGCTGCATACTAGCCAAAAGTAGTACTGGGCCCCACGTGAATTGCGAACCTCAGGGTCTTCTTGGGCGCTGTAGGTGTAGGCTAGTTTAGCACAGCCATTTGTAGCACGCGCACCTCCCCGTCCTCTCCCTCATCGTGGCTGCGTGCCAGGGCTGTATCCATGCCTTCGACTCATACGACCTTGTTGATGTATACGTCACTGAAGGCCCCAACACTCTCCTCTTCACATGCAAATAACAGCCTTGCCCTAATCGCACCCCACGATCTATCGCCCAAGATAATGAGTGATACAAGGCAATCCGCAGGGCCCAGCATCTGCTCGGTCCTCGTTCCACTCTCGCGTCCTGATCTGCATCTCGCCACAGCCGCCCTGTCTCCCCCAGCGCCCGCCTACCCCGGCCCATCGCCAGCCCAAGTCAAACGCGAGGAGACACCAATCTCCTTGCAGATCTCAAAGCTGAAGCCGAGGAAGGGCAAGGGTCTTCAGATAGTGCGAGTGAAGAAAGAGTCCCGGAGTCCAAGCCTACAGTTCTCGGTCAGACCACACCGTCGGACGCGCTCCCCGCCGCACCTCCAATCCCTGTCGTACGTGACGCCCCCTCTAGGCTTCCTCCCCCGCCTATACCACCGTCTCCGCCACGAGGCCGCCTGCGCACGTCCCCCCCTCGAGGTCCGATCAGCGGACAACCACAACCACCGCCTCCGCCCCCACTCTGTCCTCCGCCCCCCCAACGCCGATAATGTCGACACCGGCTGCCATCGACAAAGAAGTCTTGAAGCTTTGACCTAATGTCGCGACTGAAGGTTGAGTGACAGGGGAAAACGTAACCGCTGGGGGCGTTCAACTAATCCTACCAAAGCGATGGTGAGCAAAGCTCGAACCTAAGGCTAGGGACAAGTAAGTTAGTATAGAAAGGTAAGTATGTATAGGGGCTTACTGACCTAGGGACAAGAGGTCGAAACTGAGGTCCCTAGGGCAGCAGAGGCAGGCTTATATACAGAAGGAGTTGAGGGCAGGCTGTGCTCATTGGTCCGTGCACAACAGGTCTGTGCACTGCAGACTACAGCGGCCCCGGGGGCCAGTGAGTCAGAGTGTCTGTGTCAGCGGAGCCCGAGTGATGCCGTGCACTGCCACCTCATCTAATCTAATTGTACAGTAAGATAAGGATGTGTCCGATTGGTTACTGAGCGTATAGTACAGAGGTCACAGGTTCGAGCCTGCGAGAAGGAAAAAATTAAAAATAGGCGGCTAAACGCCAACCAACTCGTGACAGGGGGCCGGCATTGATTTCCGAGGGGGACCGATCTCTGAGGAGCGCCACACGGGCGCCTAGGAGCAGCGCAGATCGCTCAGGGCACCCTTGAGCAGACCAAATTGAGCCCGAGGGGCCGCCTGAGACCATTGTCCTAAATGACACGTGGTTATGCCGTAGGACCGCTTGGCACTTGGGCCGCCTGCCGTGTGGCCACAGTGGCCATACGCACCGGCAGGGCCATCTGGAAAGGCAAGCTGGACGGCATGAGGCAGATGGCTGAATGCCGACTGCGGCATGTTGGTGCCCGATGACCTTTTGATTAATAGATGTCGATGTACACATTGCCTTTGACATCGCTGTGCGCTTGATGACGGAATAATTACAATCGTGTTGATAATGTCTAAGATGTGCTGCTATTTCTGCTACGACACAGAGTACTACACTAGCGCCACTCATCTTGCAACGATGTATCATAACACTATTAACTTCGGATGTTACCCCATTTACCTCACAGAGAAGCGAGAGACGAGTATAACCTCATTGACATCACCGTGCAATTGGAAAAAGAATAAAAAATGCGTAAATGGGAGTCGCTCGGATGATCCTCGGGCAGACCATATCGAGCCTGAGGGGCTGCCCGAAACTATTTCCCTAAATGGTGCACGCTTGAGGCAATGGGCAGACTAGGGGTGCTGACCGTCATAGTTGACGGGCCACACGTGCCCTCGGGGTGAGCCAGCGGTACCATCCGCTATTCTGATGGCGGATCACCTCCCGACGCATGTCATTGGTGACATGCCCGAAGTTGAAGCTGGCCTCAACCCTCGCCTTTGCGATCCCGACGGAAGCCTTCACTTGCTGGGGCGGCGAGGGTTGAAGTAATGTGAGTGGGGAACTGTGCCGAGGGGGTCAGAGGGATGCGAGCGGGGAACAGCAGTGAGGGAGTCAGAGGAACCAAGCAGCTGGGCGCATGCTTCCCAGGCATACCAAATGGGGTAACACCGAGGAAGCAGGCAACTGGATATCAATTCGCTGATCCCTGCACAAAGCCCAAGCCATCCAAATCGGGTCACACGCTTCTGTTCTGTCCTCTACCGTTCTCTTCGATGTCCTCTAGAGCTTGTTTAACACCATGGCCCTCTCTCTTCTCCTCGTGATCCTCATCGCATTCACGCCCATGCTCCCACCTGATCCTGGGCAACCATCTAATTCCTCCCGCTGTGTCTCTCCACCTACTGACACCTCCTTTTTTCTTGCTCCCACCCCCAATCTACCCCGACTCTCTCGCCCTTTCCAAACTCCCTTAGACCATCTCCAAGAGGCTTTGCAATGCCACGCACGACACCCAATCTCACCATCGCTGCCCAGGCCAGAGGTCCCACAGATCGTGATCAAGCAGGAGGAAGTGCCGACACGTTTAGAGGACATTGGAGAACCGGGATACTTCATTCAGGTGAGTATCCAATGTCATACAGCGGCACACCACGCTCCACGCGTCTCATACTAATCAAACCCCACCTCAGATGCAACAGCGTGTGAAGACCAGCACGCCGCCTGGAGCGCGGTTGTTGCGCGAAGACGCGGATGAGGAGGCCACACCGCGTGAACAACGCTCTCGTGAGGCACGAGGCACGGACACTGCCCCAACCACCCCGACTCGCCTGCGCACGGTAATCAAACCAACTGGTAAAAGCACCAGCATCAGCCACAGGGCCCAGGCACGCCATGCACAGCTCATGCTGCCCCCAAACCCCGAGCGTGAGGGCGATGCGATGGCTGCCGCTCCCAAAACCACCAGCCTCCATTCTATGGAGTTGCGGAACACTACGCCCCAAGTGCAAGAGAAGTGCGCCCCTACCGCAACCATCTGCGGTGAGCAAGAGGATCCCTCTTCTGCCCCAATGTCCTCCGAGCCTCCCGCCCATCCCGGAGGGTCCATCGCGCATGCAGGAGGCTCCCAGCCCATGCACTATGTGCCAACACCACACACACTACGTGAAGACATGCTGCTGTACCCATACCACGCAGCACCCTTTGCCCCCACACATTATGGTGCTGCCGCACTCGACCCCCACAACCTGAACATGTACTACCACCCGTCTCCGTACCAGAACCTGGCGGCACCGCTGCGCTCGCGAGCCCCATCCAGTGTCTCACATGCAGACCATGCAGGACCCTCTGCAGAGCCCCTTGCACCTCCCTCCAAAGTGGCATCAACATCCTCACGGGTCGCACCTATAGCCCCGCGCTCACGGGCGTCCTCCAATGTGTCGCATATCCATCCCACTGATCCCGCTGACCCTCTGCGCTACAAAAGTGCCTTAGCCCCCCCCCCCCCCGGTCCAAGCGACATGCTGGGCTGGACCGTCCTCCAGGTGGCGGATCCCAGCCCCTACTTCCACAACGGCAAGCCCTTCCTCACAGACCCTTAACACCCCCTCCTAGCGACAGCCAGCCCTCTAAGAGGGCCCTTGAGCCCACACCCAAGGTGACGAGTACGCAGAAGGACCCATCCACGGATGTGCCTAGCACACAGCAAGCAGGCACCGTGGACAATGCAGCGGCAAGTGCTGCCGGTTCCCCTATGGATGAGTCTGGCGACAATGCGGTGCATGACACCTCCCATGATGGCAGCCTGGAGTGGGATGAGGTGCCTGGCATGTCGTATGAAGAGGCCGCAGAGGCTGAAGAGCAAGCCCTACAAGAGCAAGCTGACAATGACGTGTTCGGCACCCCAGGGCGACTCTTGGACAACGTGCGCCAGATCCTGCAGATAGGGTTTGCCAACATGAATACCATCGTGGAGCAAGTCAGCAAGGACTCTGGGCTACCAGCGGCGCGTGTCCAGGCGATGTTCGAACAACATCACGCCCGCATGAACACCGCCCACAACCACTGGAACATCTATGACCACTACTTCAAGATGAATCAGGCGCAAGAATGCGAGCGTCTCGGCCTAGGTAAGTACAGGGACTTTGCATCCCTAAACAGATACTAATGCGAGCCTCGCACAGATGCTCCTTTGGCAGATACCGTCGAAATCCGCTCCAAGACGTACGCGCTATTCAAAGAAGTGCACGCCGACATCTGGTGCGACATCCTCGAGACCTTCGAGGAGGTCGAAGTGTGGGCGGCGAATCACACTGTTGGCCAGCGCAAGCGCGACTTTGCGAAGGCAGTCGCCAAGATGAGGCAGCTCGTAAGTGCCTACATCATGAGCGTCACGTAGCCCACTAACCACCCCCTCAGTGCGACAACCTCGCACTACGATACGACTTCTCCACAGCATTCCTGATGGCAGGCAATCTTGTCAATACGGACACGGGCCTGGCGCAGCTCTATGAGACTGCGACGGCAAAAAATGTAAGTTCTCGCTGTTTACATTGGGTGCTTTACTGACCATATAATTTCCCAGTTTCTGAGCACCTATCTGCGGGGCAACGAAGACACATCCCTCGCACACTTCAAGTCTTATTTATATTGAGTGTTTATGTATATCTACAACGCAACATGGAGCTCATGTTTTACATGGCGCAGTCATCAAACATCCATGGGCATCCTCAACGAGGCGAGCGAGAACGGCAATGAGGACGTGGGTGGACAGAGCAAGCCCAGTGGCCCCGCCATTGCAGCATCATGCCAGCAAGGCGGCACACCTTCAAAACAACATGCCGGACCATCCGAGCAGGCCGCTGGACCATCCAAGGCATCCACGCAGGTCCCAGGACCATCGAAGCAGGCTGGTGTGTCCTTCAACGAGGGCACCATCAAGTCACAAAAGGACTTAGACAGGTGCAAGTTCGGCCTCGAGTTCCTGCACCCAGATTGGAGGAAGAAGCTCTCATCGACAGACAAGGTGGGCGTCATCAGGTTCAATGTGAGGGAGATGGAAGGTAAGCAACTCACCTCTCAGTGAAGTGGCGTCACACTGACGATCAGCCAGTGGCCGCCGGTGGCCCTTGGGAGTGCAAGTATAACAACCTGTTCCCTTGGAACCGCCATGCTGGGCTCTTGGTTACTCAAGTGCTTGTGTGGAAGAACTACCCTGACGACGTGTGCTGGCCAGGCAAGGAAAAAACCGGTGGCTGCAACAAGGCCAAAGGGATTGCGGAGCTGTCCATGCCGGAACTCGACCGAATGATCGAGGGCCTGGTGGACAGGGACTACCCTTTCGAGTTCGAGAGGGTCGACAAGGAAGGTGAGTATCTACGTGTTCTGCTCCCTGTCACCGCCAGTGCGCTGATTACTTTCCTACATAGCCCTGAAGAAGAACAAGCTGCCGGTCATCATCTGCGCACCCCCGGCACACGACGCCACGTTCAAGCGGGCGCGCCGCTACTTCGCCAACGGGACAAGCGACCGCAAGGGACCCCCGAGGCGTGAGGCACCTGCCTCGTCAGGAGAGCACGGTGAGAGCTCGTCGCCGGATACCGATGAGCTGAGCAAGGACACAGCCTCGGCGGCGTTGTCACCCGTGCAGGCGCCTCCGCCCAAGGCCTCTCTAACGAGGTCGAGGGTCGTTGAGGTCGTGATCCACAAGTCGAGGACGAGCCAGCCGACCACCGCATCCAAGTTGATCAATGTGGACGACAGCGAGGATGACGATGCCCCGGTGAAGCCGCAAGCGGACAAGCGGAAAGCCATCAATGTCGAGGACTCCGAGGACTCCGAGGATGAGGACGCCTACCAGCCTTCAGAGGGGACCCCCACCCCGGTGAAGCCACGAGGGGCCAAGCAGAAGGCGCTCCGCAATGGGTCCGACACCGAGGACGAGCCCGAGGACGGCACCAAGAAGGAGCCAAGCAAGGGCAAGGGTCCCAGCAAAGGCAAGGCCCCTGCACAAAGCACCAAGCGGAGCAAGGCGAGCGCAGGCGGGAGCGATGTCGAGCAGCAGTCGACCCCTTGCATGCCCAAAAAGCCCATGGCTAGGGCACAGACAGCCAAGCGCCCCGCACCACGCCCGGTGCATGCAGGGGCCCAAATGTGCGGTGGGGCTATGGATACCACCACAAATGAGCAGTGCGACACGTCCACAGAAGCTCCCGCCCAGCGTCAGCGCCCCGCCCGGCATCTGCATGAAGACGAAAGCTCACCAGAGCACGCGCCCCCCAAGCGCCGCCATCACCCCGCCACCACAGAAGGTGCCCCCACAGAGGTCACCCACAACCAAGAGCATCGCTGGGAGGCTCCCGCCCAGCATGACAAGGACACCCCAGCCGAGCTCCACCGCCCACAGGAGGGACGCAGCAAGCGTGCGCACGCGCCAGCGCCATCCAGCGGCACAGCTCCCCTCCCACCCTCCCTCCTGCACCAGCGGCTGGCAGTCTACGACAACGAGGACGGCAACAGCACAAGCACCGCCGGGGCTAGCAGCATGCTAGGCCATTGGATGTTCCCTCCACCGGTGCCCTTCGCACATGCGCACAACGCGCCACCGGGATACGTGCCACGCCCGCGGCCAACCCTCCCGCATGCCCCCCGGTACGCACCGCGCGGCTGGCCAGTCGACAGCCAGACTCTGGACAGCTACGAGGTGATGGACCCACGGGATGCAGGACACTATTACCGTCCACTGCCCCCTCAGTTCCGCGCACCCGAATTCCACGCGCCCGGCCTCATGATGCCCGACGGCATCTACATCCTGTCGGGGAGGGTCCACCCACATTTCTATGAGGATTTCGGCCAGGCAGCTGCATTCACCGACATGCCTCAAGGCATGCTGTATGCCGGCTTCGAGGCAGCCGCCCCGCCTGCTTGTAGGATGCCTGGGACAGCCGGCGCGCAGACAGCCAGCGTGCAGAGCCACGACGAAGGCAAGCAATGAGGCGACGTCGGGTCCTCCATGCAGGCTTGATGCATTTTGCAGGTACCGTCATGATGTATTGTCAATCTTGTGTACAATGTACTCGCTACCCAGGCCCTCATCTTGATCTTGTGTAAAGTACTTCATAGTAAAAACAATGATATTGAGAGTGATTATCGTGTACTACAGGTGTGATGTACATAAATTACTAAGTACTAGTAAAAGGAGCGAATGTGCACTCCCATCAAGACAGGCAACAAATGCCATTCTAGGGGAGGATGTTAGAGACATAACATGCGATGCAAAGGACTTGAAGCCTCATGGAGGAGGGTCGGCATACCATCTGCGTACCATCTCAGGATGGTGGTGACAAGGGCACCTAGATGGCGATGGGATGCCCCTATATCCTATTTGGGTTACAGTGGAGGGGATCCTCTCAGACCCATTTTGCACCACCCCTAAGGGGGTCTTCTTGACGTTGACAGGTCCTGCCTGGGGTGCGACGTGCCCATTACAGTTTGATTCGACCACAACTGGACGCTTGGACACTTTGTTTCCCTTTTCAGCTAAGCACTCTGTTCTCTTTCTCACCATTGACATTTGTTCTCCCACAAGAAGCACCCACCACATGGCTCAACAAGAGGCCGAGTCATGACTTAGGGTCGAGCAACAGGGGAAAACTAAACACTGGGGGCGTTCGACTTTATCTTACCGAAGCGACAGTAAGCAGTGCTCAAACCTAAGGCTAGGGACAAGTAAGTTAATATAGAAAAGTAAGTATGTACAAGGGCTTACTGACCTAGGGACAACAGGTCGAAACTGAGGTCCCTAGGGCAGCAGAGGCAGGCTTATATACAGGGGAAGTTAAGGGCAGGCTGTGCACGTTGGTCCGTGCGCAATGGGTCCGTGCACCGCAGACTGTCGCGGCCCCGGGGGCCGGTGAGTCAAAGCATCTGTGTCAGCAGAACCCAAGCAATGCCGTGCACTGCCGCCTCATCTAATCTAATCATACAGTAGATAGTGACGCGTCCATATCAGGTATGTAGTACAGAGGTCGTGGGTTCGAGCCCGCGAAAAGGAAAAAATTAAAAACGGCTAGATGTCGTGCCAACTCATGACAGGCTGGCTTATATACAGGAGAGGATAAGGGCAGGCTGTATGCACTGGTCCGTGCACAGCTGGTTCGTGCACAGCATGCTGACGCGGCCCGGGGGGCTGGTGAGTCAGAGTGGTGTTGACTTTTGCCTGGGGACAAGATGAGGGGAGTGGGAACGCAGACGTGAGCGAGCAAAATGGCGGGATTGTTACAAACACGTGGGGGCCAAGTACGGCTGTGCTACAGTACAAGTACTCTACAGGATTGATGTATTTTACTTGGCAATCGTGCTATGATCATTCTCCCAGCTAGGCACAGGACACATCAGATCGGCCCGCTCGACACCGCGGGCCCCAAAATCTAACAAGTGGCTGTGTCAGCAGAGCCCGAGCTGTGCTGTGCACTACCATCCCATCTAATCTAATCATACAGTAGATAACGACTTGTCCATTCAAGCATGTAGTACAGAGGTTGCGGGTTCAAGCCCATGGAAAGGAAAAAATTAAAAAAACGGCTAGACACCATAGCAACTTGTGACAGGAGAAGTTGCAGCTTTCATCATGATGCTTTCCGCGTGATACTTTATTTGGTCATGAAATTGCAGGCTGAGTTCGGCATAGATATTTTTTGTGTGGCCTTTCAAGTATTCTACAAGCTCAGGTATGCCTTTGTTGACATGGCCGAGTCCGAGTCACTCCTCACACCCAGACACTTCCTCAAGCACGACCTGCTAGGTGTGAATACCGGATTTGGAAAGCGATCAAAGATCGCATCATTTCTAGGTATCAGAAGCCTACTGTGACTGTTACATTCCGGCACTTGCAGGGCGCTTAAGCCAGAGGGGGTGCGGGGTGCGCTTATCTAACTGCCCCAGACCCCCTTTTTGCAGTGGTGGGGTGCGGATACGGGGGGATGTTGAAACGTGCTGACCTGCACGGTCAGGAACAAACTCGCAAGCTCGGGCGCGTGAGTAGCCGGGGACCGGAGGCCCCTATTGTAGTATAAAACGACCTTGCGCAATGTACGTACCACACGCAATTGTTCCTTACGGGCATCGCTTCACCCGTGGACAAACGTGCTCGCTGCGTCATTGCACCGGTTGTTCCAACACAATCACATCAGCCCACTGGGGGGTTTACTACCTAGCAAGGCTCTGGGGGCAGCTTGAAGCCCGCCACTCGCTGTGTCGCCGAATCCCGTGCACATGCCGTCGCTGTTGACGCTCTGCTGGTTGCCGCTGCGCCGCAGAATATTCCCGCTGCCGTCGCTGCCGACCCGCTTGCCTGGATGGGGCCGAAGCCATCTCAATCGACCCTGTATGATTGCCGAACCCTGACGCGGACCCGATCGAACCCTGCCGTCGAATGTTGAACCACTGAACCGTTGAACCGCTGAATTGCTCACCAAGAGCACTGTTGAACTGCCATACCCAAACCGCTCGCCGAGAGCACCGCCAAACCGAAGAACCGCTTGTCGAGAGCACCGATTGAACCTGGAGCCAAGGAGTTGGAACCGAGAAGTTGATGAAGATCGCTGTACGTCGTATGCCCTACCTTTGCGCCTAAGGGTAGCCTGTTGCAGCTCATTCGAGCATGGACTATCGGCCGGATGTCAGAGTATTGGGATGGACCGTGGACCCGCCGAGAGGGTGCGAGGATGGATGTTGAGTTTGAGGGAGTGCTGAGAAGCAGGGAGTGTGTGCCATCAGCAAAAGGCCGGCCAGAATATCTGTGCAGGTGGAACATTGGCAATTTTAGTGCCGCATGTAAGCACTGACATGAGCAGCGATTCACAAGGCATGCTGGCGGCAGTTTGCCAATGCTCGCCATCTAGGTAAGGTTCTGTTAAACCCATGCCTCTATGGCATAGGCATTGTCACAGTTTCCCTAATTTACCTAATTTTTCCGCTATTTCTGCGGACATATTGAAGGGTCTAGGGACTTATCCACACTTATCCGTCCGCATATGGGTACATCTGCATATCTAAGGGGTTATCCGCTTAAATAAGCGATACATGATCTTGTTCTGGACACATCAGGCTAGACTCTGATGCCGGACCTTTCCTAGATAGAAACCAGACTCTGTCTAGACCATGACATCACTTTCACATCATAGGTAGGAGCTAGGCTCAGGCACTAGGCCATAGGCCGGTCATTTCTGGACCCTAGGCCCAGGGCAGGGCAGGGCCAGACTATGACATCATTAATTAATCACAGAGCACATGATACTTAGTAATCCTTACTCGGCTAGGTACCAGGGGTCCATTACCGGTCCCTGGGGGGTTTTCCCTCATGTATATAAGGCAGCATCCTGGGGCACCCTGTCCCCCAGTTTTATTCACTTCGTTGTTGCGCTTAACAGCATAACCTCCCCCACACTTGAGTGCTTTATCTCCCCCCCTCAATATCAAGGATATAAGGTGGGTTTGTAGGTTTTGTGATAGGCATGCCAATCAGATATCTACTAATATAATCACATGGGTGCCTGCACGAGCAAAGACTCATCCTTGTAGGTCATAGCTCAGAATAACATGAGACTAGATGAGTTCCATTGGAACATGACGGTAGAACCTGCATCATTATGCTCATGTCCTCACAGACAACCAACACTTATTCATTAGTAAGTGCGGCCTAGTCGTGGGAAAACTCATTGTGTTTGTGGCCATCTCATAAAGGAAGGTGAACTCATCATGATGTCATCCTTGTCTTCGACCTTCACCTTTACCATCCTCGACCCACCCCGCGTCTTTGTCTTCCCCTCAGCCTCTTTGTCCTTGCCAAGTTCTATACCAGCGATAGCCGACATCGTCCTCATTGTCATTGAGGTCCTCACTGTTGCCCCATGCATATGGCGCTGTATGGGATGAAGTATCAAGGGAATCAGTGACATGTGAGTATATGCACTTTTCCAATGCATATACTCATCCCTATGAGCAGTACATGGTGAGTCATGGATGCTTTTTGCTATGGGTCTCGCATGGACACTATTGCGCACACAGTTACTGGCCACGTCAACGAGTTCAACATCATCTGCCAGCCCTTATGCTAGCTCAAGACTCAGCACAGGAAGATCCGTGATCAAAATGAGATTGAAATTCATGCCCTCAGGGCCATGCATGGGATCTGCTCACAAGGCCACAATACCCTCGGCTTTGCATTGCTCGGATATGATTGCCCCAACTTCACTCTGCAAGGTGAATCCTCAATGCACGGTGAGCTCCCTCTACGTGGTGACCCTCAAGATTCCATGCGAACGCGAGCTTTTATGCACGCGGGAATACGAGCAGGAACGCGAACATGCCGTACCTCCTGGCTGTGACTGAGACCGCGACAGAGATAGGGACTGAGACCGTGACAGAGATAGGGACTGAGACCGCGACGTAACCATGGCGCTGGAGTGAGCTACCATTGACACCAGTTGGTATGGGACATGGAGAGTATTACCCATACTATGTGTGTGAGCAGGGAGAAGGGGGTAGTATGAGCGAGCACGGGTGAACCGAACATGACCGGAAGCAACTGGCGGATTGGGAGGTGAGAAGGATCAAGACAGAGAGGATGAAAACGGACCGCGGTGGTAAGTTTATTCACTTGGGTGTTTATCAATATGTTGTGATCGATGCCGTAGTGTGCTGGTTCTCCAATTGTGTTGTCTAACTATGTATTCATTCTCAGTATTTATTGTATACTATCATAAGTGCAATATAACGCCATGCATTGCAACATACATGAGTTATCGGGGTGATATTGTGCGTGCGTCAGCTTGCCTGCTGGCGACTTGCACGGAATTTGAAACTGGATACCTGGTGTGACGGTCGATTGCACAGGACCCGCCATATAGGGTGACACATTGTGCGGTGTTGCGCAGACATTGCCACACGCGACGGACACTTACGCAGACCCCACCTGACACGACAGCCATTGTCCGGACAGGTACACTCTGTCATTTTGCCATAGATATTAGATCTGGCCGCGCAACCTGACTACCAGACTGGCGAGCACATACAAGGCTGGTAAGTATTCTATTTGTATGTATTGCTAGATATTCTCGCCCGCCTTTTGCTGATGGTGAGCCCTCGCTTGCTTTGCTCGAGGGAGTGTGTTGAAACGCGCTGACCCGCACGGTCAGGAATGAGCTCGCTGACATGAATAGGTTTTTAGCCTGAAATATGCCAACTGAAGACTGAGGATTGCCCTCAGCTTCAGCCTGCTTATATATTGTACAAACACATGAGTAATTACATATGACATGAGACAGTGAAATAGTGTCTATCAGTGAAGAGTCCTGATAAGCATACATGAGGGCAACATGTGTAAGTAATAGATACCATAGATGGAAACATGATAGGAAAAGTAAATAAGAGGGTTCCATGATCCGAAAAGCGTACGAAATGAAAGAACCGTAACATCACCCCCCTCTTTAGGCAGAAGTGTCCTCGCTCTGCAGAGGTTGTTGTAGAGTCCAGTTGCTTGGATTGCGTAGGTAGACAGGTGGCGGGTGTTGTGGTTCGGCGTCCCCATTGATGACGAGCGACGTATAGCCGTGTTCGGGGTGAGGTTGGAGCTCGATCTGCTCCGCGCCGCATTGTGGTCAATACCACTTGGCCAGTACTAACACCACCGCAGTTGTGCATCCCGCGACGACTATCCCAAACACTACCCATAGTGCGATGGAGGACATCTACCAAAGGGCGACCGCCAGCGGTAAGTTACTAGAGTGTTCGTATAGACGCGCTTCCAGATTTGTACATACAATGTTTTCACGGGTTTTGAAGACAGATTGGATGGGGTATAGATATTGATTTTTGTGGGGTGATGGGGTAGCGACTACTGTGATGTAGTGAACTCTATGGTCTGAGTCGCAGAACCAGATATGGCCGATATTTAAGCGTGTTGGTAGGATCATGTGCTCGGCATCTGGTTCAAGATTTGCGTGTAGTATTATGTGCCGGAGTTTTTTACGTTCCTGCCACCTGTCATAGATATTTCCCCATTTTTTCCATTCTTGATCATCCGGTCCCTCTGCTACTTCCACCGTTTCCGAGAAGCATACTCGCTGTGGTATATGAATACTCTGCATCTTCGGCGCTTCAGGATGGTCCCTATGGAATCTATCTAAAAGGTCCTTCAATGTACATAATAGTCCGCTACGTGGTTCCCATGTGTTTTCAGAACGGGGTTTTCCCCTCCAATGCACAAGGTACTGTAGTCCATTTTTACGTTCCCAAGAGTCCAGAATCTCATCTACAACGTCCGGTTGGTCTACAAGCGGCGGTATCGAATGTGAAGTGTTCTGATTAGGGAATGTGGGTTCAACATAAGGGTAAAGGAGTGACTCATTGAACACGGGGTGAATCCCCTTCCAAGATGTAGGTAACTTTAATTTAAAGGCGCTTGCACCTATCTTTTTCTCAATACGGAAAGGACCATATTGTTTGTCATCAATCTTTTTATTTGGTTTTTCTGTTCTGATGTTGGTTCCTTCCAACCACACCAGATCTCCTTCTTTATACTCCCGCGCATCCTTCTTCTTCCTGTTGTAATATATTTTCATTGACGCTTTGCTCGAGCGCCTGGCTCGCTTCTTTTTGCAATTGCGCCATTTTCTCGGCCCACTGTGCCACTGACTCATTCTTCATCTCCTTCTTTGTCTCCACGCCAGTAAAGGTGTCATGTCCGTGTGTTAAATAGAAGGGTGAGAAGCCCGTTGATGAATGTTTGCGGTTTTGATGAGCAAATTCTGCCATTGGGAGCCAGTCCGGCCAATTATCTTGTCAGTACAAAACGAAGATCTGAAGATATGTTTCGAGTTCCTGATTGACACGTTCTGTCTGCCCGTCCGTCTGTGGGTGATACGCGGTACTAGGATTTCCCGTGATCCTGAGCTTCTTGTAAACGTCCCTTATAAAATTAGAAACAAACTGTGGTCCGCGGTCCGAAAAGATCCGGCGGGATAGTCCATGCTTCAAATAAACGTGCTTCAGGTAAAGGTTTGCAAATCCCTCCAAAGACAACGTGTCCGAAGTAGCTACCAAAATATAGTCCTTCGACTTCAAGTTGACAAAATTAAGAATAGCATTGTGTCTGGGAACTTCCGGAAGGTGAGTGATCAGATCTACTGATATGAACTCCTAGTTGTTCTCAGGCACCGGATTAGGATTTAGTGGAGCGGCATGTGCTTGTCTATGGGCCTTGGCCTTCTGGCATGCTTCGCATCCAATAATATAATCGTGAATGTCCTTTTTTCTGGTGGGCCACCAGTACGAATGGTCGACCAACTCTATAGTTTTTTCAATGCCAGGATGACCCGCGCTGGGCATGTCATGATGCGCAGCAATGACGTCACCGATTAGTGACCGGTTCGTGGGTATAACAAGTCTCCCCCTTCTATAGATTAGACCATCCTCGGTCGTCACGTGAGGGTCCTTGTCCAATAGCAGAACTACGTCACGTGGGTAGTCTGATATTGATAATTTAGCGCGTTTAATTATTTCATCAGCCCCCGGGACTGAGATTGCGTTAAAATATTCGGCTTTTAAGACTGTAACATCATTTAGATAACCGTCACCGATGTCGAGGTCTGGCCTACGAGACAAAAGATCGGCTACAATGTTCGTCTTTCCCGCCTTGTGGGTTAAAATAAAGTCGTACTCCTGGAGCGTGGAAACCCGTGCTTGCCGCGGGTTGATCTGTTGCAGCTTCCTGAAGTATTCTAGGTTTTTGTGGTCCGTCCAAATCTCTACAGTATGCACAGCACCAAGTAGGAAATGTCGCCACTCTTCTAAAGCTACAATAATAGCTAAAAGTTCTCTATCGTAAATTTCATAGTTCCTCTCAGCAGGAGACAGACTATGAGATAAGAAACAGATGGGATGCCAAACATCGTTCTGTTTCTGTGAAAGTACGGCGCCGACAGCATATTTCGATGCGTCGACTTCTACTCTAAATGGATCATTGTCTGTAGGAATACCGAGAACTGGAGCATTTATAAGAGTGTCTTTGAGCCTACCAAATGCATTCCGGCATTCGGCTCCAAACTCCCACTCAACATTGCCAGTCAAGCGGTTCAAAGGTGTCGCAATTCGGGCGAAGTCCTTCACAAATCTACGGTAAAAGTTCACAAAACCCAGGAAACTTTGCAAATCCTTCTTGCACGTGGGCTCGGGCCATTCCGCGACCGCTGCCACTTTCCCAGGGTCCATCCGTATCGTACCATATGAAATAAGATGTCCCAAATATTCGACTTCTGACTTTTCAAATTCGCATTTTTCCGGCTTACACGTGAGTTTATTCTGCCTGAGAATTTCTAAGACACGTCTAGTGTCTTCACGATGTGTTTGCAAATCGTCAGAGAATATTAGGATATCATCTAAATAAACGATGACCTTCCCCTGCATAATCATCTTGTAGAACAAGTCGTTCATCATCATCTGGAACGTGGATGGGGAGTTCATGAGGCCAAAGAACATGACCAGGGGTTCGTAAAGCCCGCGATTTGTGATGAATGCGGCTTTTTCTTCATCACCCTCTTTCATACGAACATTGTTGTATCCCCAGTGAATATCCAGCTTCGAGAAATAATGACAATTCTTCAACTTGTTCAATAGCTCCGAGATAAGTGGTAAAGGGTATTTGTTTTTCTTTGTCATCTCGTTTAATTTATGATAGTCCTGCACAGGCCGTAACTTTCCGTCCTTTTTCTTTACAAAGAAGAATGGAGCCCCCCATGGTGACTTGGAAGGTCTGATTCGTCCAGTTCTAAGATTTTCTTCTAGAAATTCATCTAGTGCCTTCTGCTCGTTTAGAGTCATGGGATAGACTTTTCTGCAATAAGGTTTAGCTCCCGGCAGGAGTTCTATTGTGTGGTCCCATGGCTTTCGATCAGGGAGAGCATTAAACGTGTCTTCTGAGAACACATCGGCAAAATCTTGGTAATGTTTCGGAACAACTTCCTCCATCTTTTTAGCTTTGTATTTTCCCTCCGCTATTGCTATTTCCATAGCATTGGCGTGAAGGTACTCTTTGCGATCATGGACAGTTCGTAGCCATGCGTTGCTATCCAGCATAAATACGCGATCCTCGCGTTCGACAAGGTTTTCGCTGAAAACAGAGCAGGATTCTGGGCATCGATCAAATTTGAGCAACTTGCGTTGCCAATCGGTGGTTGGATTGTGGTGCTGCATCCGATCAAATCCCAAGAATACGTCTGACGTCTGTAATTCAGTCACAAGGAATTGATGTTTTTCCTTGTGTTTACCAATGCCTACTACGAGTTCGACATAGTCCGTGATCCTTCCCCCAGAATTCGCTGTTCCATTTGCGTTATAGACTTTAATGGGTTCGTCGAATTTGTGTACTTCAATACCATGTCGTACAACAAAATTCTTATTGATGCACGATCCCGTGCTTCCCGAGTCTAACAACGCCCGTGTGTCAATCACCTGTTTTGTTTCCGGAATGATGACTGCGATGGGTAGCTGCATCTGTCGACCACGACCTACTCCCTTCACAACTATCGTTCCTTGTAATTTCTCACCAGTGCTTCCAAAGCCACCGGTATCTTGTGTAGTGTCCTGAATTGTCCCAGTAGCAATGTCTATATCCGGAACTTCGGCGCACTCCAAAATCAGCTGCGCAACCCTCATGCTGTATTCCACGTGGAATTCTTTTTCCGAATTATTGATAAGGAAAACCTTAAGTCGTCCAGTGTAATCAGGATCGATTACACCAGCGCCAACATCAAGACCTTTGACTGCTAAGCCAGATCTTGGGGCGATTCGACCGTATATGCCTTTTGGCATCTCCATTCGGATTCCAGTGTCTACTAGCACGTGAGAATGTGCTGCTATCATTAAATCTTCTGCCGAATAAAGATCATATCCAACGGAGCCCTCCGTTTGTCTCTTTGGGGTTATGGCTCGTGGGTCGTCAAGATAGATCTTTAATACAGGTTTTGGTTTCGATGCACTCGAATGTTTTCTCGATGTTTTTGTATTTTTTGTGGAGGAATTAAGCACAGTTATCGCACTGCCGCGCTCATTGTGGGACGCCTCCGTGTTGTAGGTATTAATAGATAGCGTATCACGTGTATGTAAGTCCATAGGGGATACATCATTGTGCTCAATGAGATCCACGCTGTCCGATAAAGGAGAAAACCTATTCATAATTGGCAGTACAACTGGCGCATTCAGTTGTTGCCGAATCGAAAACCCGCCTTTGCGAAAAGCTCAGGTTTCGACGCATAGAGAGAGCGCAAATAATTTAGTCCTTGGTCCTCATTGTCCAAGTTGACCGTTGTGGGGTTTTCAGTCCCCGCCTCTGCCCCTGTTTCGACAGCCAGCTCACGTACTCGTTGTGGCTGAGGCCCTGCCGGCCGGTTTGGCAGATGCCATGTATCTCCGCATGTCCCCTTTTGGGATTTCTTGTGCCCACACTTGATGCAGGCGTGGTCTATCTGCATCGGCTGTCCTCCTCCTTGGTACAAAGTACCTGTTCCATCCCTCCTCGGCTGGTATGAGAACCCGGCCACTGGTATGACCCCAGGAGTTCTTTGTGGTGCCGCTGGAGCAGCTTGACGAGCTGGTTGTGTTGCCGGCTTGCTTCCAGAAGTGTTTGAGTTGCCGTGATGATGGCTTCACAAAGCTTTTTCCTCCTGATGAATTCGCCAGTTTCGGTCAATGCCGCGGATACGCGTGCACCATTCTACATAAGTGATAGGAATATTCCCACTCATATAGACTTGGTCAATCACATTTTGACTGGTGCCTCTTTTCAGCAACCTAATCACGTGTTCGTCTGATAGCGTGTATCCGGCCTGACTTGCCAGATCCTCAAACTCGACGATGTACTCGTCTGCTGATCGGTTCCCCTGACGAATATACTCAATTTTTTGCTGCGCCTTTTCCCTTAGGCTCGCATTGATGTAATGTTCGTCCAGGATTGCCCATAACTCTGCACTGGATACTTGCCAATACCCGCCTAGGCAGTTGTTGCTGTAGAGAATTCGGACGAAAGCATCTACTTTCGGTCCGCGAAGATAGCTGACGATAATGTTGCATCTTCTATTATCGTCATTGATTTGATGATCGGCTAAGAACAGCCGCATCTCCATCTTCCATTTCTCGTACAACTCCTTATCGCCGTCGAAATCCTTGGGTTTGTTTACTACAGGCTTTCGACCTCCGCCTTGCTGCTGATTCTGCAACACGGTTGCGAGTTGGGTAAGCGCGTTCGCAAGTGCGTTAGGGTGTAATACCGGGGGTGGTGGCGGTGCTACATTTGGCACCTGAGGATAGGTTGGTTGGGGTTGTGCCAGCCTCGGAGGTGACCTTCGTGATCGTGGTCGTGGTGGTGAGCGGTTTGGGGTCCGCATGAACTCGTCCCGAGGCGATGAAGGCCCAGGTTGAGCTGCATTTGGATCTACCCACGGGTTCGACATGATTGATGGAGTACTTGGTTCTATTCACGGATTTCCTGACCGTGGAGCCTAGTTGCCTTATTCAGAAGGCTGCGGTGGAGAGTGCCGCCTCAATTGCTCTTCTCCCTGATTCTGCCGAGGAATTTCCGACCTCGCGATCCAATTTCCAAACCAAGCCGCTTTCTGGGCTTATCAAAACCACGCGCTGCCTGGTCCCCTGTCACCAAACAGGATCAACCCAAAAAGGCTATCCAAGCCCGCACAGCCGTTATCTCCGGATGGTGAAAAAGATTCCCTGTTTCTACCGCTAAGTCTTCCTCTTAGCCAATAGGGGTACCTCGCAGGGACAAAGTATTGCTATGCTAGCCTACTGTTACTTATCTAGGCTCCGCAGTAATCACTTTGATTCGCAATCGTCGTGAGGTCCTGGTACTTTTGACTATTATGCACTGGGGTCCTTCTATCACGGAGGGGATTCGGCCCCTTGGAAGCTACCACTGAAGGTAAACTTCCTGAAGGTTCGTCTCGAAGCGACCGGCTCTGTACGTAGCTATCTACCCTTGTCAAAGTGCCTGCGGTGGGTGTTCGAAAGAAAATGCCAGTAATGGCTACACCTTAAGCCTAGTGCCCGGCTCTGCAAGACTTCGTTGTCTCGGACGTTTGATGTGTGGATAGAAGAGTGAGTGGTGGGGTGGCTCGAATGAAGCGGATGTGGAGACTTTGCACTTAGAGAGATCTTTGCCCTATGGAGCCCGGGTTTAGTACCGGAGGGTGGCCACTCTCAAATGCAAAGGGTTTGAAAGACGCGGTAATACCGGTTGAGCAAGTTCGGAGTAGGGGTAGTCTTCAGTTAATGACACGACTAGGTTTTTAGCCTGAAATATGCCAACTGAAGACTGAGGATTGCCCTCAGCTTCAGCCTGCTTATATATTGTACAAACTGCATGAGTAATTACATATGACATGAGATAGTGAAATAGTGTCTATCAGTGAAGAGTCCTGATAAGCATACATGAGGGCAACATGTGTAAGTAATAGATGTGAGAACGACGCCGGAAAGACCGCTGGCAGACAACGTTCTCGATGGACAGGGATCAATGGTGGATAAGGTTACAAACCGATGGGGCTACCTACATAAGTCCTATTCCCACACCGGCGCACGACCACGTGACCCGGGCCGGCAGCGATGCTTGCCCGACATACCCAAAAGTCAACAATAGATGCCATAGATGGAAACATGATAGGAAAAGTAAATAAGAGGGTTCCATGATCCAAAAAGCTAGTCTCGTTTCCAGACCTTATAGGCGGATCATGTGTGCTATTACCCAATTGGGTGGCGGAGATCTAAAAACCCCTGCACACTCTCGCCTATAAGGTCTGGTGAATTTTGCAGGGAGGGAGGGGGGTATCCATCACGCGTCACCAAAGTCACTGGTGACGACGCCGTTACCTCTCACGTCTGCTTGCGTACGTGACTGTGTCCGACGCGCCGCGCACCCCAAAACTCAGTCGCTAGACAATGTATGCGCATGTATGCTACGGTAGCCAACCTACATAATCATAATGTCATCTATTCATCTGAGCCCTTGGCTGAGCTCGCTACGCAGTGTCGTTGACGATTCTGACTCCGACCTGGACTCCCCGCCAGCTTCGGACTTGGGCAGCGATATCTTTGACGACCACTCGGGGCTTCTGTCTCTGCAGATACTGGTGCGTTTTTGCTGCTTCCTCACAGGCTTTCTTGAGGATGGATGCCAAGAGCGTCGAAAGACCATACGAGAACTCGGCAAGAGTGGACATAGCGGGAGCCATACTATGTGTCGCAGGCAAGACACGCTGCAGGCGCGTTAAGCGCCAGGGCGTGACGGATACCCCCCTCCCTCCCTGCAAAATGCACCAGACGTTAAGGGGGGGAGTCGTGCAGGGTTTTTTAGAACTCCGTATCCAGATATAGTAACACTCCACGTGATCCCTTCTCCCCCCTAACGTCTGGTTACGAGACTACCGAAAAGCGTACGAAATGAAAGAACCGTAACACTCGCAAGCTCGGGCGCGCGAGTAGCCGGGGGCCGGAGGCCCCTATCGTAGTATAAAACGACCCCGCGCGATGTACGTACCGCACGCGATTGTCCCTTACGGGCATCGCTGTGGACAAACGCGCTCGCCGCGCCGTCGCACCGGTTGTTCCAACAGGGGATGGGTACGAGACAAGTCGCTCCCTGCTTCTCCGTTTCTCGTCGTCCGTCTCGCTCTGCAGAATCGCATCTGTTCTCTCGCTCGATGATTATTGTATGTTGCTTCGCTCCCTATGCATCACCCCTCATAATCGAGAGAAAGTTTTTGCAGAGTCCCAATACCAGCGTAGTAGAAAATTTGTAAAATATGTTGCGCGTTGGAATGAATGTAACTACGAGCAGTACAGCTGAAGCGCATTTCATAAGAGCTGGCTGGTTCCATGCCATACTAAATTATGATTACACCATTCCTCATGCAAGTAGTCCAACACCTCAAAGCGAAAGCATAATCACAGCAGACATTCCATACCATCCGATAACATAATCTGGTCCACTACATCTCACCGACTGCCATCCCAGCGATCCTGGCTGGAACACCGATTGCGATCAGGGTGGCTTTGTCGCGCTCATTGCGATCATCCGGAACATTCACCCCAGGGTAGTACCCTGAGTAGTACTTTTGAGATTGCCGGTTGTCCAAAGCGCGTACCACCTCGGCTGAGGTCAATTTAGGCAGGGGTTGGTTCTGCCAGGAGATCATGAATCGCGGCTCATCCAGGACAAAATTCAACATACATTCAACATGTATCCCCATGGGTAGGTTCCATCTTTCCAGGGCACTTCTTCGAATGGACTATGATCACCCAGCTGAACCTGCCGATTGTACGCCTTGTAACAGATGAGTTATTTAGAATGCCTGAAGTTGTTACGAAATTGTGGCATACACGTGCTGCACATCGTTGCGCATCTGCTTGTCGTTGTTGGCTGGCTTGGATATCGGCCTGCATGTTCGTAATATCATTGCGAATGCTCATGATGTCATTGCGAAGTGGTCCAATTGCGTGTTCTAGCGCATGCGCAAACCACGGCGGTGTCCGGCCACTGTCCCCAAGGAGGTCAGGCAATTTACAGCAGCATTTGACAACGACGACAAACCCAGGTTCGCGGCAGTTGTGACAGCATGCTTGTATTGAATGGCTGCAGAGACGTGAGTAGCGTCAAGACGACCGTTGCCTGCTCAGGATGAGAATCGTATCGGCTGGTATGTTGGATAGTGCTTACCAAAAGCAGCCGTACAGACCATCTCGAAGTGGGCCGCCTTCGCAACGTCGCGGGCAGTAGGAGGGTCCTCTGGAGGGAATGGACTGGGAATTAAGCCAGCCGGTGCAGGTGGGACGATAGGGGGCATGATGGATGTAGACGAAAGCAAGAATACGATCCTTAGTTGTGGCGCTGACTTGAAAACGAACCAAGGTAGCGAGGCACGTGGCCAAATGTGTGTGTCTGTTATGGTATACCCTGAGGCCGGGAAAGGGAAAGGATAAGAGTCCCTGAGGATGCGCACAAGGGTACCACCATCAGGTGACGTCGAAGTATCACAATATTTTCTCGGTCCACAACGCCTGATGCGACGCCAGACATGGATATCCGGAGCCGGCGTAGATTGAGGAAATTGTCTAGTAGGCTGGGTTTTGTAGCCGAGTCTGCGGGCCTCAACCGTCTATTTAGCCTAAAGGGAAACGCGTTTGAGGATCAAAAGGATAGCTCCTCACAGCGCATCATGGCGAATACGTTGGAATAGCAAGATGATATAATTCTCGGTGTTCTAATACAATCGATGACTATAGCAACAAGGAGGGTGCAACTGGCGCATTCGCCAGACCAAATCGAAACGGACAACTGATACCAGACATAGAATTGTGTGTGCGCAAGGAGTGACGACGTGTGCAAGAAGGGCAGGCTACAGGTGTTCAGAAGGAACGAAACGCGGAAGGCGGTAAGAGCGAAAGCGAACAGATAGCTACATCTTAAATACTACATGGGAACAAGTCAAGTGAAATTAGGTTGAGCATATCGTTCCGGAGGATGTTCGGGCATATGGATACAGTAGGTGAACTTGCAAAGACCAGAGGAAACGACAGAGACAGATAGGGCGGCCGTATGAACAGGACAGAGACTCATGCGCGGATGAACATCTCGACAGGGATCGGCTTGCGCCGCAGCCCCGAGCTAGCGGTGCTGTCACCGCTGTCGCTGTGCGTATCACTCATCCGCGAGCTACGGCTGTCGCGCCGCTCGAGGCGTTCGAGCTCGAACGATCGTTTCAGCGGCGACTTCGACGTCCGCTTCGAGGGAGATGTGGGCGTGGGTGCAGGTGATTTTCCCTTACCGCGCTTCGACGGCGAGAGGTGGAAGCGCGCCATCCACGATGCCGACGCGTTCTCGCGCTCGAACTGCGATCCGAGCGTGGAGGACGACCAGCGCGAGCGCAGCACACGCTCGGGGACCGAGTCGGCGGCGAGGGCAGACCCAGGAACCTCGATCGAGAAGGAGTAAGAGGAGGCGGGGGACAGTGGCGGGGAGCCAGCACTCATGCTCGGTTGCGAGTAGACACTTGCGCTCACCGGCGAGGCCGGCCAAAGCTGCGGGGTACTCGGCTCGGGTTCTAGGTCCGCCTCGGGAAGGAGCTCGACTTCGAGCTCTGCGGTCGCCCCAGGAGTATATGGCGTCTCGTCAGAGTAGTCGAGCACGTCGGCTGGTAGCGACATGCGGGGAAGCGGACGGGCGCGAGAGAGGGGTCGCACGACGAATGCGCTGCTCGGCGAGGAGGGGACTGAGCAAGTAGGCGAGAGACGGCCAGGGCGTGGCGGGCTTAGGCCAGTGCCTAGGAAGCCGCTGTTCAAGGCGGCACTTGCAAGCTGAGCAAGCAGCTCTTCCGTTTCACGCTCCATCGTCGCCGCCGAACAGCGCGTAATCGCAATTGGAGGTGGGGGAGGTGGGCGGCTGGGAATGAGGAAAGACTTGCGGCGCTCGGGGAACGTGGGGTCGAGCTGCGCGCTGGGGCGGCCAATAGCAATGGTAGTGGCTTGCGTCGAGAGGCGGGGAACAGTGGGGAGCGGCTTACTGTCTCTGCTCCGCCCACGATGCGGAGGCGGCAGCATCGAGTCGGGGCGAGTGCGTGAGTCAGATATCGGGAAGGCAGGAGGCAGCGGTGATGTGAGCGTTACCACATCGCTGATGTCGCGGGCAAACCACTCTGCGTCAGAATCCACATCCGAGTCAACCTCATCGTAAGATTCGGCTCCCGTAGACACGCAAGCGTTGATGTCAGGCATCGACTTGGCGTAGATGATGGACGCGCGATGCGACTTGCATGTCGGAGCACGCAACAAGTGCGGGCGAGACTCATCATCTGACGTGAGCGGCGTTACGGGTGTCTTCCCAGTCGCACTGGAGCGGCTCGAGGACGAGCCAGATGTCACAGTACTCGAGACGGACGGGCTAGGCGACTGTTGCCGATGACGATTGGGCAGGCTGAGGACGTCGGCGAGTGGAGATGGAAAATCAAGCTCGATGCCGAGGCCAGAAAATCTGAGGTTGATCTCATCGAGCGGTGATTCTGAGGGCTTTTCCGTTTGATAGAGTGGTGGCGCTGGTGCGGGACGTGGAGGGGTGTCGGGCACGGGAAAGAAGTCTTCGAATGTGAGGCCTTCTGCGCCGGTAAGGACGACACGACGCGAGTCTCGTTTGCGCTCCGCTGGGTCCTTGCTGAAGACGCGTGGTCCTAGCGTGAAGCTACGGAACGAGGTAGTGGATTCGAAGGACGAGGGTCGCCCTTCTTCCTCCTCAGAGACATTGGGAAGTATGTCGAGAGGCTTTGACTTGATGGAAAGGGTTTCCTGCTTAGAAGGATAGCGAGCGCGGCGTTTCATGCCAGGCAAGAGCTTGTTACTAGCGAATACTGTGTGCGTGTTAGTTATATGATACCTGAGCTGTTTCCCAGGCGCTGCACTTACGAGTATTCATCGTAAGCGTCGTGATAATGTATGAGAAGCAGAGAGCTGCTGTGAATGAAAACCGACCAGGTATGCGAGGTCGCTGCGAGCGATGAGTAGGAGGATGGGTCTGACCAGCAGGAGCTTTAGTATAGCCTTGAAGCATAGGCGACCTTTTGTTGCTCACGGCCATTGTTGTTCGCGCTACAGGGAAACAAAAGCAGCGTTGCCTATTTCGGAACAAAAGGATGAACCCATCCAGAAAGGAAATCACATCAGGCGCTTACACAGCCCCACGGAGATGCTTGTAAGCGCCCATCCATGTACGTACTCTGCCGCTCTTTGGGCGATTTCCGGCATGATGAGTGCCAGTGAATGCTCTCCACATCAATGCTGGAAGTACAAGGCGAGTTACCTGTGCGCTTAGGTCGGCTTACCGAAGAAATTTACTAATACCGAGGGTCTATCTAAATCATAGTCTCATTCAGATGCTAAAAACGACCAAAAACTAAACACACCGCGTGAGCTACAGACGTGTGGTTCAAGTGCAGCTATGCCATCGCAATTGTCCATCCCGTTTCACACGCTAGGTCTGGCTCATAGTACCAATGCATCGTCGCCGGCGGACACACGAGATTGTACATGATTATGACAATTGCCCACAGCAGATCCCCAGAAGGCAACGGATTATATGCACGTCGTTGCTACCAGTCTACACTATCACTGCGCAGCATTTTCTTCGGCAATACATCACCGTCCATTAGCCCCGTGACGCTACTCCAGGACGAAGCTACGGCAGACCATGATTAGCAGCTTGGCAGATATGCTTTTCGTCAGACTCACGGCTTGAACGATATCACCAACCGCCATGGCTCAGATCCCCCCAGCGCCGCAGAGCCGTTCGTTCTCTGCTGCCTCCGTTGCTCCTTACGCTCTTTCTTCGCGGCCTTCTTGTCTTGTTTCTTTTCTTTGTGCTCTACAAGTCGTGTCATCCACGCGTTGACCAGACTGTCATCCTCAGAATCGCTTTCAGCCTTGTGCAACAGTTGAATACCACCATTGGTCCGAAAGCCCACAGCATCGGGCGAGGAGCCGTGGGGCCCACTAAGACCTGTTCGTCCCTGCGCAAGGGAGACATGAACACGGCGAGGATGGAAGAATTGCTGTATCCAGAGGTTATATGTCGGAATTTTAGTTGCAGCTAGATCTCATCTTACATGATTCCAGTCATCTACCAGCGCGACCGCTGGGTTGACCTTGCGACCCCTCAGGCGCACGTCGAGTTCTTTCCCGATCAACATACCTGGATCAACATTACCAGATATGCGCCAATATAGCATGTGCAACGCAACATACCCATGGCGATGTCCATAGCTTTCGGTGCCGCTTCTGTCACGATATTCTTAGGCGACGATGGCGAGCCGACGGCCTGCACGTTGTGCAAGAAGCACAGCCAATCGCGTTCGCTGATATCGTGTGTCGCGAACGGGTGGAGTCGCTCAGCAGATGGAGGTGTGCTCGGAGCGAATGCCTTGTTGAGATCCCCACGTGTACCTACAAGAATCATGGTTTCGAAGGGCGGGTAGGGAAGCTGTGCTGGAGGAGGTCGCAGTAGCGACGCCGGCTTTTGTGTTGAGACGCTGTCGTCATTCAGAAATACGGAGGATTCGCAAATCGAATTCGGATGATCGGTTACAGAGGCATTTGCGACGGCAGAAGTAGATGCAAAGGGAAATCCTAGTCGTGGAATTCAGTGTAGAGCTTGAAGATGGTATGGAACTAGGATGTCGTACCGCGAAATGGATTAGTGGGGGCCGGCATAGTCAGACCGTTCTGCATTCGAGAATCTCCCGGCATGGCAACCGCATTGTTATTAATGCTGCAGTCACGAGCGGTGGCAAGCGCCAATCCGCCGCTACTCAGAGAACGGGGAGGCGATGTTTGTGTACGCGGCTGCGGCGAAGTCGATGTAGACACATGGCTTGTAGAAGCACTCGCCAGCGCGGGAGCTGAGACAGAGTTATTGTCTTGCAGAAAAACAAAAACATCAGCTGCGCCCCAGTCAGAGCCGAACACTAATCACCCGGTGTGATGACATCTCTTGCCGTCAAAGAAACGTTCAATGGCATTGAATGTGTCAGATCTTCATAGGGTGGAGGGAGGTCTTCATCATGTAGGTGAAGCGTCTCGGAGAGGGCAAGTTCAAGTTCGGACTCAACACCAGAAGGGTCGGTAAATGTACGCATTGCGTTAAGTTCTGCTTGCCCGAAGTATCCGACCTTTTCAGGAGGGTAAGGATGAGAACCTGTGAGAGGCATCCTTACGCAGTATCACGAGTTAGATATGCAGAAAACTGCAGTGCGAGTGAGTACATATATATCGTTGAACGATATTCGTTGATGCACTGCGTCGGAACACCGCACCTGCTACGCCCCAAACTGCCGACAAACGGGATCCGCAGCATGATCATGACGCCGCGCGAGACCGCACTCAGACTCAAAACATGTGTTCCGAACACCCATCAATTATGTTGTCCGTCAAGCTTTCAAGCTCTGGGGCATATCACAAGCACGAGCACCGTGACTGTAGATGAGTGCTCACTTGCTGTTCCGTGGACTGCATGCTGGGATACGAACAAGTGGCAACAACCCTCCACATTGGACGTCAGCCGGTTCCCATAGTGTAGGGAACGCGGCAGGACCAATGCTCAGAATCATCATCAAGGTCGCATGCTACTGATCACTCCATGATCAGAGATGTACTTTGGCAGATCCTCTATGGCGTGCACTTACCAGCGTCGTGATCGACCTATTGCGGGCCTTCACATACATACGCTATGATGAATAATTGGCGAGTGCTCCAGCAGACATCGCAAACCATGGGATGTCTCTCGTCCACAATGAAATCCCTCCGAATAAAGCCAGATTACGCCACAAGCGCAGAAAATACATGGACAGGTTGCCACAAACGTGAAAACACGAGCCTACCCGGATATACACGTCCGTCGACGCCTCTCCCAATGCTACTATATTGTCCCTCTCGTCTGCCAGACCTCTCAGCTGCGCGCAGACGGGGTGCCATTCCGCGGCGAACCCTGCCCGGCAATCGATTCCGCCAGGCGAATGAGCTCCGGATCTTGCAGCGGCACTTTCGAGTCGACCACCTCCTTGATGAGAGACATGGTGCTTTCGATGCTCCTCCGACGCGTACTCGGACTGGTCATGGTCGTACCAAGACTTGCTTGGCGCCCATGCCCACGTCTGAATGGTGTCGTCGGGATGGATGCAGTTGGAGAGGTTGGGGAGATAGGTGTGCTCGGACCCTGGCTGCTGACAGACGAGGGCGTGGAACCACTGATAATAGCCTCCTCGAGCGCTGCTGCCACGCCATTTGCGGGCGGCGGAGAAGCAGGAGTGCCTTCGGGCGTTGATGGCCCGGATGACAGGATCGCCTTGCCTTCTGTTGAGTCAGCATCGTACAGGTCTGGAGGAAGGCGCTCGTTTTCGATGTCCGACTTGCGGCTATAACAAACGTCTGAGGTTCGCCCCTTGTGTGCACAGAAGTTCGAACATACGCATCCTCAAATCCAGTGATAGCATCCTTGATGCCTTCCGCACCAAGAGCCAATGTGCCATATGGCAGCTTGCCTGAGCCAGAAATACTCTTGAGCTCTGACACCTTCTCGGACTCCTCACTGGATAATCAACGACGTGAGCGAGAGAAGGGTGAACGAGGAAGACTACAGCTGACCGTAGCAATGCAAACACCCTGGACATCCTCCCGACAGCAAGGATCTTGTTTTTGATGACCTTCCGCCGCTCGTGAGAGTCTTCAGAGTGAGTGGGCGGAGGCGACACGACAACCTCCGTCTCCTCATCTGAACTCTCTTCTAGCTCCTCCTTCGAGCAGCAATTCAACATCGCAAGTAACATGTCCGTGACTAGCATTGATACTTTAATATACGCAGGAACAAGCAAAGAGGGGCCTGGGCGATGTACGCACTCTTCTCGCCCACGAAAGGCAAGCTCCATGTGAACGCATCCATAAAGTTGGGGAGCCAGTATGGGTGCGGCGTGGCGTTGAATTGTCGAATATTAAGAACGTTGCTCTCATACTTGAGAATTGCGGCCTTGTTATTGTACACGTCGAGATAGTTTGGTGCAGAGAAAAGCGTCATCACGGAGGGGAAGCCCGTTGTTCTCGTCTTGCGGTACATCCGATAGCTTAAAAGTTTCAGCTATTCAGCACCTTCTCATGTCAGCTTAAGACGCACCCAGCATCCTGTGCTTCGTGTGCCCGAATGATGGAGAGAAGCTTGTTCCGCTCAAGGAACTGGCATGCAGCCTGGTAACTGCATCAGGTAAACCATCAGTCTCGACGCGCTTGCTGCGTGAAATGGACGGACGTGAAGAAGTAGGAGCATCCCCGGACATGATTGTGCACAAAGCTTTCGCCCATTTTCTCTTGACCAAAGTCTTCCACAGGATCGGACCATAGAATGTCGCACATGAGACCCTGGGTTGGTGGCTCACGGAATCGATCAATCTAGCAGTGACAGTCCGTCGTTAGTTTTTCGTAACCGTTGAATGAATATAGTAAAAACATTCACGTTGCGGATATCATCCAGCGTTTGTAGCTCGGGGGAAAGGCCGCCATGGATACAGAAGAACTGCTTGTTCATGATTGCGGCCAACGGTAACGCGCAGAATGATTGCATGCAAGCGTCGTAAAGACGCTCCGAATACTTGCGTTTGCCTGTGGCGATGTCAGCATCGGTGCTACATGAGCAGCCAGGGTACGCACATTCGAGCTTAAAGGTGAAGTAGTCCGTCAAATGGCGACACTCATGGTTACCGCGTAGAAGAAAAAGCGTGTCCGGGTACCAGATCTTGAGAGACCACAAATACAAGACACACTATAGGCGCCATGCATTACGAATGGTTTATGAAGACGCTGGAATGCGAAAACCGACCTCTATACTGAAGTAGCCTCTGTCGACATAGTCGCCGAGGAATAGGTAACGGGTCGTAGCAGGACTGCCTCCGAGCTCGAACAGTTTCATGAGGTCATACTAAGACCAGTAAGTTACATGTCGGCGGGCTGAAATACAATCATACTCACATATTGGCCATGTATATCGCCGCAAACTACAATGAGGTCTCCCGATAGGGAAGCAGAGGTGAAGCGTGCCATTGCCTAAGACATTTGCCAACACGTACCAGTCACCGGAGCATCCACATACAAGAGGTTCGGCTCCGCGCGTAACAGCTCTGTTGCCTTCTCCAAAATATACGTAGCGTGCTCCTCTGATATCCGGCCTTCACGGTAAAAGTGATTCTTCAGGAACGCTATGTCCGGCTTCGTTGGGTCTTCGCGCGAGAAAAATTGAGCATCCGTTGGGATTGTCATGGCAGGTGCTTGCACCTGCGATACCACTCATAGTGATCAGCAATGGAAGACGAATGCGATTAACTATGTACCTCCTTCACGACACGCTCCTGCGTACTGATAGTGAAGCCATTCTCTAGCTGATGCTGCGTGAAGTCAATCTCTGGAAGGGGATCCTTGTGTTGTATTTGGACGATGGCACGTTCAATTTGTTCTCGAGTGCTGGTCATGACTGGAATATGAGCTGGCCGTTTTGAGCTGGCCACTGAGGTCTCGAGGGATATAGCGGTTGTGAAGACTGAAACAGGTACATGACCCCACATTGGTCGTCCGGCCCTTAGCGGGATCCGAAAGCAATTGTTATGGTTAATTATGATACATAGCGTCGTCGCTTAATCGGAGTTTCATTCGTGTAAGACGCTACTTATACGACGCGATAGGAACCTTATAACACTGCAGTCAGAAAACAATACTACTATTTGCAGTACAATGTGCACAGCATAGTCTAGTATGAGCAAACACACCACAGAGATAGTAGTCCACATATTTACACATACAGCTGCGATACCACATGAGCCTGCGCTATGAACCGAAGTACATGGGCAAGACATGCTTTGCGATGTTGAAGCCGAGCAACGACAGTATATATCCGGTGAACAGTGGGAGCAATGGTGCTAGTAGGAGGTCTGTACGGACAAGGAAAGGAAGGGCTTGCGCATACGAATCAGTGAAGACACAGGATACGTCTTCCACAGAAGAGCGCCTCACCATTGAGCCCGAGATACACTCCATAAACATACTGAGCAAATCTGCGCTGCAAAGTCTAGCGTTGAACACCACATAAACTCTAAAGATGACTTACGCTGCCAGGTAAAGCGTATTGGAAACGAAAAGACAAATCCAATTGCTCTTCAAGATTATGGGCACCAGGATGAGCTGCGCGAGATATAACGTGAGGTAGAATGGAAAGAACGCGTTGGTATGCACGTCGAATGCATATGCCCATTCTACACGCGAGTCTGAAGGGGCAGAGTGTGACGGAGGAGATAGTAGCATTCTGTTCGAAAAGAACCTGTGCGATTCGCTGGGTTTGTAGATAATATGAGAAAAAACATGATCATGACACACCAGAGGATTGTCGCTATGACGGCTCCAACTAGCAGAAAATCTCGCAGAATCATAAAGAGTGCTAGCTTCACGGCTTGTAGTGGCGAATATGAGTATACCACGGACCATGCTATGGCTGACACTGTGACCGGCCTGAACAATGCTGCTGCTTGGAATAATGAGCTGGGACGTACCACATAGGCACCCTGCTATGAGGATCAGAATCGCAGGATCATCCCTTGCCCATGTATTTTTGGTCTCTAGCCAACATATGAATACATGAGATAGACACAACGAATGAAGCGTACGTTTATGGAAGTAAACATTTCGGTAGCTGGTCGCGGCGGTAAACATGGGCGAATGAGAAGGCAACAAGAGATTCGCTCACACCCTCTTTGGTGCTAGACAGAGATAGGTCAACTGCCAAGCTGCCAATTCAAAATCCTACTTCGCTATCATCTCCTGGAGCGTTGCAAAGTGCCGCGGAGCGTACCATCTGGTGAAACCGTAGCAAGCGTTTGAATATGACTGGGACCTGAATCCGACCAGGTAGTTGACCAGGACCAAATGCTCTCGAAGGGCGAGCACCATTTTCGGTTATTGGGGGCGAGCTGAGAGGTAGGACTGACATCCGGGCTCGGACGCAGTGGTATGAGACGCGGGTGCGGTATCCGACGGGTGCCTAGAAGCTGACAATAATAAAGCTCGCCAGGTCTCGTCGTACGTTCTATGACCGGAATGCTAATCACGTCCAAGAGTCCTAAGTAGTCGATATACAGCCGAAACTGAGTGGTCAACACTAGGGATTTGGGAGGTCGTCGTGCGCCGTGCAGGCGCGCGTCGGCGAATGAGTGAATGGCACGTGACCGTGGCGGAGTACGATTCGGAGTTGCGGAAGATGCCGATCTAATGCTCGTTGACATCGTCGGTGGCGACAACCACAAACACCCTCCTCTCACGATGGACGACGACGTTGAAGTACTCGACTGGGGCCATGACGATGACGAGGCAAAACCTTCTGGCGACGCCCGCGACGGCTGGCGCGACCCAGAGGATGCAGAAGACGCAGTATCTCTCGGCGGCGACGACGACGACATGCAGAACTTCTACGCTTACCAGCCCGCCGACCACGATGGCACACGAGGTCAAGGCGCTCTTCAAAAAGCTGGGAACCAGCAGGCCTTCCAGCAGAGCAAGCGCGAACATCAACGCGAGCCATCCAGTGGCTCGTTGAAAGCACCCCCGCCGCCACAGACGCAGTCTACCAATACTCCGCAGCTTTCGCGTACTCAATCTCTGGGAAAACTAACCCATGCTCTCCCTCCTAAGCCTGTAGTCTCTGTGGCACCGTTCATCCCGCCTAGTCCGGCAGAGACGAGCACTCTAGCCAGCTCTATGGTACAAAGGGAGCGAAGGATGAACGGACACGGTAAGTCTGGTCACGAACTGCCACCAGACTGGGAAATCCGTCGGCCCCGGAATGGCGGGCAAGAGCAGTATTACTACAACACGAAAACGCACGAGTCGACGTGGACTCGCCCTGGACTGGTGAGCGGCAGATCGTCTCCAACCAAAGACAGAGAGAACGGCGCTGTGCAGGTCAGGGAGGGCAGGTCGCTCGAACGGCGTGGGTCAGACGCGAAAGCGCGGACTGATGCGCGGACTAACGAGCACACCGATGAGCTCGAAGGGCGGGCTCAATCCCGCAAGGAGCCGAAACGCAGACCGTCGCCTTCAAGCGGGCTCTCCTACGAGGACCGCCACTACCGACCTGGGGCGTCGTCGTCTGCGGGTGGTAGCTCTACGCAGCAGCAACCGCACTCCGACTCGTTGCCCGTACCTCGGCCGCCTTCTCCGCGATCTGTACCTGAACGTCGCCAGTCACATTCGGTTTCGCCGACGCGAAGGGAACATCAAGCGCAAGCCGCAAATACTCGTAGCCGCAGGGACGTGTCCTCGCCAAGGCTCGTTACGGATAGTACGTGGCGGGACCCCCAGCGCGACGATGTGCGGGAAATGCTGCAGTCCAGGCAAGTGAACACCCCTGAGCGCCGCTGGGGGCCTTCTCGTGCGGCGGAATCTATGACCGGTCGAAGTCCTGAAGATCGCTTGCGCGGTCGATCTCAACGCATCGATGTCGATCCTCTGCATCAGCTCCCGCCTAAAGATCCAGTTGTGCGCCACGAAGGTCTACAGTGGTCGGCTCCAAGTACGTTATCACCATCATCCCCATCTCTGTCGTGTCTGGCGGACGTACTCCTCCCGAGGTGGAGGACGTGCCGGCGTAGGTGTCTC
This sequence comes from Postia placenta MAD-698-R-SB12, assembly GCF_002117355.1. Classification (NCBI taxonomy): domain Eukaryota; kingdom Fungi; phylum Basidiomycota; class Agaricomycetes; order Polyporales; family Adustoporiaceae; genus Rhodonia; species Rhodonia placenta. Next base: position 2,394,841 of record NW_020169836.1, on the reverse strand, counting down.
GAGAAACCTTGGGAGTTGAGGCTTGTTGTCTACCGCATTATTTATCCGGCCTTTTCTCGTGATCGACACAAGGACGCTCATCATGGATTCCTCTTTTCCCCCTTCTCTATCCCCCCTTTGTCCCTTTCCGCTTTCTCCTTTTCATCTTGCAGGGCATAGATCACCGCCGCCTCATCTTCGTGAACCGTCTTCCACGGAATCACGACCTGTCCAAGGAGCTCCTAGTGCTGAACTTCCTCCGTCGGTCAACAATTATCCTCCACCGCCCTTGAGGCGTCAAACAAGCCGATTCGATCGCCCTGCTCCACCTGCAAGCGGAATCTCGCAATCTCGCGATGTTGACAGCTACAATTTGGGCGACTCAGTGCCGCAGAGAAGAGGTCGGGGTGCGCGATCGCCTGAACCAGTTGAATTGGACCCAAAGCGAAGACGAGTAGACAGTCGTTTTGACGATAATCCTCCCCGTCAACCACTTCCCGACGCATATACACCTACTGCCCTTCCCGAGAGACCAGATCCTTCGGCCCTCTCGCCTGGTGATCACTCACGTACGTACTCCTCAGCTTCCACCCTCGTGGCTCCTCACACCCACTCTCTGGCAACTGCCTTTCGGCCCCTCATTCCCTGTAGGTTCTAGAAAACGCCAGCCTCTCCCTCCGCAAAGCACGCGATTCCGTGAGGCGGCAGCAAGACCTCCGTCCGCGCTAGAGCCATCACCGACTGCTCCACTCCCTGCTGACTCTGGTAGAGCTGTGAATGAGACTCTCCCGTCACGCACCCATGACAACAGTATGCCTCATACATATACTGACGCTCCTAGGGACATACCCCCTCGCCGCCAACTTCTTCCTCATGTGCGTGATGCCGACGTCAATGGACGGAGCCGTGACCACCCGCCTCCAGCAAGGTTCCCACCGCCGCCTTCCAGGGCAGGTGCTCGGTTTGACGATGGTGGCCCTGCGCGGAGGGAGCGAAACGACATCGATGTGGATTCAACCACAAGGATGTCCTCGTTGCGGCTGCATGAGGGTCCCGCCAAGGCTTATTCTGGGATGTATGCTGACCGCCCGGGTTTGGATTCTCCAGTCGAGGCGCTGCCCAAAGGGCCGAGGGCAATGACCAAAGCTAACGCGGCTGCACCGTATCTGCCTTCTGGGCCGTCTCCTGGTATATCTCCGAGTCCATCTCAGTCGAGCTTACGATCGGCACAGCCTCAAGATCCTGGTCTGCTACCATTGCCTTCCAGGTCGAGGAATCGCCCGCCAGCGGTTGACCCGATGCAGGAAGGTTGGTCTGAACGTCGGGACCGGGCAGACTACAGAGCCCCAGCCATAAGTCCGGAGGTTCGCCCTCGACGATTTGAAGAGAATAGGAATGTGACATACGACAACACGGTTGATCGACATGGCCGACGGGCGGAGTCAGCGTTCGAAGCGGATCGTCAGGTTATTTGTTCTTCAGATCTATGCAAAGATATTGTCTCTCATTCCTTCGTACAGAACCCCAGGGAGCCGCGCGACACTGGACGATTTGGACCTCGTACTTTTGATCAGCCATCTACACCTCTTCTTGGCTCTGGTACCAACAGTGTCCCTATCGGCTCTAGAAGAGGTGATTCTCGACCCGGCTCATTACCGCCGCATTCACCTGCCGGCCGGGGTCCTCTATCAGCAACAGAGCGGACGGAACCTGCACGTAGTTACCCTGTTCGTGAGGATCAAGGTCCGCCCGCAGTATATGATCGTATGGTGCGGTCACCCCTTTGTGCATAGTCACCGCGGAATACTTATATCACTTCTCCCAGGATGATTTTGAAGGCCCTCCATCGTCTGGCTATCGTGATGAGGTGCCCCCACATCCTCGTTCGTTCTCCAACGTCAGTCGTAACGACAATCCAGTAAGATCACTAGTCTTTTTCTCTTCAGGAAGTGGAGATTCAACTTTGATGTTTAGGTTCTACTGCCACCACGCCCTGCTCAGGTGAATGAGAACTGTGACATTGGCGTTGAGCCGCGTCCACGGAATGTACCACTTTCCGACAAACGAGAACGCCCAGTGCGTTTGCTATTCTTCTCATTAAGTTCACGCCGATCTCATAGGCCGTTCTACTAGTCACGCTTCGGACCAGTGCAGCAGCCTGCGCAAGTCCCACCTGCGTCTGAACCCCGTATATGGATGACGCGCGAGGAATCCATGTCCCTCGAAATACGTACCCGAGACGTGCACCCGGCAGATGATACTAGGAGACATTCCGACCGTCGCCAGCCTAGGGTGGAGAGCACCTCCCGACACCTACCAGAACAAGTTGACGCCGACATATCTCGTCGTTTCAATGGTGTGATCGGTCGGAGCGGTCGTGATGAGGTCATTACTCGCTCCGGGGCGATTGAAGAGCCGGCAAGGCAGCGGCACCCATCTGACTTCGCCACGTCTGACCATGAACCGCCTGTTGCGGTAGACGCTCGTCCCCATCCCTCGATAGCCAGCCTTGAAAGGCGACTGAGCTCTCATTACGACCCCAAATACGCTGACCAGCAATTTGGGGGCGATGCTCTATCGGTATCTCTACCTCCTCGGCCCTTGGACGCGCGACCAGCCTCTCCTCGTGTCGATGTCAGGGATGCACATGACCGTTCTCTACACCGTGATATGGCCCCTGCTAGCTGGGATCGACCCGAACGGGCGATATTCAGAGAAGAATCGCCTCCCGCTGCCACCAAGGTTCATCCTGATCGCGCACGTCTTCTGCATCATCCACCAGCGCCTCCTTCGGAGCAGGAGATGATGAGAACATCCAAGCCTGTGCGTATACGACGCCCGCCACCTATGGCTACCAAACTCCCTGGGGACTCTGGTGACATGTCCATCACTGGACCAGAGTCCTCGGGCAGCCGCGAGCACCCACCTCCAAGGCTATCTGAACCTGAACCCCAGCTGAACGCACGCCCGGGCTTGCCTTCGCGGGCGTCCCTTCTGGACAGGATATCAGTGAACCATACGCAACATGTCTCGGGTGATGGATTATCGCCTTCATTGTGGGACAGGGTGGATTCGCTTCCTAAGCGGCCGGGTGAAAATCTCGATGCTATGCGGTTGGACGACCCGATGGATGACTATGATGGAAGAGGCGAGCAGGCATCGAGAGGCTCCCGTGGTGGAAAACGGCGTAATCCTAAGCGAGGAAGGAGATGAGAATGTCCTAATGGTAATTCAGAGTTCCGAGGCGAAATGGGTTCAGATGTTGCGTTTTCGCTGTATATTTCAGTTACATGCTTTCAACAACGATCTTGATGTGAATCGCTATGGTCGTGTTGCCTAAACCCGTCACCACCCTTGCCGTGTGTAGCAGATATAACTTACGCAGTGAAGAATGTCTGATACCACTTAAACCATTCGAGATGCTGCCGTAACAAGGCGTTTCTAATACACATGATCTCTCCACAACGCTAACAAGGGCATTATGACCTATGCACACTACTAAGGCATGCAACTAATACAAATATCTCTATGATCCCACGAGCTCCGAATTATATGAGGGACGCAACCCTTTGCTACGAAAACTCAACTCGCTCGCCATCTTTAAGATTAAATGTGAGCCTTTCTGCTTGTGGCACCGCCAGCCTGGGTAGAGCTTTCTGCGTCAATCCTACTTGTGGTGGGATATTCAGCGTCGACCTTATCCCTTGCAAGACGTCCAACGTGTACGGAAGATCGAGATTGGGAAGTATTATTTCCCAGAAATCTTGGATATTTGTCTTGCGGCTGCGTATACGTCTCCTATCCCCGGGATTTACGGGGTTGAAGCCATTCGAATGCGAGCTTGTCCTAGGAGATCTGATGTCAATAATTCACGGTGTTCCAAGCGGCGAAGAGATACTTACATATGATCGAACAGACCTACTTGATGGAATGTCCGCCCCTGACACTTGCCGAGGAAAGGGCATTTCAGCACATCTGTCGGCTTTCCTCCAGCTTTCTCGTCCCAAATTTCAGTAAACTGCAGCTTCCCCCCAGTTCCCTCGTCCCAAGCGACAGCTACAGTTTCCGTAGATATCATGGGTGCTGTTATCTGACGTGTGGAAATCCTTTTCGACTCCTGCCGCGCTCTCGTCAGTCTTCTTACTGCAGTGACGAGTGTCGCCCGTGAATCGGCGGTCGTCCCGGAGGGAGAAGCTGTGGTAGGGACCGTTGCTGGTGTCGAGTTGATTGCATTGCCACTCTGATTCCTAGCGAGACTGGTGATGCCTATTGTGTTTGGCGTCACCGGCCATCTCGATCCACTCGCGGAGAGATGAGAAGCCAAGGCGCTCATCTATATCAATGTCAGCTCTAAAGGTCAACCAACAACGCAGAATCTGTGTATTACTTCTTCCATCGTCGCGGGACAATGCCTTGAATCTGTGTCACAACGGACTCGTGCAGGTATCCGACCCTCTTCTAAAAACGTTTTCAACCACTGTCGTCGTTTATTTTCCCTGGCACGGAGGGTGGCATACAAATCTGCCCATTCCTGCCTACTTGTTAGATGCAACAAGCTTTCTGCTGTATTGGAAACAAAGAAAAGTCGGTAGGTTCGCACGCAGATTTTGACTTGGAGGCTTCCGCTTGTGGCTATCCGTGGTGGAGAAATTAGGGGCCGTCTCGTCCTACGTCAGAGCAGGATGTCTTAAGAGACTCTCTGCGATTCTGAGGATTGACTACATACCGAAGTAGGAATGGCCTGCGAAGATGCGAAGATGCGGGAAGACCTATGGTACGTTCATCCTATCATATGACGGTCAAACACCTGTAAAATTGTTCTGCAGCGCTATGACCTACTTTCATGAATGATGTCACATACGCCTGCCAGCGTCCTGTGACGACTTCGCAGTCAGTAGAACCGGAGTCATCCTTTCCGAGAAGCTGCATTGTGATTCGCCGATTTTCAGGAAGCTGTTATGGGAACGTACCCGAACACTTTGTTAAATCTGACGGTGCAGGGCGATCACTAATTGCTTACCCAATCGATCCTGAATAGGTTTTCGTCTGGGCCCACGATGCTTTCTGCATTGCGACGTGCATGCATCTGATCCTGCGCTGTGAGTAGAGATATCCCTCTATCGCGTCGGAGCAGATGCAGTAGTTGTTGACTCGCTGTGTCCGAAATCGCGTGTTGTGCCTTCAAAATGGTCAGTGGTTGTTATGTTGCAGTGAGCTTTAGGAGTACCTGCTTCACTAGCGATCCAACAACTTTGTCCGCAGTGAACATGATGTAAGCCACCTAATAAATGTCTTGTCAAGTGGTACTTCAGGGAGGTTCAGACAAATCACCTTGAGCCCGAACAGCGAGTGCAGCCGTTCTTCAAATGTGGGCTGGTCAAGCTCTGCGCTAAAGAGATTTTTACACAAGACCAGGAGCTCGCGGTAGCGGTTTTGGACACAAGGTTGTAGGCCACTTTCACTGGTTTCCTCATCGAAGCTCTTGGACAGCATCTTGAATGAGGCCAAGCGGGAGTATGTTATCTGCGGATAAGGGGCGTTGTCAGGCAGGTTGTTACTATCGACTGTTTGACTAACCTCAATAAGCCGTATGAGGGCGTAAAAATATGTATTGCAGAAGAATGTATAACGTCTTCGGGACCATCTAATCGATAGGTCCGAAAATGCACTGGCATTGGATATTGCCTCCCTTGACGACCCGGAAGACTGTCGTGACACAATCGTCCGCAAATCGCCCAGGACATCCCTGTCCACATCTTGTATGCCACGCGAAGGCTCTGCGTGAGATGGAAGCACTAATAAAAAAGGCTGTTCTCACCGCTGTTCTGTGGATTACATGATGCATCCATTGTGGTGAGTTCTTGGGCGAAGAAAAGGGATATGAATGTTCGCAAAAATGTCTGGATCCTGTTTTTCTCAATTGCGTTGATCGACATATGATCCAGGTATGAGAAAGACAGTTCGAGAGAATCCCCGAGAATTGTCAAGTCATCCATAGCATATCCTAGTTGATACTGTGGCTTCAGACCACCCCGTCGCGATTCAGAAGTAGATGCACGCCTCCAAGCAGCTACCTGCTCGTCTTTAGCCGCCTCGATTTGACTGACAAGCGATCTAGCTGTGAGTGCTTTCTTTTCGACGACCTTGAACGAGATGGCTTGATGGTCTAGAGACTTGTGGTAATTCTGTGCATCTAGCTCTCGCCATATCTTGTCCCACGCAGTTTGGGCCCGCCTCCATTCCATGAGTTTAGGCTTGAGGCGCTCTAATACAGGAGGAATCGCGTCCGCGGGCCTCTTGTGTAATTCCTGGTAGACTGCCTGACCTGCACTCGAACCGTAGAGCTTCTTGAGTACCCGCAGGTGTATCCCTTTGCCGTAACCATCGACATTGGGTTGAAGTCTGAAATCGCGCCTCGCAATAGAACTGAGCTGCCCTAGCTTTGTGTTGAGCGTTTCAAGGAGCTGAATAGTGCGCTCAAGTGCGAAGATGTAGAAATCGTATTCGTGCCGCTCTTCTTCGCTGCGGTGCAACGCCTCCTCATACACGTTCTTCTTGTGAGCTTGGAAGACCGTATCCTCTGTTGCAAATGTAGGCTGCGAGGCCCATTCGTCATTCAGCACGGAATAACATAGGTCGTCCCGACCAGAACATGGCACGCCAATTTCCTGTGACAGATTATCAGCAATTCTAGTAGCACTGGGTTTACTAGCAGCGAAGATAGAGTACTGACGTCAGCAGGTAATTTACGGTAACTCCCATATCGGCTATTCAGCTGGTCAATGCTAGGCCTGTCAAGAACTGCCCTGGGCTTGAGCCATACATGTTCAACTGATGCCGCGCTCTCTGCCCAATTTGACCAGGAGAGGGTCTCCTTGAACTGTTCGAGAAGCTCCCCTTCGCCTAGAAACGATCTACTTTCGCGCACAAGCCACGCGGCATCAATGACATTTTGTGTAAAAAGGTTCACGAGTTTGAGAAACTCGTGATATGTTTCTTGGTTTCCCAACGCCTCCTTAACACGGCTGAAGAAGGGGTCGTCTTGAGAGGGACGGATAGAAGCGGTAGGCGTGAAAGAACGAAGGAGTGGGAGAGTATTGAGCAGTGCTGGGGGGGTTTCGAGCGTGTCGTTGTTGGCAAGAGACGGGGGCGCAGACAGAGACACATTCGAGAAATCTGTACGGCTGCTTTCCTCGGCGGCGGATACTGTCTGTTATAAGGAGCGCCAAAGTCAGCGAGGGGGGTCGTGTGTGGACATTTAACACGGCTATACCTTGCCGTACGTGCCTTCTGAGAGGCGCTCGCTCTCGATTTCTGAGTGACTTCGCTTTCGTTTGGTGGCCACACTTGCATCCACGGCCGATACAAGATTCTGTGCCATATTTCCGCCAGACGAGTCGACGGTTGTTTGATTCGATGCTATAAGGTCTCTGAGAACCTTCCGGTGTGGATGGCCCTTCGGCAGGAAATTCAAGAACTCCCTGTCAATGCCTGGGAAGTCCCGGGATAGCCTTGCGATGCGTCGCAGAAATTCTGTTTCGGAGGAAAAATGATTGTCGCTACTTGTAGAAAAGTCCTGTGATTCTCCTGCTACCGATGCTTGTAAACGGAGCGCCTCCAGGAATTTTGCATACTTTGCCGGGTCCTTCGCCGTGTGGGTTCTGAGGTACTGGGTGAAAGAGAGAGGGGTCTGCAGGCCCGTTCCACCGACATGCATGGATACGTCGTTGTTCAGTGAGTAGAGTACGTCCAGAGTGGGGTTATAGGCATGGTCTAAGGTGGTATTCCCCTTCGCAGTACGAGTTATGACGCTCGTTGGAGTCGTCACCGTGATTGTAAGACCATCGACAGTACAGCCGATCTGGTAGCCTTCCGGAAGGAAGATGTTGAAGCCTTGAATCAAGTTTGGATGTCCCTTGAACAGAGTTGATACATTTTCAATCACGGCCTCCGTTCCCACCCTGTTCGGATATATTGAAAAACGAACAGTGTTAGGTTGTATGTATGCACTCACGAGCGACTCTTAAAATCCTTGAGCAGCTTAACAAAGCGCTTGTAAGCATCAGGGGTCCCTTGTAGTGCCACCTTCACCAAGCTGAGGAAGACCAACGCGTCAGTCACTTTCAGTGGTCTTCGCCGGGAGGTCTCTCCCGCATCGGTGTTCGCCATGAGATTGTCGAAACACAAGTGGAAAAAGCCTATTTATTAGCGCGATCGCCCAGAGCTACCACAAAATAAACGCATACTAGGCAAATGCCCAACTGCGTAACGACAGCTGTCTTTGTCAGTAGCCACATTTGAACAGACAAGACAACACCAACCTTGCGGCTTCATACGTCAATAAACACTTCAACGTTCACCAAGGTGCTAGCTTCCAACGAGCTGTCAGCTGATATTCAGATTCGGATCGTGAAAGGAAGACAATCAGAGAGCTGTTGGACGAGAATTCAAGAGCTACCTACTCTTGAGACGTTGCTACTAGAGAGTATCAGGGGACCGGTTATGCAACTACCACTGATTTGTTGCTGCTGCGTATGCGATTCAACTGCAAATCGGAATTGCGTATATGAACCAACGAACACCTATAAGGTGGCACGTGGGCGCTACATGCCTCATCGAGGCGTGTCATTGATTTATGATGCAGGCTCCGTTCTACCGCCTCAGAGTGCTTTGTACGCTCCTACCTTGATGCGCGAAGTAGCAGCATAGGAATCGTTAAGTCGTAGAGCTTCGGGCCTCGTTCGGGCCTCGTTCAAGTTGACTTAATACCAACATTGCAACCTACTGCTCTGCCCGATGCTGGAACACACATAGAATCCCGAATACGAGGGTGTGCGTTGAAGTTAACTAGTCGTGAGCGGCATCCTCAATGGAGTGTGTCGGCTAAGGCCAGTGAACGGTGGTATGTACGTATTGATCACTAGAATTTATCTCGATTAAATATTTGCTAGCGAATCGCATGCACCGCTATCACTTTGCATTCACCGTATCCGGCAATCTGCAAGCCAATGCGTACAGTACCCAGGCTGGCAAGCCAAGAATAATGAAGACTTTGCTGTACCCAATGGGTTTATTATGTGCGACGATGGTGACTATCTGGGTGATATAGGTGCCAACTGTTCACACTCACTCGTGATGTCTCTCGCTAGGATGCACTTGTTGACGAATTTGAAGCAGAATCATCTCCAGAGACATACATTAGTGATGAAGCTCCGAGAATCTGTAGGTCAAAACGCATGATCCACAGATCACAGGCGAAATATGGCAGATTTGGCATGAAGATCGAAATCTGGACCCGGGTCTCGCGGTAAGTTTCCTTGGTACAATCACCATCCGCTAATCAAATGAATACGATCAGCCGTGCGAGAACGTCGAGGTCCGCAGCTTTCGTGCTTCAGGCGCGCTTTGTCGGCGTTGGCTTGTAAATCTCGCTATGGTTATGTTAGATGGGTCACTCACGCCGAGACATGGTCTCTGTTGATCGCGTCTGGTGATGGGCTGCAGAAGAGTTGTTGAACTTGTTAGCGCGTCGCGTGGCGCGACGCAATTATACGCATCACGTGGCCGTCATCAATGACCGCGTCTCTCTGGCGCTTAGCATCTCGTTGCTCGCTGTTCAGCTCAACGACTAACTGCTATGATCGACGACGGCGTGCCCGTTGTCGACGAGACATTCGACGGCCGGACTCACAACGATGACCCTGATAGACGCGTGCTAGCTTCAGCTCTGCCAGTCGGGTCCTCAACAACAAACCCAGATACGCAGCCACCAATGCAGGACGCAGCGGCCGGTACCAATTTGGATGTGGAACCAGGACATATAGATAGGCCGCTGAATGTGACAGACGCGCTATCATACTTGGACGATGTAAAGCAGAAGTTCCAGGCGAATCCGGAAGTGTACAATCGGTTTTTGGACATCATGAAGGACTTCAAGAGCCAGCTGTGAGCCCTGTTTCGATATACCTCTCAACGTTGATGACACTTCATATCTTAACAGTATTGACACTCCTGGAGTCATTGAACGCGTGTCTAATCTCTTCCATGGCCACCCTACTCTTATACAAGGCTTCAATACATTCCTCCCAGCTGGCTACCGCATTGACTGCACCACAGACTCCCTGAACCCGAACACAATTACCGTCACAACGCCATCAGGCACAACGAGACAACCTACGAATGGCCCATTCGCTTTTGGCCCGGCGGCCTCCAATGTTTCCGTTCCAAAGGCCGCACAGCCGCCGCCACCATCTGAAGCGGAGTCTTCGCAGGCTCCTCCTGTGAACCTGGGACCAGCTCTTGCGTACATTCAGCGAGTCAAGACACACTACGCGAACGAGTCAGACAAGTACCGGCGCTTCTTGGAGTTCCTCACCCCGAGGCCGGGTATGGGCCCAGGGGCAGGGCCGTCTAGCCACGAGGTGCGCGAGCTAGAGCAGTGGGCGGTCGCATTCCTGTCGGCGAGGTGTGCCCAGGGCGACGTTGTGCAACGCATTGGGAAGCTGTTCCACGACGCACCGGGGCTCATGAAGGACTTCATTGAGTTTATACCCGACAAACACGCACAGGAGATGGAGCTGGCGCGACTTGCAGAGCTTCAGGAGACGCGGAAGATGGGCACGCCTGCAAGCGAAACCAAAGGCTCAAGGCGGAAGGGAGACGCCTCTTCTGTTGCTTCAAATGCTGCATCAGGGTCGGGTGTACCCCAGAAACGGAGGAGGAAGCCAGCCGACAAGGATAAGGACAAGGACAAAGACAAGGATAAGGAAAAAGAAAAGGAAAAAGAGAAGGAGACTCCCAAGCCAGCCCCGAGCAAGGTCAGAGTGTTACCTTTGACGACTACGGTCATTCTAACATTTCGTAGGCTAAGAAGGCCCGAGCAGCTCAAATCCACCCAAACGAGACTACCTCTCCCTCGCTCTCGCAACGCAATCCTGCTGCTCCTTCATCTCCTCGCCGACAAGCTCACGCGCAGTCTTCGTCTCACATGCAGCACCATCCACCACCACCTGCTCTTCCACTTCCTACTCCGGCTGCTACCGCACCAGCACCGCCGCCTCCACTCAGCCCTGCTGACGAGACACAATTCTTCGACCGCGTTAAACGGGCACTGGACAATCGTGAGACCTACAACGAGTTCTTGAAGCTCGTCAACCTATTCACGCAAGACATCATTGACACTGCACGGCTTGTGCGCGAAAGTCGATCCTTCTTAGGCGATGGAGAGCTTATGGCACAGTTCATGGATATATTGGGTTGGGATGAGCGACGAGATAGGATCGCAGTGGATGAAGACATCTGGACAAGACCAATGGCTGCGCTGGATAGGCCTAGTCGCAACCAGCTTAACATTCGATATGGCAGCTACAGGCGACTACCAATGAATGTAAGCTGCAATTCGATTTTCTCTAGGTCGTCGTCAATGATGTCTGGCTACACATAGGAGGTGAACGTTATATGTTCTGGCCGAGACGAGATGTGCAAGTCAGTTCTCAACGACGAGTGGATCTCACAGCCCACATTTGCTAGTGAGGATGCCGGCTTCCAGACGCACAGGAACAATGTTTTCGAGGAAGCCCTTCATAGGAGTGAGGAGGAGCGCCATGAATACGACTTCCACATAGAGGCTATACAGCGGACTATTAACATGCTTGAGCCGCTCAATAACAAGATTGCGCAGCTTAGTCCTGAGGAGCGTAGCACCTTCAAGCTTAAACCCAATCTAGGCGGAGTGGGCAAAAGCGTTCATCTACGCGTGCTGAAGAAGATCTACGGGCGCGAAGCAGGTTTCGAGGTATACCAAGCTATGCAGGACGTGCCAGCGCTCGCCATCCCCGTAGTCTTGTCGCGGCTCAAAGTCAAGCACGAGGAGTGGAAGCGCGCGCAGCGCGAATGGAACAAAGTGTGGCGGGAGGTCGACGCGCAAAACTATCATAAGTCTCTTGACCATCAAGGGGTCACGTTTAAGGCAGCAGATAAGAAAGTGATCACCGCCAAATTCTTTGTCAACCAGATCGAGGCGGCGCGGGACGAGCAGGTGGCGAAACGAGCCGCCCTCATTGACCCTCTTTTTGCGCGGACACGCCCACGGCACCAGCTGCAATTCGCCATCGATGATATGTCCGTATTGCAAGACGCCATCAAGCTCAGTCTGTCCTTCCTCGATCGCACGCAAGGCCAGATAAATTTCCAGGACAGGAAGAAGATCGAGACGTTTTTGCGGTCGTTCATGCCGCTATTCTTCGCGCAAGACGCTTCAACGTTTAATTGTGTATTCGTACCGCATCATGAGACGGCAGACAGCGATATGGATGTCGATACTGTCGTTGATGAATCTGAAGCTCCCAATGGCACAGGCAGCGCCCGGGCAGGTAGAAACAATCGGAAAGCGAACGGCGCAGGATCCTCTGGAGACCTACGCAAGAAATTGCTCAAGAGTGAACAGGCCAAGTCCAGTCGTAGAACCCGTGCACACACGGGGTCGCCGTCGGCATCTCGTTTAGGATCGCCTGCGGTATCCGATGGGATGCACGTAGAAGAGAATCAGGCGAGCCCTGTGGTAAGGGCAGACTCAAGCAGAGAGCCGACACCAGGACCATCAGTCATTGGCTCTGAAAGACCTCGCGCACGTCGAAGATACAGCTTCTTCACCAATACAACATTCTATGTGTTCTTTCGCTTGCTTGAGGTAAGGGCACTTCAACTGCGAGAAGTTGTGAGCTCATGTGGATCGTAGCTACTCTACTCAAGATTGAATCACTTCAAGAGCCTGGCAACTAAACTTGCGAATGGGCCTTCGGCCTCACACAAACCGAATCATGTCGCAGCTGATGTTAGCGTCGCAAGCGATGCATATATTGTCAGCAATCCTGCTTCCCAGTTCTACAGCTTGATGTTGGAGTCGTGTGAGAAGCTCTTCGACAACGAGATTGAGCAGCATGCGTTCGAAGACCGTCTTCGTTGGATGTTTGGCTCCAAGGTCAGTGTTTCAAAATTCTGTCAAGCAAATAGCCCTGACGCGTCCGCTAGGATGCCTACAAGATGTTTACAGTCGATAAGGTGGTGGGAGCAATTATCAAGCAAGTGAGCTACTAACTCATCATCCCCTGTCTACTGTCCGAATCTGACTGTTGACAGATCCAAAATATATTGTTGGATGCGAAGAGTCAGGATCTCTTTGATCTGTTGAGTCGAGAACGAGAGATCGCATCGCCTACCACCCAGGATCAGATCAATGCTCGCCGCAACACAGAGAGAGTTCTTGGTCCGGATGAAAATCTGTTCCGTTTGGACTGGGTACGTGCCCTCTCTGATATCGATGTGGAGGCTTCACGTTGATGCATTGCTTACCTTACGCATCAGTTACCTGAGAGTAAACTCGTGACCGTGCAGTTGCTTGGGACGGATGATTCCAGTATCGACGACTCGGAGGTACTCACTGGACGGTGGCAAGCATATGTCGAGGCATTCGTATCCGTGAGTGATAGAATCATAGTTTCTGTCTGTCCAAGTCTTGACCCGAAAGCAACTGCGCAGGATGAGCCAACTCAGGGTATCGTCAAAGGTCCTATCCGTCGGCCATTTTTGGGAAGGTCAGTTTTGTCATGGAGACCGCCTTCGCGCTCCCGCTGACCGTTCTGGTAGATCCTCGCGGTTACCCAAGTCCGAAAGTGCTCTCCCGGATATTGTTGCACATGGCGGCCTCGAGATCAAGGTTTGCGTGCGAACATATCGGCTATTTTTCGTGTCCAATACGGAAGACTTCCTCTTGCATGCTTCAAGTCGAGACGAGCGTGAGCGCTACCGTCGACAGATGCAAGTCACGAACTCCAAACGACAAAAATGGATGAAGAAGTATCTTGCGGATCTCGACAAGACACGAAGTTCTGTGACGGACGACCCACCTACGGCTGCTCCACTGACGACTGTAGAACGTCCACCAACAGGAGAGATAGACGCTGCTTTATCTACACGGACTAAGACATACGATTCTTCGCCGAAAGATCCTGTCGATGTTGATCATAGTGTACCTTCTTGAGCCTTTCTGTGTACCATCTTATGTCTTCTGCTGCATGTACTCCTTGTATACCATGGCTACATCATGCGGTTGTAATAAATATGTCGACGTTTTCTCCGCTCAGGCGATCCTCTCCCACGTACAGGACATCTTACACCTCATCGAACATTTCCTTTCCGACCAACTTCAGAGCGTGCAGGCTGACCAATGTCCGACTGCATATCAAGAAACCCCCTCTTCCGGTCGATTAACGCTCCTGCAACGCATTTACTGCCGCGGCTTCGACCTCCACCCAGGTCCACCAAGGCCGCCACCCATTCCGAACCCAGCAAAAGCACCTCCTGGACCCGCGACACCAGGGCCGCTGCCTGCGATGCTTGGACCCTCTCCAGGACCGCTCATCGGGCTGTTCTTGTTGTGAAACGACGTGCGGAAGGACGTCTGCGGCAACGCCTGTATGGTAAGGAACTTGTTCGGCACTGGACGGTCGTCGTTGTTATACTGCGAGTGGATGCAATAAGAACGAATTCTGTCACGCTGACCGAAATAAGGGCACTCACCTGGAACTCGAGTCCGATGCCGTCAGCCTCTGAGACATCGAGCAGCTTCGCCATCTTGCGTCCGATACCGTTGATCTTTTCAACGTCGTCTTTGCTACGCGTCCAGACCTGTATGCGGTCGACCTTGCTGCGCAGACTGACAACCGCACCGCAAATCTCGTCGCCCTCGTCGAGATCCTCGCCGACGAGTGCCATCGCGAGCCAGCTCCAGCAGCGGTCGAGCAGCTGCGGGTTGTTCTTCATCGTCAGCACCCACTTGCCGCCGTCCGCGTTCGCGGGATCCTCCCACATCGGCTTGATGCCCGACTTGAAAAGGTGATAGTTCGAGTTGCGCTCAAGGCGCGACGGCGGCTTCAGCCAGTTGAAGTACCGGCAGAACGACTCGACCGTATCGAACTCGCCAATCACGGTCAGCCCTGCCTCGTATTCGTCCGATTCGGGCGGTTGGAAGTGCGTCGCGCTTTGCGGCTCTGCCGATGCAATTGTGCTAACTACATTAGCGGACGCGGGTGTGAAGGGCATCTTTGACTTTGTGTCATGGAATATTGTCCTGTAAGCAAGCGCGATATCAGCACGAGGCTAAGAAGAGGCGTAGGAATTGGGATCCTGGATGCGCAGCATAGATGAAACTAATTGTCATGTTCTGCTGGGTGGTGTACATAGTAGTGCAGAAGTTACACTGTCATTTCTCCACGCTCGGTATGACCACTGCATGCTCGAAGACAGCCCATGTACTGTGGACAATTGCCAATGTGCGGCGCTTGAGCCAAAGCGGCGTAGGCGCACATATTGTCATCTGACACATTACTGCACAGCGTGTCGGACTCACAACAAGCCATCTTGACGCATATAGTATGCTCCCCACGACGACAAAAAAACACAATGAAACTTTGGACACCAATGGACAAACAGCTGCACTGCGTCTCCAAAGCAGCCTCACGACGTATGACGTCACTGGGGACGGCGCTACCGTCCCCCTAAACCGAAGCAAGGTCTACTACTTATCCAGTTCTTGACTCTGTTAAGGATAAGGCATAATACACACCCGACTTGGCGAGCACAAGTCCAAAGCCCCCGGGAGGACCAGCGTAAAGCAAAGGGATAATCGCCGAAGCCAGCAGGGTACCCTTGCGCAATTTCTCGCTCCTAGCTGTGCATAACACCAATCTCTTTTGTCACCCACTGGGAGATCGCTGCACGGCAGCCACACAGAACCTGGATCCGAAATTACATCCTCAACCAGGCCTTAAGGCCTGTCAAGGCACACATTACATACCGCCGGGCTGACCCCGTGAGGTCAGAGCACTACAGCAGACGGAATGGACATGCACATGAAACATCGAGAATGCTGCACGCTCGATCCATGATGCTCAGTGACTCAGACAAGGCTTGTAGAGATCCATGTATGCGCACGAGACAGTGAAGAGCGGACATACCATGGGTGTTCCAGGGGGTGTTCTGGAGCCTTGATGCGCAGACCAGGAGTCTTGGGATCCTCGATGGTCTCTGCCTCGGGAGGCTTAGCTGTGCCGTCGACACTGAGCGAGCGAGCCTTGGCAAGGCGTGCAGTGATGGCATCGAGGCTGGGGATGTTCTTGTACCCCCTAGGCATCTTGCCATCCTTCTTCTGGTCTGTCTCCTTGTTGAGCCGCTCGAGCCGTTCAGACGTGAGCTGCTCTCCCTGGCCTGCATCGCTCTGGCCTGGGGTCGTCGCGCGACTGCCCGGCGGTGACGTCGCGAGGTTGGCAGGGGAAGCGGAGCGAGATCCTGGTGGATTCACTGCGACAGAGTCTGAAGTCGACGCAGCAGCCGAGCTCGATACGGAACCCTGTGAGCTAGTACGGAGAAGAGCCGCAGCAAGGCGAGGACGTGAAGCAGCAGACGCAGGGTTGGTATTCGCATTGAGGTTGATGCGCGCTGCGAGCTGGTTTAGCGAGGGCATGCGCGAACCTGTAGAAGGCCTCTCTGGTTTGGGGGCATCGAGCGGGAGTGAGGGCTGCGCTGCGGGAGTCGACATCGTTGCCGTCGAAGAGGATGTCGAGGACAGCGTCTGCAGCCACTGCCTCTCTTCTCATCCCAGATTTGGACACATCGGCCATTAGCACTGGGCAAAAATGATAAAATATGGACATGTCCGGGATCGAACCGGACCCCTCTCGCAAGTGCAGATGCTAAGCGAGCGTGATAACCAACTACACCACATGCCCGTTGTTTTCAAATTCATTCTCCTATTATTCACTTATTGTTCATAAGTATCTTTGTTCTAAGTAACATTTTAATTTTTGAAACGTGGAGCAAAAGCTCAAAGCCAGCGTAAACTTACGCCTAGGCACGATATAGCCAAGTGAAGGAATAGTCAACACCACGACGTCCACCTAGCTCGTAGGCCCAGTTGGGGAGAGCCTCCGACAGACCGAACCGTTCAGGTAATTCCTGCCATGCTCGGCAGCACTCCTCGTTCTCTTTCGCAAGCAGCTCTGTTCCACATTCCCGACACGGTACCGGAATCGACTCTGACGGCATGCGATTATCCATCCACTCGGTGATGTGCTCCTTCCACCCGCCGAAGGCGGTGTACTGCGAATCGACATATTTCGTCGTCTCAATCCGACGTTCAACGTCCATAAGACGCGTGACACCGATGTCATACCAGCCCGCAATGAAACTCTGGCACCCACAGCTCCGTGCTGTCGGCTTGTGCGTGCACCACAGACTGAAAAGTCGGGCGGCCACCACTACGGCGTCTCGAGCATAGAAGGCCTTGGCTTCGAGGCACTTGATGAGCAGGTCTGGTCGCAGTTTCTCGTGCTCAGAGAGAGCAGTGGTTGTATCGATGAGTGTGCTGACAGGCAGAAGCGTGCACACGAATAGTGCCGTAGGAAGTAGAGACGGCGTGTTGGTGAGGTAGGCGACGTGTACGACTGCTATAGCGTCGCACAATCTGACCAGAATGAGGCCGCTGTGCATTTTGGAGAACACCGACCGCCAAGTAGCCAAGTCCTCGCAAAAGAAAGACTTGAGACGCTTGAGGCCCGCCTTCAACAATTTCGAAATGTTGTATTTGTGTGCGAGCCGCACTGCGCCGCACACGATGTCAGAACGTAGCGGTCTAGAAATCACGTTAGTTCAAATGAAAGTCGCAAAACAATTCGGTGGCGTACTCCTTCTTGTGCAATATCATTGCCAACAACGACCACACCTCCCATGAAGTACCCTGTAGATGCACCACAGGGCAGCCCTCAATGTAGGCAGCAGTATCCAGAAAAGCCGAATTGTACATGTCCTCCAAGACCTCGGATTGAAACATGAGGTTATCGTGGCGCACTCGGAACCCACGGCCCTGAGCAAACAGCACGACGTTCCCGTCCTGTGACCAGAACTCTGTGTCTTTCACCCATGCATTCGGATTGATGCCGCTAGAGTAGAGTTGCACGTCAGGTTTGACGGACGCCATGAGACAATCTCAGAAGAAATGCCGAGGAGTTCGACTCGGAGTAAAGTGGCTGTAAATGGAGACGTCGAAGACGGACTGACAACAAACCGTTAACCAGTAATCATCTGCCAGAAATGAGGAGAGCACATACCCGGTGAGGAGAGCAAGAATGCGGTGAGAATGTGCCCTGTTGCTATTTATACAAATGATTGACAGGCGCTTTGACCCAATGTGGCGCGGCCACAGCAAAGCCACCAGCAGTCTCTTGAGGACAAAGCACATGTTTAAACCTCCGCAGGCTCTGCATATCCTCACCTCACACCAAAGGGCATGAAACTGTCAGGGCGTTATCATACGCGTGCGGTCGGTACTGTATTGCGGCATTATGTCTGATTACGAACATATGTAGTATCGCACGGCCCGCACTCCTCAGACTGCGACTTGGCACTGAGCGCTGAACTTGGACGGAAAATTTTTGATAGGGCCTCAAGCGTATACTCGTCACCGAAGGTCCCTGCACATACAAACCTTGGACCTAGCGCGGGTACTTCAGGAGCCAGCCGGTCGAGATTTGCGTCTCAGCAGAAGGGATAGGGCCGCAAGAAGCGCCTCAAGCTCCCCAAGTGAGGTGACTCATGTGACTAGGAGATCGCATCTCCTGACTTCAAACTACTTCATCGCTTTCCGTGTGTATCATTTCACATATTCAATGCTCAAGCTTGAAGATCTGGAAATCGTCACTTTGAATAATTTTCTCTAACATCTTGTCGACTAACAGGATGCCCGGTACTGCCCAAATACCGGCACAATTTGCAAGCTGAGCTCATTAAATTATAGTCACACTGGCTTTTTATTTTTATCTTCAAATCCAGTGTTGTAGTTGCTTGGAGGCGACGCCCTATGCTGGATAATACACGTGTGTATGTATAGTACTGGTTTCTTCACACACCTGTAGCGAAGCACCCGATAAAGTGGGTGACAAAATGTGAGTCAAGCTGATACGATATAGCCCAGCTTTGTGAAAGAAAATCTGAACGTTACATATAAATATCAGATGCCCTCTGCGTACATGCGATTAACAATCGTCCATCATGTATCCCAGAATCACGTATTCGCCAGTCTGTAGCTCACTATCAAGCGCCATTGCTCCTTGGCTTGACTTCTCTTCTCCCTCCTGCGTCCCATGCGCTGCCCTCTCTCGGCCCGTCTTTCCATGCGCCGTTCGCGGCGTCCTCCCCTCGTTGCAACTCTGCTGCTCTCAGGACTATTGCTTGACCCATTGACATCAGAATCAGACGCGCTGTCCGAGTCTGTGTCGTAATGGTGGTCCTGGGGCGGAAGATGGGCCATGTCTGGTGGGGGCACATCTGGGCCACTGTAGCTCAACGTTCCCTGGGCCAGGACTACGTGGATATGACGCGGATGGAAGAAGTGCTGACAGTTACATGAGTGACGAGCCGTCACGCACTGCTATATAGCTCACATTATTCCAGTTGTCGATGAACTGGCCGACGGCGGTCGCTTTTTATCCTTCTGACGCTTCATTATGGCCTTAGAGACCAGATAGCCTGCGGGGCGAGGTTGTCAGCCTTCAAAGTATCGGCGTTCCGCTGACATTTGACTCACCTATACCGATGCTCATGTGCATAGCCATAGGCGCGACGGTCGACTTCACACGATCCACGGGAGAAAGCTTGCTTGCCGTCTTTGCGTCATTCAAGAAGCGCAGCCAGTCTTCCTCGCCAACACCATGCGTCACAAACGGATGAGGGACCGTTGTCGAAGGCGGAGCTATCAGCGGAAAGCCCTTGTCCAGCTCGCTTCCTGCTGTCATTAGGGGCGTCGGCGCAAAAGGCGCATACGGGAGGTCTGGTCGAGGCGGCCTTTGGAAAGACGGCGGCGGCGGGTCGAACAATGCAGAGACATTGTCCCCGGGCAAAAATTGCTTCAGGGACCCGAGCACGTTGGGGACCGCACCAGAAGATGCGGAAGGCGTGCGCGCGCCGGCCTCAGGGCGCGGGGTCTGCAATGAAGAGCCTGGAGGTGACACGGATAAAGTTGGATAGGATGCAAGGTTTTGCGTCGGGTCGAGGCGACCTTGGTTGTAGACATTCCTATCGCCCGAGCTCTGAGGGATATACATTCCTCCCTGGGACATGTATGAAAGACCTGCATATGTTCCGGTTGCATTCGCGTTCCTCTGTGGCAAAGGCCCTCCGAGTCAGTCAAACTATCTGCCGTGGAACTGTAGAGATATATCACCGACATCATCATGGTACGCTGGTAGAGGCCCGCTAGGGGCCTTGCTTATGCCAGTGCTGTCGGAGTAGTCCATTCTAGTGCCGCAGAACTTGAAAAGTAATAGTGTAAGATGTCGTGAGGTGATGCGAGACAATCCGCTGTTTATAGGCTACCCTATCGCCTCTCCGTCTTTTATAGCTGACGAGGACTCATGGCGAGCGCAGCCTGCTTAACAGCTGATTGTACACTGTGGGGGTATAATGCGGAGCCAGTGAGCCCATGAATTCATTGGTGTGCATGATAGTACGCCGACCCTTGTTCCTCTCCGTTGCTTGTGATTGCGAGCGTGGCTGTGACAACTGGTAGTACATGCCGTCGGGCCCCGAGCGTACACTGTCGTGCTGCGCCTTACTGCGCCACAGTCATCATTCTGGCCGAAGTCTCTGTACATCAGTATAGCCTTGAAATCGCCAAGTTTCTAGTCTCATATATGCACCCTCGCGGTGGTTCCTTCTGTACGATCGATATGCTAAGCGCCAATGTACATATTGCCATGAGAGCAGCCAAAGAACTATAATTAGACAGAAGAGTGGAGTACCGGTGCAGGTGGATTATGTACTTGATTGTGCAAAGGCACCCAAGTATCCCATGATTAGTACCTGTATGCACCATCGCCCCTGTACGCCACCACCAGACGCCATTGATCCCGCTCGTGACGTTTTGCGTCTCTCTTCAGCTCCTTTCGCGCCTTTCGCCGTTCCTTTCTAAGTTCCTTGTCTCGATGCCTCCGCTCTCTCCTATCACGGTGTCTGTCGCCGTCCGAATCGCTGTCCGAGTCCGAGTCGTAGCGGCTTTGACTGCCGTTGTTGTAGTAATATGCCATATCCGGGGGCGGCACATCGGGCCCGCTGTAGCTCGACGCTCCTCGTGCGAGTACAACATTGATGCGTCGTGGATTAAAGAAGTGCTAAGCACCGCATATTGAGTGATATACAACCTCTGGAGGGAACAGGCAACATACGTGATTCCAATAGTCGATTAGCTCGCCGACAACGCCAGACTTCTTGCCCTTCTGGTGCTTTTCAATTCCTCTGGTCAAAAGCAGCCCTAGCAATCGTCTGTCAGGCAACGGCCCCGAGGCTATAACAGATTGCGCTTACCGACACCGAAGCTGAGCCCTGCAGCCATGGGCGCAACGTTAGACACAATACGGTCCGTCCCTGACAACGATGCAGCAGCCTTCACGTCGTGCAGGAATCGCGTCCAGTCCTCCTCATGCACGTCATGCGTCGGGAATGGATGAGGGCCACCCATGATCGGAGGAGGAAGGGCGGGGAAGCCATTGCTAAGTTCGTTGGAAGTGCCGACGAGTGAGGTGGGCTCGAACGGCGGATAAGGTAGGTTTGCCGCGGGCGCACGCTGGAATGACGGGGGCGGCGGGTTGATCAGTGCGTCTACGCTTTGACCGGGAGCGAAGTCCTTCAGTTTGCCTAGTAAGCCACCACTGGAGCTCGACCCTTGCCCGCCCATGGACCTGAGATAGCTGGTAGGCCCTCTAATCGTCTGCGACGATCCATATCCAGGGGAAGGGGAATAGTCCCGAGAAGAAGGTTCGCCGTAGCCGGATGATGGCGCGTTGCGCATGCCTTCTGGAGGTGGAGTGTAGATATCCTTTTCGGAGGTGTACGATTGGCCGCTTGGGGCAGTATACGAGCCTGCAGGACTCGGTTGCCGATAAGGGGTCGGCGCGGTATATGGCGAGCCTGCATATGATCCTTGGGGACCCTGCGGGTTCGAGCTATATTGGCCTACATATGAGTGTGCCTGCAATTGTCCAGTCTGGGTACGCTGCATGTCTGGTGTGGCGTAAGAGCTCGTCTGAGACGATGCGTAGAGATTGTTCGCATAAGTTCCCGATGCACCCGCATCCTGCCTTGCATATGTCTGGACTGATCTTTAGCACTTCCTTCTAAACCCCTTCGTGCGCAAACGTCTACTCACCTGATCGTAACTTGGTGGGGCTGCAAAACCGTTTGCAGCGCCAGTATACGGTGGCTGCTCGAAGCCCCTCTGTACACGTTGTGAAGAGTATCGTTCGTCCCCCTTCTCGGGAAAGTTGTACATGTTGGAAGACATGGTCTGATGAATCTGGAGGTGCAGCTAAAGTGCAGCGACATAGAGTCCTTATAACACGAATAAGGAGGGGGAACATCTTCCGGGATCGCCTTCGCGTCGCAAGGCGCCGACACAGCAATCGGAATTAGATCGGCGCGTGCATGCTAATTTCAGCATTGGTGTGCACTCCGCAGAGTGGGCGGTGACAGCGAAGCAGCGGTGGCTGCGCTATGCATTGCTGCTTGCTACACAGCTTATGGCTGCGGCCCAACCCTGTACACATGTGCTTTGAGTAGTTACACGTAAGTAGCGCCAGAAAAATGGTAACTATACCTCCAATATGCAATTAGAGGCTGATAGCTTAGGCTGCAGTAGAATTCGATGACATTTCTAGCCCGTGACATCTACGGCGCTGAAAGTCGTCTGGACTCTGGACCAGGATCAGAGAGGCGCATGGATAGCCCGGGCCCAGCAGGGTTGTGGAGAAGACAAAGAGCGTCAATGAGTCGGTAGCACGCCTCACGATTGTGAACCGAACATGATCATCGGACATGGTCAAGCACTGCTAGTAGGGAATGCAGGTGGACGCCTCTGCCTTCCGTGTGGTGAGTGCTGATATCTAAGAAGTTGTGGAGCTCTATTGACTCGCACTGGTACAACTAGCTTTTAGACTTGAGTCATCGGAACATTTGGCAAAGGGTAGTAGCTGCGGAAGTCTGCTAACAACGAGTGGACGGTGAGCAGAATATTGAACTTGAGCAATGACCTGGGCCATATCTCTGGCGAATGGTCAGAGGAGACGCTGAGGGGAGACGCTCGATTTGCCCCTAGTTCGAGGTTGGGGCTATCGATCACACGATCCTCCTTGCATCACTTTCGAACGAATGGCATTCTTGCTTACAGAGATTGCGACAATGACGACTGTGCCTTCTCTTGTCAATGCTTACAAATTGACTCAATGACCTCTACTTATAATGCGGGGCTCGCACAGTGACACGCACCACCGTCAACTTTCACACCATCAACATGACCGAGACTCTCACCCTTTACACCGCTAAGGTACGTGCAAAGATCTTCATTACCCTTGCACAGAAGTATGAGAGGGCTCATGATGATCGACCCTTATAGATTTGCCCCTACGCACACAGGGTATGCGACTATCTTACACATAGGACGATCAACTCTGACCTGACTATTCCAGGTCGAGTTGGCCCTGGAAGAAGCGAAGGCCAAGTACACCAGTTACCAGATTGACTTGCAGAACAAGCCGACGTGGTATGCACCCAAGGTTAATCCGGCGAGCAAGGTCGGAGTCATTCGAAGCCCATGACGCTTGCCACAGCAGCTAAAGATCCCGATCTTAGGTCCCCGCGATCGCATACGGAGGCCCTACCGCGGCCCCGGAAGACCCGTCCCCGCAGTCCGTCAAGATCGCCGAATCGCTCGTCTTGCTCGAGTTTGTTGCCGACGTCTATCCGCACGCGCACCTTCTGCCCACGGATCCCGTAGCCCGCGCAAAGACACGCTTTTTCATCGAGGTCGTCTCTTCCAAGTTCTCTCCCGCTTGGAACGCGTTCTTCCGCGGGCAGGCTGGCGGCTCCGTGGACGCATTCCTCAACGCGCTCGAGGAGGTGCAGGCGCTCCTCCCGTCCGAGGGCTACGCGGTCGGCGAGTACTCCACTGCAGATATTGCGATCACGCCGTTCATCGCGCGTGCGTTCGTCGCATTGAACAACGACATCGGCGGGTATCCTGAGGGCGAGAGCAAGGTCGTGCTAAGCAAGCTTGCTGAGCCTCGCTTTGCGCGGTTCACCAAATACTGGAGCGACCTGCGCTCGAGGCCGAACTTCACCGCTACGTTTGACGAGGTATGCTCAACCTGATTGCTCTCGGAAAAATGATGTTCACCTCTGCATAGGCGTATGTCACGGACGCATACAAGAAGCGTTTCGCGAGTTTGCGTGCGCAGAAGTAGTGAACAGCGTGGCGAACGTAGCAGAATCCAGGATGGAACGAAATGGAATGAGAGCATTTGTACGATCGGTATCGCGGATTGACCACAATAACCACTTTGGGCTTCCACTGTCATAGGACTGAGTCTTACAGCATTCTCTCAGGTTGGTATCCGTTTCGAAAATGCGTGATACGAGTCCCATTCCTCACGAGTGAGATGATGCCGCACCATCTCAAACTATTTTCTGGTGAATCCATGATGAGAGTAGATATGTTTGCCGTATCATTAAATCACACCCGATGACCTACTCAATGCGCCGCCCGACTTCAAGGATAGGGTTTGTCTCCGCAAGAATACTCGTGACCGTGACTGTCTGATACTCTTCCTTGTCCAACCTGGCTCGGTCGTTAACCGTTAGCTTCACTTTTCCTGGGGCTCGTATCTCTGGATTCTTTTGGTATAAAAGAGAAACTTGTTTGAGTGTTGAGATAGTCGATCAGTTTCGGGGAACTGGCGCGCCCTAACGCGTTGGCGCCCATTCAAACGCGTTGGTGGCGAGCACAAATAGTCGCAAATAACATCACTTACGTGTGAACAATCCTTACTTACTTATCTACTTACTTCCTGAAGCCTGAAGTCCCTCTATTCTTCAAAGTCGGCAGGGTCTTTTACACACTCGACATTGGCTAAGGAGTTGTTCTTAGAGTGGCGCAAATTGGTCGTACCGCAAGATGCAGGCATTGCGACAGGAAATTTTGCCTCCGAGCGGCGTCGAATTTGCTGCATGTCTGAAACTCACGCCTTCGACATTACCGAATCTTCCTGGGACCAGCACCGGGCGCGCCCTCTTCAATGTCGTCGTCGCACGCTCCAATCTACTCCGTGTATTCGAGGTCAGAGAAGAGCCGGCGCCGATTTCTACGCAAAAGGAGGACGAGCGGGACAGGCGCGCCAGTGTCAGGAAGGGCACCGAGGCGGTAGAAGGCGAAGTGGAAATGGATGCGTCGGGCGAGGGGTTCGTGAACATGGGCTCCGTCAAGGTGAATTTGGGTACCAGCCACTGTCGTCGCGTCGTGTCAATAAGATATCGGCTTTCCTCTCGTGAAATGTGTGCAGGTGCTTGCTTTCGAACGTGGTGCTGATTTCTGTTTCCGTGCTCTCCCAGTCTACCGGCCCAAATGGAGTGTCTCACCCACCGTCCATCAACCGGTTCTATCTGATACGTGAACACCGATTACACGGGATTGTGACCGGCGTTGAAGGCATCCGAATCATAACCTCAATTGAAGACAGCTTGGACCGTCTTCTGGTCTCCTTCAAGGATGCCAAGGTGCGTCTTGTGTTTCAGAAGTCGTACTACTGCTATAACTGATTGTTTCACCAGATTGCTCTGCTCGAATGGTCCGATGCGATACATGATCTCATTACAGTGTCCATACACACATATGAGCGTGCTCCTCAATTGGTGTGTGAAGTGTTTATAGCGTTGAATTCAGCACTCACTTACGGCTCTTAGATGTCTATTGACGCTCCACTCTTCCGCTCAGAGCTGCGGGCAGACCCGCTATCACGCTGTGCAGCGCTTCTCATTCCCGGAGACTCAATAGCCATACTACCATTCTACCAGTCACAGGCCGAGCTCGATATCATGGAGCAAGAAACCAATCAAGCAAGGTGTGTACCCAGGGTTAAGAGTGACAATCTAACCCAACGCTACGACAGAGACGTCCCCTACTCGCCGAGCTTCATACTCGATTTTGCGGGGGATGTGGACGAACGCATCCGCAACGTCATCGACTTTGCGTTCCTTCCTGGATTCAACAATCCGACGATCGCGGTGTTATATCAGTCTCCACAGACTTGGACGGGGTATGTGCGGTTGCTCAAGTGATTCGATATAGCACTCATGCATATGCAGTCGCCTTCGAGAGTACAAGGACACGGTCGGGCTGATGATATTCACTCTGGATCTGGTCACACGACACTATCCCGTTTTCACGGCTGTCGATGGGCTGCCTTACGACTGCTTTGCCATCGCTCCTTGCTCCACTGCTCTGGGAGGCGTAGTTATTTTGGCGAGCAACAGCGTTATCTACGTAGACCAGGCGTCTCGTAGGGTCGTCCTCCCGGTCAACGGCTGGCCACCGCGGCTGAGCGATATGCACATGCCTGTGCTTACGCCACAAGAACAGCAGCGCGATTTACAATTAGAGGGTTCGCGGTTCGCCTTTGTCGACGAGAGGACATTATATGTTCTCACAAAAGACGGGACAGTATATCCTGTCGAGATTGTTGTCGACGGCAAGACCGTGTCTCGTCTTTCGATGGCTGCGCCTGTGGCGCGGACAACGATACCATCAATGGTCAGGAGGGTGCAGAACGAGTATCTCTTTGTTGGTAGTATTGTAGGGCCTTCTGTGCTGCTCCATACCGTGCCTGTTGATGAGGACATAGTTGACGACGACGTTGACATGACCGCTGCCCCTTCTACTGTAGTTGCTCCTGCCCATGCCATGGAAATAGACGACGACGACGGTATGCACATGATTTAAAGATACTGACGTCGCTGACATCTGCGGTAGATTTGTATGGCGGATCGACTGTCCCTGAACAACCGCACGTGAATGGCGCCCAAGCTAATGGCACGACGATAGCATCGAAGAAGCGCAGAGTCATTCATCTCTCGCTGTGCGATTTTCTCCCTGCATACGGCCCGATCGCCGATATGACCTTCACGTTGACCAAGAACGGGGTATGTCGATCACACACCGGCTCTCTTTGTTAGGACTCAAATTCTTTTATAGGATCGCGCTGTTCCGGAGCTTGTCGCGGCTACAGGTTCCGGCATGCTGGGCGGATTTACACTTCTACAGGTACGGTCTCGTATGAACGCAGATCATTTAATGTCTATGCTAACTCACCATAGCGAGACCTCCCGACTCGGGTCAAGCGCAAAACGCCTTCCATTAGTGGTAATCGCGGGATCTGGTCGTTACCAGTACGCCAGGCGGTCAAGGTCAATGGCTCGACGTATGAGCGGCCTGCTAATCCCTTCTATGCGGAGAACGACTCCTTGATAATCAGCACGGACGCGAACCCGGCTCCTGGCCTATCGAGGGTGAGCTTGGACCCTTGTTGGTATTCGTTGGGCACATTTATGACGCATGCTCTAGATTGCCAGGTTTACTGCTCAAGGAGACATTGATGTAGCCATACGATTACCCGGGACGACGATTGGTGCCGCGCCGTTCTTTCAGGGTACTGCAATTCTCCATGTGATGATTAACGTGACCAATGTCATCCGAGTCTTGGATCCCGGTAGGTCACAGTATTGGACCAGCAGATGACTACTAATACTTGCGTTAGATGGAAACGAGCGCCAGATTATCAAGGACTGGGACGGTAACATCCCTCGACCCAAGATTAGATTCTGTAGCATCTGCGACCCATTCGTGCTGATTATTCGAGAGGATGATTCGATTGGGCTTTTCATCGGTGAATCAGAGCGCGGCAAAATTAGACGGAAGGACATGTCCCCGATGGGTGACAAGGTCAGTCTAAAAGATGTTATCTACTTGTTATCTCGAGGAGTTGATTGCGGCGTATAGACCTCTAAGTACATTTCTGGGTGCTTCTTCACGGATACAAGCGGTATTTTCAAAACATATCAAAACACACATGCCAGCACAAGTGAGGATGCTACGTCCACCCTGCAAGCTGTCATGAACGCCGGTAGTAAAACCCAATGGCTTATCCTGTGTAGGCCGCAAGGCGTCGTGGAGGTAGGGTTTACCGAAAATGCTACTGGGGCCCCTATTTTGACTGCCTCGAGTAGATCTGGACACTCCCGAAACTCGCATTGGCCTTCTCGACTGCTCTAGCTGCCACCTTGGAACCAGTGCTTACGGATTCATATGATCCTCCTGCTCTGTCGCTCCCTCTGGACCCTCCCCGCAAGCCTCAGGAACTGGACGTAGAGCAGATCGTGATTGCCCCTCTCGGCGAGTCATCGCCATGCCTTCACCTCATGGTATGCCACGCGGCTAAGCTGCTTCCTACTGCAACATTAATGAGGATACCTTTCAGGTATTCCTGCGCTCGGGGCAGTTGGCCATCTACGAGGCCCTTCCAGCGCCCCCACCGACTGAACCCCTTCCTGAGATCCGGACATGCACTTTGCAGGTCAAGTTTGTCAAGGTGATGTCTCGGGCATTCGATATACAACACACAGAGGAGGTGGAGAAATCAATCCTCGCCGAGCAGAAGCGAATATCGCGCCTCCTGATCCCTTTCGTGACGTCTCCAGCCCCTGGTCAGACGCTTTCTGGAGTGTTCTTTACTGGCGATCGACCATGCTGGATTCTCTCCACCGACAAGGGTGGCGTAAAGGTGTTCCCCTCGGGGCATTCCGTCGTTCATGGATTCACTGCGACATCCATGTGGGGCTCGAAGGGCGACTTCCTCCTGAATTTCGAGGAGGCGAGAACTTGGTCTCATCCGTCTTCACATGATCACTCATAATGTTCACAGGGCTCTACTCTGATGGAGTGGATTCCCGGCATCCAGCTGGACAATCATCTGCCGAGTCGATCCGTGCCTCGTCAGCGGCCGTGCACCAACATCGTTTATGATTCGTCAACGTCCCTCGTTGTCGCAGCGTCCTCGCAGCTGTCGAAATTTGCGTCCTATGACGAGGATGGCAATATCGTATGGGAACCAGATGGTACGTAGCTGACGTACTGCGGACACAGTCGAGGGCCCCGTGCTCATGCCAAATTCAATTGCCAGCCCCTAATATCTCGTTCCCAAACTGTGAATGCTCGACGCTCGAGCTCATATCCCCCGAGGGCTGGGTCACTATGGATGGGTAAGTACGGTTGGACAGCAGAGCATGCAGGTGTACTGATGCTCCATACAGCTTCGAGTTCGCGCAGAACGAATTTGTAACGTGCCTAGACTGTGTGACGCTTGAGACGACGAGCACCGAGAGTGGTATGAAGGACTTCATTGCCGTGGGTACAACAATCAATCGCGGGGAAGACTTAGCGGTCAAGGGAGCGGTGCGTGCTTTGGATACACTCCTCCTTATCGAAACTCAATCTTGACGTAGGTATACATCTTCTCTATCGTGGAAGTTGTCCCGGATGTAAAATCTAATCTCAAGCGATGGTACCGTCTGAAGTTGCAATGCCGAGACGACGCCAAAGGTCCCGTCACCGCACTCTGTGGCATGAACAACTACCTCGTCTCGTCCATGGGTCAGAAGGTACGCTGTTTCGCCCCGACGCTGTCCGAGGACGTCGCTGAAGGCTCCGGTAGATATTCGTGCGAGCCTTTGACCTCGACGAACGCCTCGTGGGTGTAGCTTTCCTCGATGTTGGTGTCTACGTCACCTCGCTCCGAGCTGTGAAAAACCTTCTCGTCATCGGCGATGCCGTCAAAAGCGTATGGTTTGTCGCATTCCAGGTTGGTCAGCCGTTCTGTGAACGGGCGACGCGTGGTTGACCGCCTAGACAGGAGGACCCATATAAACTTGTCATCCTTGGGAAAGATCCATACCAAGTCTGCGTGACCACCGCAGATCTGTTCTTCGCTGATGGCCGGGTCTCCTTGCTCGTTGGTGACGAAGACGGTGTTATCAGGATCTATGAGTATGACCCTCACGGTACGTAAAACTGTCAGTGGCGCACAGCGTCTGTGGTCGTCTGATATCTGTCTAGATCCCGAGTCCAGAGGAGGCCAACACCTTTTGCGTCGTACGGAGTTCCACGGACAGATGGAAAGCCGTACGTCCGTTCTCATCGCGCGCAGGAGGGGCAAGGACACGGATATACCCCAAGCACGACTCATTTCCGGTATGAGATTGTCTATGAGATTGCGGGGAGATCTAATGAAGTGTCTTCCGTAGGGTCTACCGACGGGTCGCTGTCAACGTTCACTTACGTTGACGAGGTCGCTTCCAAGAGATTGCATCTCCTGCAGGGACAACTTACCCGCAACGTGCAACACGTGGCGGGCCTGAATCCAAAAGCGTTCCGGTATGTCCTTCTACCGGTCTAGAATGGGATGCGAAAGTTCATCGATGATGTAGCATCGTACGAAACGACTATGTGTCGAAGCCCCTATCTAGAGGCATTTTGGACGGCAACCTCTTGGCTACCTTCGTGGACCTACCGATATCACGGCAGAACGAGGTCACCCGCCAGATTGGAACGGAAAGAGGGGCGATTCTGAAGGACTGGTTGAACATTTGTGGGGCGTGGTGAAAGCGTACGTAGCGTATCTACACGTAATGCACTGTATCTTTGACAATGTTATTTTTTGACCGCTATCCTGAGTGGTGGCGACAACAGCCACCAGGTGTGTGACCTGTTGGTGGGAAGCCGCAGAAGCGCCGGGTCCTAATGCGGTCATGGTGGCTGGCTCCGGTCCCGTTAACAACACGCTCAACGCCAACCTTACATGCATGTAAATCGCACTTTAGTGCAGCTGCAATGCCTTGCGGCTGGGGCGTGCTAGTACAGCATCATACCCTAGTGCACTGGCAACGGGCGCAGTGCGCATTCCCGACAGCCGCTATGGGTGGGATATTGCGGCTGTCACGACTGGAGATCGTCGCGACTGTGTACAGGATGCTTCGAATTCTTCCGGTATGACGAGCGTGGTAGGTTGCATCACTCCGGAGACAGCTTCTCCCATCTGTTAGAGATTGAGAGATTGAAGCTCGCAAGCGCATTGACGACCCGCCCGCTCGTATCCCCATGCAATCGCCCTCTTCACATGTCTGAGCTTCCGCGACTTCTTCGGGGCCTGCAGGCAGTGGCCAATGGGCCATCGAACATGCTACGCAAATGAAAACCGCGTGTCCCTCCCAACATGCACGCTGCTCGCTACGTCCGACGATATATAGCCGGCACACTACAGCTACGCCTCCCTCCGACGTGCGCGGTTGCCGTGCATGATGCTCTCTTCCCTCGGCTTCGACGCCAAATTCCCCGCAAAGACTCTGCGTAACGGTTCCTCGAAGGCAAGTGTCTCGGTCTTAGTTGCGTTCATGGCATGTGTGGGTAAAGACTTACTCCCCAGTAGTACCTCGATATGCCTCGTGGATTCTCGGTCCACGTCTTCAAGCCTTCTGCGTCCTCGACACACCCATACAATGCATCAGCGAAGCCCGAGCCTGCACAGCCCGCCGTCGGTGCCTGGCAGAAATCTTCCGGTTACGCTTCTCGCTCTAACTTCGAGAGGAAGCCTTCATTGACTCCCTCCGCCGCTTATCGCATTACGCAACCAGCAGTTCACCATTTGCCGTTGGACTCAAAGCGGTCCAAAACATCAAAAGGCTATGGCATATACCCAGACGCGTCCAACGACGTATATGTTTATGAGCGCTCTTTCTCCACCGCCTCTGATGCCTTGGCGAGTTCATCCTCGTCCTCGAGCTCTGACTCTGATTTCGTGCCGGAGTCTACCGTCTCGACAACTGTCGAGATATCCTCTACTCGTGCTAGTAGTAGCACTGAGACGCTGGAGACCACCGCCCTCACTGCTCAATATGCATTGACCGGTCCTCCAGCTCGACCCACTCTCACCAGGGCTCCCTCGTCGGACCGGGCACGCATAACGCCTGACGGCTCCCGCATATACCCCCCTGGTCTCCTTCCGAACTCCGAGGGCAACCCGTACCGCACACTTATCACCTCCAACCCTAATACTGCACTGCTCCCCCGCTCGACGACAGTCGAGACGGTCTCCGAGAGCGACAGTGACACATTTATTGACGACGAAATTGATATGCCGATGTCTCGTCGCCCCACGAATCCCAGACAAAGGACTGACAGCTTGCGCGAGCCACGGGCGACGATAACTGAGCCTACCGCGAGCCTTTCGAGGAGATATTCTGACGAGCGGCGGGACACCTCACAACAGTCACAGCGCATCAGGTCGTCCACGGAGGACTCCCGAGGTATACCCTTGCCTCCTGCACCTCTTTCATCCTCGCTTTCGCGTCAGGAGAGTCTTTCGGGTCCCCGCGCCCCTCCAGGGTTGTCCTCAACCGCCGCAAGAGCAACAGATGGACGCGACCTATTAGTGAGCTCGTACGGCGGTTCCCCTCCAGACGCACGACGGCCTGCGAATATGACAAGGGATCCCAGTACCAGTAGGCAGGACAGCACTTCACGCAATGAGGTCAAGCCTCCAGGCTCCTCGCCACCATCAGCTGCGCCGCCCATATCCAGGGTTCCTTCCTCGAGGCAAGCTGCGCCCGCGCCGCCGTTGACATATGGCGCTCCCTTCTCTGATGGAGCGTTGACCGTGGCGACCAGACGCTGTGTGCGGTGGACAGAGGACCTGATGTGCCCATGCCCTGTCCCACGTAACGAGCGCCGCAAGGGATGGTTCAATCGCCGCGGGTGAGTGCTACACACCCTGACTGATGTGTGTAGTGATGCGTGGGACTGATCTATCAATGCGTAGAGATCAACTGTGGACGAATGATGGGAAATACAAGTCTCCCGAACCCGGGACAGAGTACCCACCAGACCTGATGGTGAGCTAGTCGATCCGAGTCGTGCGAGCTCTGTCTCCTGACGCTGCCTTCATTCGACAGGGATATCCGGAGCCCAGCTGTGGGTGGATGAATGAGGAAGGCGTACGCATTGACATGGAGCACCGTCTTGTTCCGAAGCCGCCTCTTCGATCTGTGCTTAAGAGACCTAAGCCTGCACCCAGTGCTCAATAGGCGATCCGCAGGGCAGCGCTACTGACTGCGCTGAGCTGTGACGTTGTCGATGCCACGGGGTTATTGATTAATTTATCCCTGAGGGGTTATTTGCCTACGCTGCCGAGAGCAGCTTCATGAACTATTATGTAGTAGTGTACGATGCTAACGATGCGCATGATCTCCTAGTTGTCAATCCGATGATATAGATATTACATCTTGGTCGTCGCTGCCGACTGCTTGCGGCGACTGAGAACGCACCCTGCTAATACGAAGCTTCTTCCGTGGGGGCGCCTCCTCTCGCATGGAGTATTCCCAGTCGACTGGTTCGTCGTCGTCTTCGGGCGCATCAAACTCATCGTCGTCTATGAAGCCAGAATTGTCCTGAATTTCGTCGTCCGCGTTATCGAGAAAGGCATCAATGTCCTCTGATGGCTCGGGTGCAGTCTGCTTCTTCCTCTTCGAACCGCTTGTGCTTGTGTCCCCAGCCTGTGAGTTTCCTATCAACTTGTTCTTGGCTGACCTCTCCGCAGCAGACGCGCGCTTGGACTTGTTCAAAAAGCAGTACTCCATTGCTGGTCCCTTTCCTTGCTCTATGTCGCTTCGTGATAGACGTGTCAATCGAGCTGCATTCGGTCCCACAACGACATACACGTTGACGGAGTAGGCCGTCTGGTGGAAATCCTCCTGCAAGTAGCGGCTGATGATCAAGTGTACGCACAGTGTCTCGGTATCCTAGGCAGTTGGAAACGTGATTAACATTTCCCAGCAAGCGGTCTGGCGCGATAACGTCACAGCTAAAGCAACGCACCTCTTTGGACAGCTCCACCGCGCCACCAGCGACATCAGCCATGTCTAGCTCGACTTGGGTGGACGCCTTCCCTCTGCCCTTTGGCTTGGCAGACAACGTAGCTGCCTTCTTGCTCCTCACTAGATCGCTGAGCTGCCCGATTGTCAAGCGCGTGGATTGGCGTTCTGCGAGTTCCGCAGCCTGGAGAATCTGCCATGCCGCTAGCCGGATGTCCCTGCGCGCGAGCGAGTCCGGAGCGCGCGTGCAGTTATCACAGTGCCCACAGCGCTCGAGCGCCCCCTTGTCCTGTGTTGTCCACGCGTCGACAGATAGCTGTGAAGACGACGAAAAGTACCTGTGACGCATGGTCAGCGCGAGGCCCAGATCCGGCAGCAGGTCGAGGCTAGGCATCCTGGACCCACCTGGCGAATTGGACGTTCCGGCACTCCTCTAGGTCCTGCGCAAACCGCAACATCTCATGCACTGTATCCATGAGGTGGACAATGTGAATACATACGTCAGCTGAACGTCGAGGGCCGTGGGGCAGTCGAGTCCAACTGAATACACGCACGTTTCTCTTGTGACCCCCGTTCGTTGAGGGTCAATTGAAGTAGTCTTGTGGCATCCTGTGGCCTGTAGTAAAGGACGCAGTCCGCGTCCTTTCCATCACGTCCGGCGCGGCCAGACTCCTGGTAAAAACCCTCTACCGATTTCTGCGAGAAGTTCAGCATGCCA
Organism: Postia placenta MAD-698-R-SB12; assembly: GCF_002117355.1. Classification (NCBI taxonomy): domain Eukaryota; kingdom Fungi; phylum Basidiomycota; class Agaricomycetes; order Polyporales; family Adustoporiaceae; genus Rhodonia; species Rhodonia placenta. The sequence continues at coordinate 2,360,295 of NW_020169836.1, read as the reverse complement.
TGTACACCTCATGGCTAGCGACACGACTGACCGGTAGCTGTGTGACCAGTTACTTCACGGTGAATTCTATACTCCGAGCAAAAGAGCTATCGACACGCACAGAGTGATGCAACACAAACCGCACGTCTGCTTTATCGATACCCAGACCAAATGCTAGCGGATCCAATTAGCAAGAAGGCACGGTACGCGCGTGGCGGAAGCTCACCTATTGTAGCACAGACTACATTCACTTCACCATTCCGCCATCGCATGTGAATGTTCTCTTTGTTTCTGTCACCTACGTCGGCATGATACACAGCAGTCTTGATTGCGTTATCCCGATCACGCAGCTCTTGAGCAGTGTTCTCAGCGTCCTGCGTTCGAAGTATGAGTAATTATTCCAGGCACGTCCGAAAACCGCTTACCTTTTTGCTGAGACAGTAGACGATGCCAGAATGTCCCTTGTGATTCTCTAGAATGTATGTCCTCATGGCGCTAATAGCGTCCGCGCCCTTGGCCGGTTTTGGAACTACTTTATAGTGGAGATTTTTTCTGTACAGCGGAGCGGAGAAGTAAACGGTGCCTTTGAGTCCGGCGGCTGTGTGCTGTGCGTTGAGGAAGAAGGCCTCGGTATATGATCCGACAACAGACTTACAATTCCCATTCTGTATCGGCTGTTTCATTTGCAGTATAAGCATCAGATCCTTAAGCACCTTCGGCGGGCAGGTGGCCGACAACGCGAGGACAGGCACCCGAGGGAAGAGCTTGCGAAGCACACTCAATTTCTGGTAGTCGGGTCTGCCGGGCCGGTCATATAGGATGCAAGCTTTACAGCACATACACCTACCGATAGTCGTGGCCCATGTGCGAGACACAGTGCGCTTCATCTATCACAAAGCGGGCTACAGAGGGCTTAGTAACGAAATACACAATGGTGAGTATAAGTAGATAAGTAGTACCTAGCTTGTTCGCATTGTACAACTTGTCTAGAAGAGAACTGAATGTCTTGCTCTTGGAGAGCTTCTCCGGCTACGAAGCGAAAAAGGTTGTAAGACTACGTGCTCTCCCAGTTGATAGTACACACGCTAGATACGCACGGTAACATAACATAGCTTAATCTCAGGTGTGTTGTCTCTGCCGCTGGCCATAGCCTTCAGCCTATTCTGAATTGCATTCACTTCGTTTTTTGGCGTGCATCCGGCGAGCATTACTGCATCGACTGAGGCGGAAACATATTAAATATACGTCAGCTTGAGTCTGACACAACTGACCTCCGGCCTCCTCGAGGTGTATGATCTGATCAGTCATGAGGGAGATGAGTGGAGAAATGACGAGGGTGCATCCCGGAGTCAGTAAGGCGGGCAGTTGATATGTCAGGGATTTTCCTCCGCCTTGACGCATATGACGGTGAGTAGCTTCTCAGCGAGCAGACACAAAGGAGATCTAACCTGTTGGCATCACGCATACCAGATCACGGCCGTCCAGGTTTGCGTTGCAAACCCTGAAATCGTTTAGATGAAGACAAGGGGATATACGGAGACAGCGCCTCATGTTCATGTCTAAGGTCCCACAGAGACGTCATTTCCACATACGACATCCTTACTACCCTCGAAGCGAGAACATGGGGCCCTATCTCCGTGAGCGATCCGAAGAAGTCTTACCCTTCCTGGCAGAGTCGGAAACTCGGGATACCAAAGATCTCCTTCATCCGGGCTTTGAGCGCGCCAGACCATTCGAATTGTTCACTATAGTTGATTGTGGCCTGTACGTTCTGCTTGTCCTTGCCCTTACCCTTACTATGCGACGAATTGATATCATTTGTGGCGGAATTTCGCAGTTCAGTCTCAAGGTCCTTCCTTTGGGCGATCAGGTCTCTTCGCAGCACATTTAGTTTGTCGATGTTCTGCTCCACATCGTGGATCTCTGCGTCGAGAGCCGCTAAGCGTGAGTTCAGTTTCTGTCGCTGTGAGAGAGTGGATTGGACAGGTGGCCTCGATGAGCCGGTCGTCGGCCTTGATTGCGCTTGATTGGTCCTATATTCACCTCGAGAAAGCTCGAGCACCTCCTCCAACTGATTCGGCCATTAAAACAACACTTCTCTCAATATGACCTAAACATACCCCGTCTGATCCTAGCTCATCAGATTGAAAGGACCCCAGCATCCAAGTTTATGTCCAGGCGTCTTTACCCAGTTATTATATGCGTTGATGAAAAGGTCTAGCTATAAGCCAGATGCACGAAAGGTAGTCGAGAGGAAACAGAAGATCCGCGACGCGTCGCGTCGTGTTTACACAAGATCACGTGTATTATTCCACATGACATCCCTGGTTCTGTTCTGCAGCGCAATTGCTCTTTTGCTCTTTTGCTTTCTGAATCTCAGTCCTTCACAAGTCTCTGGGACACAAGTATGCCATTTGGAGAAATTGTATGCGGGTCGCCTGGCAGTGGCAAATCGACCTACTGTTATGGGAAACATCAGCTATTCAGTGCACTAAACCGCCCCATCTTTGTCGTGAATCTGGATCCGGCAAATGACAACATCCCATATCCATGCGCAATCGACATCTCATCCCTCATTACTCTCGAAGATGTCATGGCTGAACATGGGCTAGGGCCCAACGGCGGTATGCTCTACTGTATGGAGTATCTTGAGGCCAACTTCGACTGGCTGGAGGAGCGTTTGAAGGAGCTCGGCAAGGACGCCTACGTGCTCTTCGATCTTCCAGGTCAAGTTGAGCTTAGCACAAATCACGAAAGCGTCAAGAACATCGTGCAAAAGCTCGCGAAACTTGAGTTTCGGGTACGTGCTCCTGCTACAATTCTTGCGGGACCTGATAGGGAGCTCTGTCAGCTAGCCGCGGTCCATTTGTGCGATGCGCACTATGTGACGGACGCTTCGAAATATGTATCAGTCTTGATGTTGTCTCTCCGTGCGATGCTTCACCTCGAGTTGCCGCACATCAACGTGCTCTCGAAGGTCGACCTCATACAACAATACGGCGACCTTGGTACTCACCTGTCGCATACACAACAGTACATTCATTTACCTTGTTCGATATAGATTTTAATCTCGACTTCTACACCGAAGTGCAGGATTTGTCGTATCTGGAGAGCACACTGTCCTCCGTGTCGCCTCGATTCAAGGCACTGAATATGGCAATATGCTCATTGATTGAGGACTACGGCCTTGTAGGATTTGAAACGCTTGCTGTGGAGGTGTGTCTCCTGCTTGCTTGTTCCCGCATGGTGTTGACATATGCCTTCAGGACAAGGAGTCAATGCTCCACCTGACACGAGTAATCGACAAAGCCACAGGATGCGTGTTCGTGCCACCACCGGATGCACAACATCCGCCAGGTACTGTGCAGGCAACCGACGTGCCGGCATCTCAGCGGCCCAACACACACGCGTTATTCACGAGTGCTGCCGGACCGATGCAGGGACCGCGCAGTGATGTGCGAGATGTGCAGGAACGATGGGTTGACGCCAAAGAAGAATGGGATGCCTGGGAGAAGACCCAATGGCGGCAGGAGGGCCAGATGGTGCAGGAGGCGGCGCGGAAAAGCAAGATCAGGGAAAGGGGTACCAAGGACAAAACTTAGCTCGACCCAACTGCTCTGTCACAAGTGTACTGTAATAATGGACCAATCAACTCTTCCACCCCCACTATTCCTTTCACTTACTCACTGAACCGCGAATTACGACGCTGAATATAAGCTGAAAACAAGTGTACACCCTCTGCCGTCCACTGGAGAGTCGCTCGATGGGTGACGATGCGATCGCGTGGATCGTGTTTTGGCCTGCGCGAGCGCGAAGCATGAAGCACTCGCTCACTACTTGTCGATCGACGCGTCACGAAGCTCAATTGACCAGTCCCAGTGGGACGATACAGTATGTTGCGGAGGTGAGTGCGTATTTCCTGAGATCAACACGAGCTCTGATCCCTGTGCTGGCGGATGAAACTTTGAAGTTTGAGGTCGTGTGACCCGCGTAGTAGTTGACTATCCAATACTGTTCATATGCTTACAAGAAAGGAAAATATCAAGATACGAGCCCGAGGAAAGGTAAAGCTAATGAGTACATTAATACAGTCGAGTCGGGTTGGGTAAGGAAGAGTACCAGACAGTCACGGTCATGAGTATTCGAGCCGAGTAGGACGCCACATTACACGATGTAGACGCTACACGCGCACGGCATATACTCCGCTTTCGGGTGATACATAATCACTAGGCACAACAGTCACTTAGTCTTGGTCTCAGCCTACTGAGATTAGGTAGTAATGCCTACTTTTCGTCTGACCCTTCTGCTATTTCCAGAGGTACTGGCCACTCCTTCGTGGTCAGGCTGGGTCCGCTTCCGAGCCGATCTTGTCTTCGGCCCCACCAAGCTCTGTGCGCGTCCGAATAATGTTGAAACCATCAAGACTTCGATACACTGAAACTCAAGAGCTCACCTCCGATCTCATCAACGTTTTGCGGTCAATTGGCTCGCGCTTCGTCTCGACCTCGGTATCCTCTGTCCTGCGCATGGTCCGCCTACTCGTGGCAGTCGGCTCTGCGGTCCCCTGCCCCTCCGACTCTGACGAGTCTGAATGGTCGCTCTCGTTGTTGTTGTTATTGTCATTACCTGGCCTCACTTTAGAAGCCAGCCTGTACCCGGGAGGGCACTCGATATACTCGATGGCCCTATGCACTCCAAAATATTGTTCGATACGCGCCGTCTCCCCGACGTCGAAGTTCTCTGATGCGATCCATGCCCTCACCGTCCCGAGGTCTATCTCTCTCTGCGTCTGCATCTGCACCACAGAGAATGTGGCTCGGACCATCACGCACTGGCGGGAAAACATGCGGGAGCGGCCATCGATTTCGCCACCAGGCATCAGTGGCGGCCCATGCTTGCGTCCTTTCTTTGCATCCATCTCGAGCGTGATGCCATCCTCGGGATTGCCCTTGTCCTCGTCGGCGCCCAGCAGCCACCTCGTCCACCGGGGAGGTGTTCTGTCCATGAGCTCGGGCGAGTCTCGCGCGAGGATATCATAGCGGAGACGGAGGCGAGCGAGATCGGTTGGGTCTGCCTTCGAAGTCACAGGTGCCCTTGGGGGCGCCATGTTAGCGAATGGGAAGTAGGACGGATAGATAGAAATGTGTCCTGCGAGTTGGGTCCATGGCGGAGTTTCTTATCTGCTAGTGGTCAGCTGGGGCGCATCAATCAAACTGTTATTATTGCTGTTAACAGTCAACCTGTCCGGTCGGCCAAGTACACATAAACTTCGCGCCACGTCACTTCGGGGCACCTCGAACTTAGAACCTAAATATCTCGTCAACCGCTTACCGTATCGTCTCGCGACCTGTATTTCCGGAATATACGCGTCAAGATGCAGCTTTTGGTATGTTCAGATCGTGCTGTACATCAAAACTCAAAGTCGTCGTCTCCTCACGTTGAACAGCTGTAGCACACTGCGTAGTGCTCATTGCGCCACCGGGATGGGGTTTATGGACTCGGGAGAGGTGTCTGAAGGGTCCAGGATGAGTGCGTCGTGAGGGAAACTCGATTGCAGGTTCTTGACTAGTTACTGCAAGCCCACATTCACATGGCGTTAGTGAGAACTGTCTCAATTGTCGTCTACTCAGCATGTATTATATTTTATTCTGAATGACATTCTCATTGAGCGTGGATCTGGGAACAATACCATGATTTAGCATGCCAAATTACCATAACTCGACAAAGTGAAGGCGCAGTCAAGGAGGTGTGTATTACTGCGTGTAGAATACTAATAATACTGCCATTACCATTCCTTCATTGCTCTCCCTGCTGTTGGACAGCTCTTATGAGAAGATATATTGATTGGATGTGGGATAATGAGACAGTGGCCATATGGTAATAAGCTACATAGCATGAACATGCCAACAAGATACCAAAATACCACACTCCCCCCATGATGCACTCATCCCTGACCCTTTAGACACCTCTCCCGAGTCCATAAACCCCATCCCGGTGGCGCAATGAGCACTACGCAGTGTGCTACAGCTGTTCAACGTGAGGAGACGACGACTTTGAGTTTTGATGTACAGCACGATCTGAACATACCAAAAGCTGCATCTTGACGCGTATATTCCGGAAATACAGGTCGCGAGACGATACGGTAAGCGGTTGACGAGATATTTAGGTTCTAAGTTCGAGGTGCCCCGAAGTGACGTGGCGCGAAATTTATGTGTACTTGGCCGACCGGACAGGTTGACTGTTAACAGCAATAGCATGCTTCTTTGCCGGATATGGCTGAACGGGTACAAAGGCCGGGAGTTCGAACTTCGAACGTTTCTGGTGAAAGAAGCCTGAAGGCTAGTTGCGAATGCCGACATAAACATGACCTCCAGACCTGATCAGCCCAGAGTCTCTATGCTTTGTAGGTCAATGCTGAACGGACAGACATCTCGGTACGATTCCGGTTTAGTGGTATAGTGGAATGTGCGGTTACAGCAATGCCCATTAAAATAGGAACTTACACAGAGGCTAAAGTGGGGAATCAAATGGTAATTTGTCTACATCACGTCATTAGACACTGCGAGGCCAACGGGGTAAGTCGACAGATGGCAATGCGAGACGAGCGACTAGGCGCTATGCGATGGAGCGACGAAGTCGTTGAGAGGGCCGGACATACACGTATGAAGAAAAGCCTGTTCAGCAATCATGCTCGCGCATAGCTAAGCCTCGATGCAAGTGCGCAGAGAGTCCATTCGAATGCGCAGAGGTTTGGTTCCACATCAACACCTTCCACAGATTCACATCGAGACTATCCCAATGGCTGCCATGACTGTTCAGCATGAACTTTCACAGCCGAGATCATAGTATTTCTGACCTACTATATTGATTTGCGTCATGAAAATCTACTTTTACTAGTAGATGGGTTCAGGTACGGTCAGAGTGAGATACCGCGCACCTACCAATGCTAGTCTGCTTATTGTGACCGATTTCTCTGACCCATCATACATCATACAGAGGTATGAGATTGCTCCAATGACCCATTATATTCTACAAGAGATCAGTACAAACAACCGAGGCTCACAGATCCTGTCAATAACAATAGCGTCCTACTGGTCTTCCGTGGCCGTGGCGTTACCGCTCGCTTCTCCCCCTCGTGGCTTGTCATTGCCTGCTGATGTTTGATGCTAAATACAAAGAGAACGTAGCGATTAAGAAGAAATAGCACCAAGACCGCTCGTTGACCACATACCTGGCGCAGCTTGGCGAGATGTATCTTCAGTGTCTCGGCATAGTTTTCGAAGCCGAGCGTGACCATGCCGTATAGGATATCCTCCCCGCCAATCGTCTTGCGCTTTTCCATCTGGCACTTCTCTGCCGCCTCGGACGTGATGAAGCTGATGAACTCCGATACGCACTCCTGCACGCACTCCTTTGCCTCCTTGGAGATCTTGGCCGTCCCCGGCACCGCGGCCTTCATGATGCGCGAGACATTCGCAATCTGCGCAGCAGCAACGCGCGCGTAAACATAAGGGTGTCAGAGTGCACGGCGGATGAGAGGGTGACGCACGGGGAGGAAACGATCTTGCTCGCGATACTCGCCGACCTCCTGGTCTGTGATTGGTGCAGGCTCCGGAGCCTCTCCCGCCGGCGCGGGAACCACGCCTGAGCCGTCATCCTGAGGTGCGATGTTCAGCGGGGCGAAGTCCGACATGTATCACCGCTTGTTTCTAAGCTCAAGTGTTTCTAAGTTCAAGTGACGTTCGACAGCAGGCAAGACGTCGATTTTGTAGCTGGCGAATTGTGCATTCAGAATTATGGCGCGCCTGAGAACGATGCTGGGGACTGAGGAGTCCGTACGGTGCACGTGACGCCATGGGTCGCGAGACGCGAGTGTGCCGATCGATTGCGCATAGGTATACTTCAGAGCAAATAAACGAATTACATTTTGACTGCTGTACATACGAGCTGAGCTCATTATAAATGTCGCTTGTGATGCAGTAATGATGAGTGGTGTGGCGTGAGCGGGGGTGCGTTGAGAAATTGGTCCAATTCACGCTATGGGTTCAGTTGACGAGACCTTTAACACTTCCCTTCACCCAAACGTTGTCGAGCTCCAGCGAGCCTACGCCACTTAGATGTTTGTTTTTCTTCCATGTTTCAACCAGGGTCTTTGCCTCGACTGGCGGAACACCGTCACGAGTACCGACCGTGACGTGCAACCTGTTTTGCACTTCAAACGGCAGCTTCAAGATGAAGTCCAAGCCCTTCTCATCCTGATGTGAATCGTCCGTCGATACTGCAAAGTCGGCCACAGTTGCTGCCATGACCCTATCGTTCCACACAATATTTGACAACCGGAAGCTGAACAGAGGCGGGTTTGAGTGCAGATGTAGCTCCTTGCACCGCTCCCACAACACCGTTTCTCCAGGGAGCGCCTTTTGATGCACAAGTGTAATGTGTGGTCTGGGCGCGACACGTTTCTGCGCCTTGAGGTTCTCCCAGAACGCCTTGCCGCCTCCTGGGACGTCTGCCTCCGCGAAACGCTTGCCGAGTACGTCCTGTAGATCCACCTCCGCTAGGATCGCGTAGTACCGCACAGCCTGTTTCTTCGCCTTCGCGCTGTCAGCCTTGTTGGCTTTCGTGCTCGGAGCGTACCCCCGCGCAATCGCCAGTGCCTCGCCCACCTTCTCCTGGTCCGGACGGGGCACGCCGAGGATACGCACGCACGCGTCCACCGCACGCGTGAGGGCGTCCTCAAGGGTCTCCTCCCAGTCCATTTCGACAGCGACGTCGACCTCCTCGTCGGCGAGCTCCTCAGCTTGGTTCATGAACTGCCAGATGACATCCTCGTGCGACTTGGCGAGCGGATCGCCGTGCAGCGACTGGTGGTTCTCGCCGCGCTGAAGCACGCGATCGCCGCAGATGCGGTGGATCGTCGACAGTGGCTGATCGAAGGACCAATTGAGCGCCATGAGCCGCACAGGCGGTTTGAAGGTGCGCACGGCTTCGCGGAGCTGCTGGCGATGTTGTATCAGGTGGTTGTTTCTGGTGGACAATTGTCAGAGCACGAGGAGGCAAATTATGGAATGGCCACGGACTTATCGGCAATTACTACGTCGTTTGTCTTGAGAGCGTTCACTACGTTCTTGATGAAAATAGGAGCGGCCTTCTTAGCTTTGATATCGTCGCTCTGGATATGGCCAAATCCAAAGAGGTGGCTGAGTGCAACGGCGATGGAGGTTTTGCCTTGAAGAACAGTGAGCCATAGGCCGTACGCTACGAGATGACGACTTACCAACACCGGGCACAGCGATGGGCGCTATGATGGTCTTGCCGAATTTCTCGCCCTCCCGGATCAAGCCTCTCTCTGCCGGCAGTTCGTCTTGACGCTTAACGGCTTTGCTCCCCTCCTCGCTCCGCAGCCAATTCAAGAACCGCTCTCGCGTCGCGATGATGCCCTTGCCGTGCGTGTACGTCGCGAACTGCTCCCGGTCGCGCTTGATCTCGCCGATCACCCAGTTGATGTACACACGCGTCTCGGGACGGCGCAGCTTACTCTTGGGCACATTGCCCATGCTCGGGCCTTTCGAAAGTAGCGTCTTGGTCACCTCCCGCCAGTCGCGGTACATCATGTACGGCTCGTCGAACTTGACCTTGAAGAAGAACGACGAGCCCGCACGATACGGCGACGCGGCCGCGGGCTGGCCGCCCTTTGTCGGCGGGTCGACTACGCGAGTACGCACGACGAAGCCCTCGAGCGCTTCTCCGTTCCACTTGCCCGTGCGCCCGATCGCCTCCGTAAACTCGCGCACCTGCGGGACCGTATCGAGCACTGTCGACAGCGTCTGGATGAAGCCCCACTCCTTCGCGAACGCATCGACGACGGGCTGATCCATCGTCTTAAACTGCCGCGTGCACTTATTCAGCCCGTGCAGGTGCAGCCCTGTCTTTTCCGGGCCATAGGGGAGGACGTGCTCCTCGAACGAGTCGTCGCAAAGCTGTCATTGACATTGGTTAAAAGGAACCGTGGTAAGTATTTATTGATGCTCACCTCTGCCACTGCGGTCCAGTTCTTCTCCCAGAGCGTGGCTGCAAGCTGTTCTTCGGTCTTTCCAGCGTCCAACAAGTGCTTGCGGAGCCACCGCTCGCCGAACTGCGCGTGACTCTTGTATTCAGCGTTATTTGAGGGGCCGAGTGCATGTTTCGAGGTGATGAGTAGTTTGTCGGGGGTCAGTGCTGCAATGAATATGATACAACCGTTCGATTTCAGGGTGAGAATGTACGGAGCACCGGTGTGCGATTCCAGAGACGCCCACTAATAATGGACTTCGACCATCAGTATCTTGCTGCACCAGGTCTGGATAGACTTACGGTAGTCCAGGGAACCTCGCCTATGTTGAAGAATTTATCGTACCCTCGAGCCACAATCCGGTGTTTCACGCGGTCATTAGTCTGGACATCTTGAGTGAACAGACCCCGAGCAAGCGTCGGGAACGGCGATGGCACGTCGTAATACTTGAACTCATTCATCTTCCAGCTGCGCACATTGATATTCGGGTCGGCAGGGGCAGTATACTCGGTCGACCGCACGAGCTTGGGATTTTTCTTAGAGAGCGCGAGTAACTCATCGATGAGCTCTGAATCCTTTTCGGAGCCATGTTTCGAGATAGACAGCTTTTCGAGCTCTGCGGCAGGCTCGCTAGTCGGTAATGCCGCCATTGGTGATGTCTTTAGTGTCGATGAAGGCCGCTTGATAATGCGCCGGCCGATTTGAAAAGAATACACCCCCAGAGGCAGATGTCTGCTGAATTTGAAGAACGACACCTTGGCTCGTAGTGCAATTCGCAAGATAATGACAGGGTTCAAGCTACTGGACCCACGAAGACTACCTGCGATACTGTGAAATGAACATATAAATTCTCAAACAAGCTTCCCTGGTATTTGAACTAAACACTAACCCGTCTTGCCCGTTCCGTTCTGAGATCTGCTAAAGACACTAGGGGTCCTCGGCGATGTTTCCCTGTATACGACAGGCTTGCACTGGAGGTTGGGGTGAGAGAAATGATGTGAGGTGTGATTGCTACATATTATACGTAAGTAGGCCTGTGCTCTTCGCGGCGTTCGCGCCGATTCCAGTCATGACGTACGTGTGCGTGAGAACCCGTCTGATATTTTCCGCGTGCAGTTTTGGCAACATCCTTGCCTAATATGGTGACTGTTCAAGTACCCTTCACGACGCCATGTACACAAAACTTCCTCCTTATTTCACGTAAGCTGCCAGTGCCAAATATTGCAGATATGTTGGTAGGATGCTTTGTTCCTGGCTCCCCTACATACTTCTTTGGGGTAAATTGACAGGTTTACCCTATATGGGTTGCATACGCACATGATATTCCTGTTAGCCCCGCAAGCGCGAAGTGCTCACCAGACTGAACTCGCCGGCTTTGCCTAGTCCCTCTAACACCGGTCAATAGCTAGCGGACTGTGCTCTTATTCACGCGCCATCTGGAGCAGGTTTTATTTCGAGTATCAGGGCACGACACGGTTGAGGATGGCGAGCGTCCACTTCTCATGGTCCGACAGTCTGCAGGCGGCGTTCTCGTCTTGTCTTTTCTGCTTCAAGTCCTCCGAATCTGACCAGGATGATCTCGACAACTCACGACCTCGTAATGCCCTGATAAACACTGCCCCGCCACCGCGTGCACGCCCCGACGAGCTCGAGGGGCTGCTTGCGGACTCCGACTCTGCTGACGCCGAGACCATGTCTTTGCACTCAAATATTGGCGACGAGCGGCGGCGTAGGAAGCGACGCCGCCCGCGCAGGGGTATAAGACTCTTCGGCTACGACCTCTTTGGCCGCTCTCCGATCCAGTTGCCAGAGTCGGACGACGAGGATCCACATAGCCGAGGTGTGCGCCGCTCACGCACAATCTCATCATCCACGTCCCTCGATTCGGATGCTGCGCCCATTGATCCATCCACCCTCGACGAGACGTACGTTGCCCGTCTGGCGGCGGCAACGGCGGCTGCAGAGGAAGAGCAGCGACGCGCGAAGGAGGAGCGGCGGCGTCTGCGCAAGGAGAGGAAGGAGCTGAAGAAGATGGCGCTGGCCATGGCCATGGGTATGCACGCCACCGCAAATCAAGAGCAGTTTGAAGGTATCCCGGTGAGCTCCTCTATATTTCTCAGCTTCCCTAGTATTCAGTCTGCATCTGGCTGGCAGGGGAGCGGGCCTAATGCCGTCTCCGAGCTAGGGTCAGGGTCAGGATCTGCCACAAGCTCGCCCTTCGTCGATGACTTCGGGCCGTTCATGCAAAGCCAAACCGTGGCTGCGCTGGACGACGACGACGCAGACGCAGACGGTGCCGATTTTGGCGCTGAATCTTACGCGCGCCGCCCAACGCAAGGTGGTTCTTCTGGGGGCATCGGGTCAGATTCGCGATCCCGCACCTCCGGCTCCGGGTCGCGTTCGCGTGCAGGCTCGGTCCAATACAGCCAGCATCATCTCTCGCAGGGCCAGCAATCGTCTGCAGACCCCGCACAGAAGCAACGGAAGCGGCGATTGACGCGCTCGAAGTCCCTGTCCTCGAAGCAGTCCGAGTCGACGTCGGACCCCACCTCGCAGTCCATCTCTCTACCGTCGCCCCCCGCGGACCGGGCGGCATTCGCGCAGCCTGATGTGGCCAGCCTGAGCGTGCACCATGAGGAGAATGAGTTTGAGGGCTTCCAGGGCGGAACGCTAGACCTCGCGCTCGAGCATGCGAACGCAAAGCAGGACGCAAAGGCGACCAACGCGGGTGCTCAGGACTTCCCCAGCGTTGGTTTACGGGGCGTGCAGCGGACCAAAAGCGATATGGGAGTGTTCTTGGCAAGGCGGGGGGATGAGTGAGTTATGAGTCATATTCGGGCTGGAAGTTGGAGATGCCCAGGGACGATCTTTACGACAACTTCTTGGATACGGGTGGATGTACAGCAGATATTCATTAATCTTTTGGTCGGTATCTTGAATGCAGATTCGACATCGATTTTCGCAACTCTGATAACTCATGAATCGACCACATAAACAAGGCTTTCCCCGTGTGTATTGCAATCTACGGTCCTTGAACATGGTATGCAGACTCAATCCTGCAGCTCACATGGCAGGAAATTCAAGCTAGAACATCTCATCGCACATTATGAGAAGTACGGAAAAGTAAATGAATAATCCGCAAAATCGACAACAGTCAGCCTCAAGCATTGACCGGCACCCATCATCTCCACCTCGCGGTAAGTCTTCTCCCTAATGTCAGACTCAAAGCAGGACACCTGACTACACACATATCAGAGGCTCCAAGAGTGTCCGTGCCCGCTTCGCCTGTCGCAACAGCCCTCTGTGGGACATGCCGGGAGAGTGCTTCCACAACAATTGTCGTCTCAGTCATTGGCCTCATCGCTCGAATCGAGTAAGCTATCACGCAGTAGTACACATAAGCACAAAACCTGGCAATGTCCAAACACTTGACTGACCTATATTGCTTCATGAGCGAGCACTCGCCACCATTCTCAAGGTCGATGCTGTACAAGTAGAAATAGCCTTCTGATGATATGACCATAACTTGCGGCATGGTCCTAGGTAAGTCGGCATCAGAGGGATAACATGACTTGAGACGCAATCACGCTGCACTCACCCACTCAGGGCGACTGCACATCGCGCGCCGCTCGTTGGTAGCCGCAGGAATGCAAAGTCTCGTGAAGGTTCCCACATCTCTGTCAACGTATTCGGTAGGTATCCCCCTACCGATGATGTGATGTTCTTCGTAAGATGTAGCGATCTTCGACGCAGGCTTGATCTCAGCGCGCGATAAGCATGAGCGATATGGTAAAAGTAAACATGAAAATGACTCACGACACGCTCCCGTTCTTCTTGTTATCGACATATGCGTCGTATCCGCCCTCCAATCCCTGTGTCCCATCCCCACTATCCACCGACTCTGATGGACTCGACGGCGTCTTCAAGGCTGTTGCTCCCTTTTGCTGCCCAAGCTTGAATATATGCACTGTGTCGTGCGCCGAGCTTACCGCGAGCAGCGTCGATACAAGGTTGAAATTCATCGAGTGTATGCGCGCCTCCCGCGTGCCACGGCGGAACTGGTACAACTTCTCTGCGCCAGGAATGCTCCATACGCGAATAACCGTGCCCTTGTCCGACGCGGTCGCGAGCAACGTGCCCGTTGAGTTGATCGAGAGGAAGGAGATAGGCGCCTTGTGCGCCTGGATGACATTCGCAACGGTGAGCGAACGGGTTGAGAATAGTAGCACGTCACCGGTTTGCTGTGTTGACGTGGATGGAGCTGCGGGCTGTGCGCCGGGTTGAGTCTGGGTATTAGGCGACGGAACAGGAGAGGGGTAGGCAAGATAGGAGTTTTCGGAGGAAGGTGAGAGCGCGACGATGGCTATATGCGACGCGATAGCAGTGTAAGATGTTCATCTCTGCTTGGGGTATAATCACTCACCGTCTGGGTTTGGCGTCGTCTCTATAACATGCATGAGCCGCATATTAGAGATGTCGTAAATGTAGATCTCGACCTCGAGCACGATGACGAGCGTCTTGCGATTGAGCTTAACGGCAAGTATTGAAGAGGGGAACAACAGTTCGCAGATCATGGATTGCCGCTGCAAGAGGACATGGAACGCTTAGCACACAGGAGTACTGAAGGCTGCGCTACGCATGAGACTCCGCGCAGATCCTAGCCCCATGATGGTACGGCAGATGGCTTGGGGATGGACATACCTTCGTATTCACAATTTGCAGCTTCCGAGGACTTGAGTGTGGGTGGTCGGCCGCACCAACCAACGCGATGAGCGAGGTGCAGAATAGCATCTCCACGATCCCCCTCGCGCCGTCATCTGCACAACATCTTGTCAACCGCTCCGTACACCACTGCGCCCTGCGGCATACGCACTCTTGGTATACACCCGCCCAAACGGGTCGCAGTTGGTTATGCTGTAGCCTTTCCGAGTCCCGACGGAGATGCACCTGCGAAACTGAGCGACTTGGAGACGCGCCACGGCGACGGGCAACTCACGTAAAGTCCTGGTTGAAGTTGGCGAATAGCATGTTCGAGTTCACGCGTTCCGCCATGGCGGACAAGCACTAATTATTGGCGGAGAGCTGCAGGCCTGCATTCAGCATCGGCTCAGCGTGCGGGGGGCGAGCGTGTCACAGATGCGTAACAGCCGGTATGTAGGTGGTGTGACAAGTATTGCAGGCGCCATGTCGGGAGTTGCTCAGCTACAGCCCCAGGCGCGTGCGACTTGTTTTGTCGCGGGACTCAATCGGGAAACGCAACGTTGTCGTGGACATCCTCCTCGCGTCTGCCGCACGCTCGCGCAACAACAATCGTAGCAATAGTGAGAGTGAGCGGCAATAATACCCTGCGACATAATTCTATCTGACCGCACACGCAGATCAAGAGCGTCACTGGCGGTGAGTTGCGCTTCAGGTATATGGGCGCCGTAGTAAACATTGCGCCAGGCCTGTCGCTTGTTGTAGTACCATGGAAGACCCTCTTTTCGTTGACCTGCGAGAGCAGGAAGATCTCGAAGTCCAACGCATCCGAGAAGATTTCTCCCAGAGAGCGCAAGCTGCTCGCGACACACGCGCTCTCATAATATCGGTCTACCGAGCTGTTTGGGGAGACTTCTACAGGGACGAGGCTGACGCTTGCCTGTCCCGTATTAACGAGCTCGCAACACCCTTTCCTACCTGGCCGCTCTCGAGCAGTGGCGATTTATCCGCCAATGCCTTTGGCGAAGTAGAAGATGGCATGATCCTCGGCGAAGTGGATCATGACGAAGATTCATACATCATCTCTGACTTTGAGGAAGCGGTCAGGGCAGATGTCATCTGTACTGACTACGCTGCTTCCGCATTTGCAGCACACGCGAAGTATGAAGCATGTACTCCGGCAACACGGAGCATCAAGACAGACGACCGGTCGCATGTGTTGCAGTTTGTACAGTATGCGGGCGAACAGGATTTTGATGACCGAGCATATATTTCAGAATTTGCTTGTCTGGCCTGGCAGCATGGATGGTCAGACACCGATGGTGAGTGTTGTGCCTATGCCTATCAGGGTCTAGTTGAATTGCATGCTTATCATGTTCAGTTGCACTGATTGCGATGCAGGCGGTGGAACATCTCCGTACATTATCATTGTCCCATGAGACAATTGATGGATATGCAATTCTTCCACCACTGAAGTGGAAAGATGAGGGGCTTCTTCGAAGAATGAGGCAGAGGTCTGCTGTTCACTTCATTCACAGTGCTTGCATGACTGATATTTATATATAGAGACATGTGGTTTACAACTTCATACATGCCACCAAAACACTTGCAATTGGGTTTGTTGAAGCATGTCAATGAGATTGTAGATGTATTCTGCCCTAGCCTCAATTGTATAGAAGCACTTTGCATGACTCACAGTATGTTAACCTACATTCACACTAGATCCTGCTAACCATATTCTTAGAGGAGCCTTCTGTTGCATTTGGGAAGAAATCACCCAAAATCAGCAATTCTGATTTAAGATGGCAGAACAAACAGCCTTGTGGCCAATATTGCTATCTTATTCATTTGGATGCCACTATGGTAACTATTGCTTAAAGTATGATGCAGTCTGTTTACATGCTTACTAGTACATTATTGCTGTAGGACCTTGACCTTCCAGATGTTGACATTCAGACAGACATGATGCAGGACATTTGGCATTTACTGCCTGATGAATTGCCTTGTGTCATAGCCAAAATTACCAGGCTTTCCTGTGTTCAGGCGAGTCACACTATTTTTCTGCAATATTACCATATTAATATAAAAACAGGTTTATCTTCTGAGGTGTCAGCTGTTCCCTGAAAATGACACAAACAGAACAGAAAGGCATGAAAATACTGCAAATATGAGACTTCAATTTTGTATGTTTTCCACAACTATTGAAGGGTTTATACTGATGCAAATTCAGGGGATGATGATCAGTATCAACAACGTGATAAATATGCACCGTAAGTTTTTTTTAAATGGTTCATATTGTTGAATGACAGTAATGATTGTAACTTTACTAGAGCTGACTTCTGTCATCATTCTGGACCCTGTGACAAGTGGGCCAAAGAATGCCCATGCTACCAGAAGATGATTCATTGCAGGAAGGGATGTCACTGTGGCCCCAAATGTGTGTGCAGTATCTCCACACAGAAATGAACTTATTGATCAAAATGGAGCAGGCAAACTTCACTTCAAGGGATGTAGATGCAAGAATGGTAAATGCCAGCAAAATACATGCCTTTGCATGAAGTATAACAGGGAATGTGACCCTGAGTTATGTAAGCCTCACACTAAGCAAGAGAGAAGGTATGAATATACCAAAACCTTTTTTTTTTTTTTTCATTTTCATGAGTGTATTCAGAAGGACAGCTGAGGCACATATCAAACACAAATGCACTAATATGAAGATCCAAATTGAAATGTTTCCTGTATGATTTAATATATGCTGATTGGATTCTTATAATGACAATTGATTGGATTACAGAAACTCATGGTGAAGTCAGGCATGCATGGTCTAGGTGTTTTTGCTGCAGAAAATATAAGAAAAGGTGTTTGCATAGGAGGTAAGAAGAATGTATTTCTAACATTGTATATCTGCTCATTAAATTCTACAGAGTATGTTGCTGAACTGTTTCCAATTGAAACATATAACCATACTCTTCTCAGGTTTGTTGTTTCACCATAACAGATGGTATTGCTGAGCACAAATTGAAACAGCAAGCATGTAGGGTTGAATTACAGCTTTGCTCTGAATCAAGTGGAAACCCTTGATGCTGCATATGTTGGTAATGTTACCAGGTACATCAATCATGCTTCCGACAACACAGCAAATATCCATGCAATGGGTAAAGTCTAGTTTCACTCACAATGACATTAGATGAATTAATCACTCTCCCATCACCTTTTCAGTGAAATGGGTGCATGGAGAACATCGCATTGGGTTTTACACTGGTAGGCACCTATCCACATACATGAAATTCTCATTGACCCTTGTTGTATAGCAAAAACTATCAAACAAGGGAGGGAGCTTTTCTTTGACTATGGCAATGAATACTGGCTACATGAAACAGCTGGAGACAAACACTATAAAACATCATTAGTCAATGTCCCAACTTCATCATGATCCTACTCATCCCTTAGATGATGATATGTATAAATAGCGTGCTTAGTATTACAGAAGATCATTCAGATCATCGACTCCAACCGGCTTGAATCAACAGGTTGTTCGTCGCCCGCTCCGCCGGCGGAGGCATGTTGTCCCTTTCACTGAATGATTGAGAGTGAGGGAGAGATCATCTGAAGAGAATGTCGAACTCACAGGTAGAAGCTCTTGATAAGCGACTCGACCTCTTCGGCGGACATCTTAATATCTGCAGCGAACATGAAGTGAGCATCGGCACCTAGGTTCATAATCTGTACTTACACTTCTTCGGGTCTGAATGTCGTGAACAAAGTGTATCAGCCGCTTATCTCTCAAATACGATTGGGCACTCACTCTTGCTGAAATCTTTGCCCATGTTCCGCTGGATAAAGCGCTGCAGGGACGGGACAACTAGCTTGACCGCTTCATCCGCGACCGTTTCCCGACTCTCGTCATCGTCATGGAGCACGCGAGCGAGCGTGTGCCGCTCAGCGACCTCCTCGAACAAGTCGAAGAAGCGCGTGAACTTCTCCTTCGTTGCGCTCTTGCTCTTGTCCTTGTCTTCAGCGAGTGTCTGTAGCAGCGGCGAGAAGTTGGAATCGAAGTACGCTGCCTTAGCTGTGCGGAAATTCGATTGGAGCATGTTCTTGCTAGGGTCCGACAGTAGTGCGGGGATTTCAGGGGATCTTGGCTTGAGTATGAGGCGCGTGAGAAGATAGGAGATATTGTTGAGCAAGAAGATGGAGCCAAACGCTGGCCGTCGGTTTGTTCTGCCTAGCGTCTGGAGAGTATTCACAATCATGCTAACAGCGTCGACTGTTGCTATGTGAGATACATCGTTAACTGCCGCAGAAAGACAGTCGACTCACATGTGAAATGCTCCAGAATCGTCCTATCGTCGATATCGTCTCTTTTTGCCTTCCCAACTTGCGCGCCTTCGCCCATTTTCCAGTTTCCGTCACCAAGCGACTTCAACATAGACGCTGCGGCTTCTCGTACATCGGGGAGGCGCTCGAGGTATTCAACGGTCTAATCTCAAGGAAGTATCAGACGGCGTCCTTTCGTTAATATGTTGTTACTCACCGACATGGTCACGCTGACCACGCCTGTGCTGAGCTCTCCCTGACTGCTTGATGCAGCAATCTTGATATCTGCGAGAAACTCGGGGAAGCTCCTCTGGCAGGATGCCCGGATAGCTTGCAGCATGTCTTTCAGATCGTTGCTGTCTTTGCGACTTGATCTGTTCACCATAATGTCCTCCCACTGCTCCTGATACTCCAGGAGACATGAGTACGCCGAGAGCGCCAAGATCGTATATTTGTGGAGGGAGCGTTTGATCAACGCGCTGAGCGACGAGAACGTAGACGAGAAGAGAGACGTGAGTGGGGTGATTAGCGTAGTGTACGTCGAGGCGATAAAAGACGGTGCGGTCAACGGAGCAAGTTCATTTAGTACAGCGTACTCGTCCTGTCATTATGTGGGCGTCAGCACTAGTTGTATGCACACAATTTGATACGAACCTCAGCCACATTGAGCATATTCTGAATAAACCTGCCAAATTCCTCTCCAGAATTGACCGCGTCAATCGTCCCGGCGCGTTCAACAGCACGTTTGCCGTACACCTCGAGACATTTCTTGACCCATGCGCCGCGCATGTCTCCGTATCCTTTCTGTGCTTCTTTAAGTGCGGACTGTATTGCAGGCGCAGCAGGGTGAGACGGATGCGTTCGCGGCAGTGGGAGCGTGCGCAAAAAATCGACGATAGGCCGGAGGGCAGCAATCATGGCCGGGTCGAAAGGTATCAGCTCGAAGTCTGGTCCATTGATAGGGGTCCCGGATGAAGCCTCTGCTACGAGTTCGGTGTAACGCTGAAGAACCTTCTTCGCACCAGTCTCGACTAGCCGGGCCTGTAAAATGTGCAATTGGTCACTTTAATGCAGCTACAAACGTGGCGGTATGCCTTACCGTATCACGCGCACCAGTGTCGCCCATGCCAAACGCGATGGTGGCATTCATTCGTTGCACGACTTCGATGTACTCATGCAGCTGTCCCGGCTGTGGGCTATGCATACACTCCGTCTGAGGTTAGATACGACTAGAGTCGTGTAAACATACCCGCGAAGGACAAGTGCCTCTTCCGCAGCAATTCCTTCCTGATAGCTGGCAATCTCATCTATCTTCCCCAATGCGCTCTCGATATCTGTATGGGTAATTAATAACCGGAGATCCCATAGGCCACTACACCTTACTTCGAGCGCGCCTCGTCAGCAACTGTGTCGAGTTGTACAGCGGTAGTATAGACTTCTCAAGCTTGACCAGCCGGGTATCGAAGCTGGATAGTATGGCTGTGAAAGTCTGATTCGTAGACCCAGCAATCATAAAACGGGACCTACTGGTCATACGTTGTGAGATCTGGCGTGTCTTGTTTAGATTCTGCTCTAGCTGCGACACGTTCAGGACGACGTATTTACTATTGAGTTGCAGCTATCATACCAGCTCAATCTCTGCGGTCTCGTCGTCCATAGTGTCCTTGGAATAAGGGGTCGCGTAGGTTTCGGTTAACCAATAACCTAAAGCAATGGTCTTGAGAAGGACGCTCCTAAACCCAGGGCACTGCGAGAGTCAATATCATGAAAGTGTACAAATAGACAACGCGAAAGACGACAGGGATGCGGTTGATTGAAGAGATATGATATATACACAGGTGACAGCAGAGTTCGGTAACAGGAGAGGCTTGACGCTCATGCTATGGGCGCTCACTGATCGGTCTCTTGCGATCACGCGGTAACAGTCCAGTGACAATAGTTGTTTTGTGTAGAAGAATACAACATTCGTTTAAACCCAATGATACACAGCAATCATACAGCTTCTCATTGATACAGCAATGCGCATTATACTTGTTCAAGCGTTCTGGGAGATCGCGCCAACTTCGTAAAGGTAAGTGCCCAACAACTTGGTCTGCAAGGATAAGGTGAATATCGGAGCACTGAAAACTGACACTGCCGCTTACCCCCTCGATGTAGTTGGACTTGTCGAGCTTCTCATTGGTTGAGCTGCAAGTGTGAAACAGTCCAGTCAGCGCGCCAGAACCTTTTCATATGCGAATGCTACTCACTGAGCGCCATCGTCACCGCGTCCCATGGGCAGCAGCAGGACGTTTACACCCAGACTCTCGGCGAATGTAAGGGTGACAGGGATGGACCCACCCTCACGGGTATAGTCGGGCGCCCTGCCATAAACGGCCTAAAAATACATTGGCGTCTGCGAAGAAAGAGTAAATGCATAAAAATGTCAGCGCACCTCCGTGGCTTTCTTCGCCGCCTCGAAGCTCCAGTGCTTGTGATCAGCCATCCATGGCTTCCCGCCGTGCAAGTTCTCGACGGTCATCTTGTTCTTGGTGTTCAGCTTCCCGAACTCGAATTCGAGGTACTTCTGCACGAGCGGCTCGATCTGCTCAGGAGTCTGCGGAGGAACAAGACTAATATATTGTACAGGCCGTTTAGTAAGCGCGGCGTAGACATGAGCCACTGGCTTACCGGATGCTGAATTTTCCAGATACAGAAGCCGGGATGACGGTCTTCGCGCCCGCACCGTAGAAGGCGCCCTCAATCCCATGAAGGGAAAGAGAAGGGTAACGCATGCGACCCATGAGGACCTTGGCCTTATCCGAGGAGACAGCAATGGATGCACCCGCTGCATCCTCGATGTCCTCGATGCTATAATCGAGCTTGTCGTACATCTCGCTGTTGCAACAATGAGCAACGACAAGCACCTGGGTAACATTCAGCGGACTCACAGTTCCTCCTTAGTCGGAGGAGGGACCATCTCCGCGACACCAGGGACCAAAATTGTACCGTCCGACTTCACGAGCTTACTCATAACCGTGATGAGGTCAGTCATGGGCTCGAACACGGTGCCACCAAATACACCAGAGTGCAGATCGCGGGCGGGTCCGCTGACAGTGACCTTGAAGTACGCCAGCCCACGCAGACCGTATGTCAAGCAGGGTGTGCGACTGTTGAGCCAGTAGTTGTCCGACTAGACAAACAGGTTTTCAACCGGGCCGCACGAGACAGCAGTCAAGGATGGCAAGAACTGACGATGCAAACGCAGTCGACGCCCGCGAACCAGCCGTCCTTACCCTTAGCTGCTTCGGATTTAATGAGGTCGTCCAGGCCCTCGCTGCCGCTTTCCTCCATCCCTTCGAAGCAGAAGCGCAGGTTCACGGGCAGATCGAGTCCAAGAGCCTTGTGTGCCTCCAAGACATTCAGCCAGCCCATAATCGGCCCCTTGTCGTCAGTCGACCCGCGGCCAATCAGGCGGCCATCGTCGCCCTCGACGAGCGTGAACGGGTCGGTGTCCCATCCATCGCTTTTGTTCGCCTGCGACCGTCGATCAGATCGAGCGCGGGGTTCGCTGATCACGACTTACGGGCTGCACATCATAGTGGCCGTAGATGAGCACGGTCTTCTTGTTCGGACTGTCACCTATCTTGCCCAGGATCGCAGGTGGTAGTTGGTACTCCTGTCCGTCCATCGTGTGCTTGCCGAGGTCTACTTGCTTTGTTTTCACGCCAAGGGTATTGAGCTGGCCCTCGAGCCAGGAGCCCATCCTGAAGACCTCCTTGCGGCGCGGTCCCTCACCACTTACACTGTGACATTGAGTGAGCATAGAGGACCTGCGACGCGTGAGACTCGATCAACTAGAGTACCTGGGGATGGCTACCGCCTCCGCAAGCCTCTTTATGAAGCTATCGGCATGCTCGTCAATGTACGTAGTGAACTTGGTTGGCGCGGGCATTCTGGTGTAAGGATGGGTGAAGGAGGCAAGCTAAATCATGCGAGACCTCCCGCTACATTTCGGCTACATCCGAGCTAAGATAAAACTCCGACCAATTAGGGCTCCCCATACTCAGCTGGCCCAAAACACCTCGAACAACGAAGCCCGGATTCGAGCCTAATTAGTCGAGGAAAGTCTTGCGTACGCATACATCTTGCCCGGTGCTCGTACAATCGAAGAATGCAGCAAGATCAATGATAGCAAGCGCCCGGCGGGACAGAAATGGCAGGTCCTGTAGAAGCGATCGTTCTCGCGTCGTGGTTATCGAGTTGGCTTTGTTGACGCACTTGCGCGGTATTCTAGATTCGTATCCGCTCTTCTCGTATCGCGGAAAAGGTGAGAATGTACGATACCACCACCCTTCAGAAACCAGAGTCTCAAATCACTTAGCGTTAACTTCGACTTTTCGACTCGTTCAAGTCACTGAGGAGTTTATCCCCATTCTCTTTAGGTATTTCTCATGTTCCGTCTATCGTGAGGCCGCAAATCATACTGTCGCATAGCTCTCCCCATAATATCCGAATTGCGGTGTAGCGTAGCCTGTTACTCCGAGTCGTAGCCTCGTGGTCTCGAGTCCGTTATATCAAGTAAGTTGTCTACAATTTTCATATATTCATACAAGTTGGTACTATCTCGTAGGCCATCTACAAAATGACGAGTCCACTGCCACCTGTCATCGACCCCCTTCGTTCAGACGCTCTGGGGCAGACATCGCGACTTGTTCGCTCGGTTTACCGGGAAGTTTGGCAGGAATTCTATCGATGGGATGCTGCATATGCGCGAAGTCGTCTTGATTCCTTTGCCATAAGACATATCCCAGACGACGCCTTAGCCGTCTCAACCTTCATAGCTGACCGAAGAGATCCGCTTTTTGACGGAGAACATAAATTCAATGACGCAGTGGCTGTGTGCCCACCTACTGATGACTCGTATACAGTCTATGACTTCTGTCAGGATAGCGATCGCACTACCAGCCAATGGAGTGTCATCGCGAATACCCAACAAGTGGATGCCTTTGTGTCGTGCGAAGCCTTCGAAGCTTGTGCGCCCCTGTCTTGCAATGTCTTCCATGGTGATGATCCGGAAGACATGACATTCGTCCCTTTCGCCGATGATCCCGCATTCAATGTGCAGGATCACCTTGAAGAATACAAAACTTTCTCTTGGCAATCTGCGCATGAAGATTCTGATCGTATGTAGCGTACTTCTCTAGTTCGAATGATGGTATACTGACATGATATATAGTGAATACTATCTTGATGGAAACAGCCAGGCGTTTGTGGGACAAATATGGTGTCACTATAGAACATGTGGACGAAACAGGAGTGCTGCCCAGGCCTTTGAAGACCTATCTCGGGGTTTCAGGCGCTATTTCTGCAAGCTTACAGAGGTAGAGTACTCCTATATTGTTGTATCTCCTCCTTCACTGGTTGTGCTGTAGGGATTCACTGAACTGGCCGGGATCTTCTCACAGTTCTGTGAGCACGCTGCCGGACATCTTGCCATCGCAAAGGGATGACCTGCGGGCCCGTCTGCAAGACCATCTTAACTTGTTTTGCCCAAATCTCAACTGCATACAGGCGTCTTGTTTTACTCACAGTGCGTCGCTTTAACTCTGCATTAGACATTCGTTATGAAACTCCGGACATGTGCATAGATGCCGACCCGGTCAAGTTGGATCTGCAAAGTGGACAGTTCAGACATGTTCCTTCTCGCCCAAGGGGGAGACCACGAAAACAGACCCACGAATCATGTGGCTCTAATTGCGAGAGCACACATGCGAGCGTGACTGCTGTAAGTCTTGATATATAGTAGGAAAGTCGGTTTGATATAAACCATGGTGTTTTGTAGGAGGACGTCTCATGGCCCGCGGCAGATGCGGAGGTATTACGTGTAACTCTACATGTACTTCCTACCGCCACATCGTGCGAGTTGGCTGCAATCTGCCGGCGCCCGTGCTTCGAGGTATTTATGGATTATACTTTGTTCGTTTGCCGGGGTGGTGAAGCTGTGATTATAGGTCGCCGCTATGCGGAATGTCGTAGGAGTCGCGCCGCTGGAGGATCAGCGAAATGGGAAGGCGAGGATGTCTGCGCTCCAACTCAAATTCGGTCGGTGATTCGGTGTTGAGTGCACGATTGTAGAACTGATCATACGCACTGTAGCCGACCACTCATCGTCGAAGTTCACTCCGTGCGTACCCAAAGCTATCTTGTTCACACACTATCTGATACATTGTTGCAGTAGCGATCCTTGCGTACACGAGGGTCCATGCACCGAGGAGACACGATGCGCTTGCTTCCTCAACAAAGCACATTGTACAAGGAACTGCCGCTGCGACAAGCGTTGTGCGTGTCTACGCGAGCTGTCAGTATCCGGTTGATTGACGCTTTATACAGGTCAAAGGCGCTGGAAGGGGTGTACCTGCAACAAGAAAGGCTGTCTCCCAAGTTACTGTCCTTGTCGCAGTTCGAACAGGGAGTGCGACCCTGAGCTGTGCGCGTCGTGCACCCGAAGGTACGCAATTCAAAATGACAATCTCCTGTTCTTACCCATCTGCTAGTCGGGCTAGCTGTAGGAATTCCCAGCTGCAAAGAGGATGCCAAAAGGCAATTTCTGCAATACAATCTAATCATCTGCTGCTGACGAGCATCTCTAGGGCCTCGAAGTAAAGAAAGGGAAACACGGCCTAGGGGTCTTCTTGAAGGAGGCGGCCGAAGAAGGCGATCTCATCACAGGTCCTCCGCGCACAATACTTTTGCATTCGCAGACGTGGAACTCACTCTACCATGCACAGAATATGTTGGCGAGCTCATATATGAGCCCACGTTCGACTCGCGCGGGTGAGTTTTCAAATACACGATTTCTGAAATGCCCGTGCTGACGGCTATGTAGCCAGCTTTCAGAACATCGCGGGCGTAGCTATGTTTACGGCCTGAATGGTTCGCTGAATATCGATAGCACGTACGCGGGAAACGAGGCGCGATTCATCAACCACGCTCCTGCAAACACGGCCAATTGTCAAGTGGGCAGTATGTATTTTGTCTACACTAGTGGCCACCAGCTGAAATGGTCCCATCGCCATGCAGTTTTCCTGGTGAATGGCGATCATCGTATAGGGATCTATGCAAGTGAGTGTATCTTCAAGCTTACTCGCAGTGACACAGTTCATGCGCCTGCATCTTTTGCGCTCAGAAAGGACCCTCGTAACAGGGACTGAACTGTTTCTCGATTATGGGCCTGAGTTCCCCATCAAGTAACTCACGGTTATTATCATTTTGTACGTTGTCTCCATCGAGCAATTAAAACAATACGCCTCCACACTCTCGCTCGATGTATCTCGACATCTTGCTTCTGTCGCATACATAATCTTGTAACTTCCGGACTTTCAGCGTGCCTGCTTTGTGTTGCCCGGTCATAACAACGTTGATGTTTGCGATGCCCATCTCCAACAAGTGATAGAAATGTATGCATATACATGTCTCAGGTGCGTTATTTTCCAGTTACAAGCCTTGATATCCAGATCCGTACAACATAGTCCTGGGTATACTAGAGTGTCTTGCCCTCCGCGCATTTCCCTCTACGTCTTGACCCGTCTAACCTCATATCGGACCTTGTCTCCGTCCCGCAAGAGCACGACAACTCTACCAGAGCCCTCCTCCCAGTGATCTAGGCGCCGCAGCTTCGTGCACTTCCACGCGAGCAGCGACGCTATCTCGTCATTCCGGCGCATGCGGCTGCGCTCGGACAACGTAAGCGGCACGGACAGCGTGGCACCGCTGCCTTGCGCGACTTCGTAGAAGAAGCGCACTCCGTGGAACGTCGTGAGTTGCGGCAGCTGCGCGAGGATGGCGGCCCACTCTGCCTGCATCCAACCATCATGGTCAGCAGGTCTGTGGCTATACAGCACGCCTCACAAATGTACAACTTACTACGTTCGTCGTGGTGGCCGACGCCGGCTTCGCTGCATGTGCCGACGTGGTCCGCCGGCCCACGTCTAGCCAGGTGAGCTGCGGCGCACTCTCCGCGAGCTGCCGGATGTCATCCATGTCGGTCCAGCCCGCGAGCTCGATCCGCCGCACGCTCTTCCCGTATTGCTTGAGCGCATACAAGAACGACGTGTCGCGCATCGATCCACTTAGGCGCATACCGCCAATCACGTCGAGGGGCCGCCCGTCCAGGCCACCTGGGCATGCGAGAAGCGCGCCTGCGATGTCGCGACCACAACGGAGCTCACGCAGGCGCGGTATACAGCCAGGCGGGAACACATACGGAGACCCTGCACCGAATGCGACGTCCAAGTACAGGACCTCGAGCTGCGGGTGTGCGAGGAGGAAGCCCATCGTGGCGTCGAAGCCTGCCTGCGGCGAGCAGCGGAGGTTGGTCAAGGCAAGTGTGCGCAGGTTCGGCCAGCGTCCGCACAGTAGAAAGTCATCTAAGATGGGGCTGGAGAAGCCCGGGCCGCGGCGAGACGTGTAGTCGATTTTCAGGGACTGTCGGTGCCCGCGTAAGCAAAACATCTGGACGCTCGCGGGCGCGATAGCAGCAGATGCATCACCTCAAGGACAGGGCAATTCGCAAGCATTGCAGAAATACGCGACATGTCCGGGTTTTTGTTCAACGCGTAGGTGTGTTTGGTTGTCTGCATACTCACGGCCCGCAATGCAGGAAACTATCGCATTGTTAACACAGATCGTCGAGACCTGCTCAAAATCAGGGCTTACGACTACTTGGCGTTTCTTGCGCGCGGCGCTACTCTCATCATCATTATCGGGTGAGAACACCAGATTGTCGTTAACAGTGACCTGCTGCAGAGTCTGGCATTTCATCAGAATCGGCCAGAGTGATTCGACCGAGATAGGCAAATGGGAGCACGACCAGGTGAACGAGACCAGCGCCGTCATCCTTGCCAATGCAGCGGCAAGGTAGCGCTCCTGCTTCGCGTGCATCTCTAGCTCGTCGTCCGAGGATTCCAAGTCAGTGTCCGATGTCTCGATGTCGCAGGGGATAGTCTCGGGCTCCGTGCTTCGCTCGTCCAGCACCTCGAGCTGGCGCACATTGCGCGCAAGCCCCCGCCGTACGATCAGGTGGTTCCACACCCTCAGCGAGCTGACCTTGCACTTGATGATGCGGTAGTCGTAGTGCCGCGGGAAGACGACCGAGTACATGCGGCGGCACGTGAGCGCGAGCGCGAGAAGATCGCGCTTGTCGTCGACGCAGAACGCGACTGCGTCGAGAATCTCCGTCGGCAGACGCGTCAACGCGCGACGCGCGGGCGCAGGCCCGACGAACGGCTCCACGATCGCAAGGAGGCGCATCACGAGTGCGTGTTCCTCCACGGTGAGGCGCAGCTGGCGCGTCGGGAGCGCGGCGAGGACGGTGCGCATCGCATTGAGCGCGGTGAACGGGTCCGTGCGGTCATACGAGAGTGGATTTAGCTCTACGGGCGCGAGCGGCTTCCGGGCAAGGCGGCCGTGGCTCGGAAACGCGCCCTTCGACTTGCCTTTCGAACTTGACGGGGCAATACGCGCTGGAGGCATGGCTAACGTGCGGGAGCGCAGAGCTGGGAGTCAGTCCAGCGACCGCAGCACCAGACAGCGCCGTGCGCGGGGCCGAGAGATGCCCATGACTCCTGAGATTTCGAATCTGTACGATATGGGTTAGCGCATAGAATCATGCATGCCGATGATTAGTATAGAGGCGCTATCAGCACGCACCGGCAATGACGAGGGATGACCAGAGTAATAACAGTAACACTCACCGAGTGTTACTACTTTGACTAAAAGTTGGAGCAAAATAGTAACAGTCGGAAATGTTGGAGCAAATGAGTAACAGTCAGAGTTGTACTTGGCAGGGTGATATGTCATTGAGGCTGGCTACCGTAAATCTGTGATACATCCATTGACTGCAGCTACTGTTCCCAATCCGGACATGTCCCTTTTTGGCAGTTAGGTTCGGTTAAGTTAGATTAAGTTACATTAGGTTCGGTTAAGTTAGGTTAGGTTAGGTTGAGTTAGGTTAGGTTCGGTTAGGTTCGGTTAGGTTAGGTTAGGTTTAGGTGGTATATCTTGAAAGAACTTTGTACTACTAGACATTGCAAATGACCCGGGACCTGTAGCAGAAATAAAGAAGAATCTTATTATGTCACAATGTTAGATGTATGGGCTACTATCGCTGTGCAAAGCACGTCAAAGCGCGCCAGTAGCGCACCATATTACTGCACGTGACCAATGACGATCGTTACTATTTACACTCGACGGAGTGTTACTATCACCCCCTCGAGTGTTACTGTTACTGCTTTAGTATATACTCGGCAATGACCTCAAAGATATTGTTCACACTTATGTATCATAGATCGGCCGGAGTAAACATTTGATCGTTCCTGTGTGTGTGGGGAGAACACGAGTATATACCAAAGTAGTAGTAGTAACGTTCAAGGGGGTGACTTACTCTATTTGCAGACAGTCATACATATTATATGTATCGGAGCATAAGCGCCTGCGCGGCGTGCCAGTACTTGGCAGAGTAGTAGCTGAACAACTCTGACTGTTACTATTTTGCTGCGACATTTAGTCAAAGTAGTAACACTCGGCGAGTACTACTGTTATTACTCTGGCCATCCCTCCAATCGCATACTGACCTTTCGCTATACAAGACCAACTCAAGGCGGCTTTCCTGAGCTCTAGGTAATCGAGTCCTAGTGATCTTCGCGATTCACGCGCACATTATATCGCAATTATACTCGAATTGTTCTCTAGTAATCACACCCAGCGAGACCCATCCCAAAAGCCCGGAATTGTATCATACACTGGCGCCAGCACAACGTCAGCGGTGTTCGTGAGCGCAGGTCCGTGAAATGCGGTGTCAAGAAGCCATAAAGAGCACCTTCGTGGCAGAGAGAAACCCCAAAGAGTCCATTACGTCGCGTCGCTCATGCCTTGACCTCCGTCTCGGCCACGATGTCATCCCTCTCCTTATCAATCGACCCAACCTCGCCCTCGGTCGCGCCACCCTGCTCCATAGCAGCGTGCTGCACGTCTTCGGCGTATATCATCTGCTCGTCGCCGTAGTTCGTTTCCTTGATCGTCCGGATCACGAGGAACGCGAGCGGGAACGAGGCCAGCATCATGATCCAGCTCGCGAGCAGCTCGTTCAGGAACGGCGTCTCCACCGCATCCATGCCGAAGCTCCCTGCGGCACCCTACAAAGGCGGACGTCAGACTGTGCCACAATCGAAGGGAGAGGCTCGCCACTTACGGCGCTCTGCAAGGCCTTGTACAGACCCGCGAACCGCGCAAGCGTGAAGGGGTCGTTCGTGAGCGCGCTCATGATCCAGTACGCGAGCGCCTGGTAGCACGCGTCGCCAAAGTAGTCTGCAGCCCCGCCGGTGGTTAGCAACTGGCCCTCGATGCACACGGTCACGGCCACGGCCACTCACAGAAGAAGTACAGCGGGGCCTTCGCGCGGTAATCCGCGTCCTTGTAGTTGATGTATGGCAGTTCCTTCGCCCTCGCGCGGTCGAACGACGCTTGCCACCCGAGGCCACACGCCCACACCGCGATCGTGATGAAAGTGACGACACCGAGGCCGAGGTAGCCACGCGTGCGTCGCTTCAGCCACTTAATGTCGAGCACAAGGTAGCCGATCATGAGAGCACCGACGATCGCACCGGCGCCTTCGAGAACCGCATTCAACGCGCGGGTCGGCGCGTCGAATCGTGCAGTGTTGATGGCACCCTGATATGCATAGAAATAATTCGATGCAAAGAACATGGGGAGCAACGCTGCAGACGCGTCAGTTCTGCCACTGGTGCCGGCAAGTGAGACAACTGGACATACCAAGGAGACGTCGGTCCTTGAGCACGCGCCACATGCCGATGATCTCTTCGTGCGGCTTGGAGGCAGCTTGCAGCTTCACGAGTGTTCCATCGCCACGGACGACGAGGTTCGGAGGCAAGACAAGGAACGCTGATGCGACACCGACGAATATGATGACCAGGAACGCCTGTGAGTCAACGAAGAACGGTCAGTGACCCCATCAAGAAACGAACGTCCAAAACTGCGCACAATGTACGTTGAAGTGGAAACCGAGCTGAGACCGCCGCTCTTGATGTTGATCGCGAGGGCAATGATAGCACCGATGAGCGAACCAAATTGAAAGATTGCCCAGAAGACAGAGAACGCCTTGCCCTTGTCTTTCTCGAGCGGGTAGCTCATCATGATGGCACCTTGTGCAGACCATAGTAGCGCAGCGGTGACACCCAGGATGGCACCCGCCAGAATGAGGAACCAGGATGTACCCTGTGTCTGGTAGCTGGGGGAAACATGAGGGGGCGCACAGGGGATGCAGGGAATGATGTGCGCACCACCAGAGCGCACCGACGTAGAGAGCGTAGCCGAGTGTGCCGAGGAAGAGCGTTAGGCGAGGACCGAGCACTGGCGGACAGCGTGTGAACCATTCGGGTGCAGGTGCCAGCGAAGTTGATACACACCATTTGCAATGCCACCGCTGACCAGACCCGTGACGGCAAACATGGCATAGAGCACGCTGTTCGCTGTGTCTGAGAGCGAAACGTCTTCGAGACCTCCTGCGCCTAAGTTAGAGACGGCGCTGAACATGCCCACTGTCGCGAAACTGCGCGGCGGTCAACACAACACGACAAAAATACAAGCAGGGTGAAAATGCTCACCAGGTAATGCCGACAAGCACCACCTGCGTCATGGGCGTCCTGCGCGGTGAGGAATGGTCAGCATGGCGCGGACTGCAAGGTGCACACAGACGTACGTGTAAAACGCGGGCCATTTCCACTGTGCCATGCTGGCGAAGTGACTGCAGTACAGGGGGAGGTTGTAGCGGGCTCTGAGCACTGGCAGCAGGCGCAGGAAGCATGGCTCGAGGACAGCTTATAACGGATTTGGGCCCTCCGCGTGTGGAAAGAGCGATAAGCTGGGAGATCTGGAGTGCCCGATGGTCCCTCGGCGCGTGATGGCATCTGTAGGCTAACGTTGGAGAGAGGATAATGATGTGCCCCTGGAGCGGGGATATATGCACCGCGACCCATGCCGCTTGCCGCCGTCGTGACATAGCTCTGCCTGTTGCTGGCGGTCTGTAATTCCACCTGCTCACATGAGTGCACCGTATGGACAGCCATGCCGCGAGGCCCGTGTCGCAAAGACTCACGCGGACACCTATTTCCGTTCGCGATAGCGGTGACAGCCAAGACGCGTCCATGGTTGACCGAACAACATTAAGAGCCCAAGAAGCCCAGAGGCCGAACTCGGGCGTGGCTGTCATCTTTGGCGCGGGATCCACCCCGACGAGTGTCACTGCATAAAATATTACGGTCGTCCCGTCAAAGTGTGCGAACAGGCAGTCCCGAGCGCCTACCTACCTGGGGACCATATGGCCGCACACCTATCTTGTCCACAGGAACGCATCGCTCCGCGAATTCTTATCCACACGGGCGACGCAGTACGCTGCTGAACTATCAGCATGCTCTTGCTGAACACTGCGAGCATCATATCGTACGCGATTTACGTACTAGTGGACTACGCCCATAATACTCTTAAGATTGCCACTTTGAATATCACAGAGGGTCGAAACGGCTTCTCACACATTGTCAGATAAGACTGGAAGTGCCAAAGTGAGCCTTGCTTGCTTAATACCCTCATCAACAGACTTCACAGCGGTCTATCAGCGGTCATGTCGTTGAGTGCCGATGATGGGTGATACATACTCCGCGTTTTCTATGTTGAGATGACGCTTTCATCGATTCATGCAATGTTGTATAGCTCGTGGCGTCCAGAAGTGATGAGGGCGGAACTCACGCATCGTCGAAGCATGAAGGGAAAAAACGAAGTACTGTGATTTATTAGTGCACTGTCAATGTAACGGTGCCGGTTTCAAGATCCGCTCGGCCGGAAGCCGAATTCTTGCCCAGAGTCCGCGGCGGTCCACAGACTCCGCTCGAGTCCATTGTGGCATCGCGTTCTTGGGCATAACAGATCGCTTGAAAGAAAAGATTCCTCAATCATTCATGTGGGTTCTCTTATTGAAGGTGAAAGAACGCATATAAAAATATAGCCTGTACCGGACTCCACAATTCTGATGGTAGTGGAGCGCTTGGTTATTGCCATAGGCCGTCTGCCACCAAAACATAAATGTTAGAAGGCAAGTTTCAGTCTCGATGCCAGCACAGCTTCTGTCAAATGCATGCAAACGTGGCGACACACCATAGCAGCAGTTGGACCTCCGCGCGCTAACACCAACTATGAATATATGAAGCTTGAAGTGGCACGATCTGTTCGAGCTGGGAGCGGGAGCGCTGCTTGAAGCCCAAAAACGGCAGGCAAATAACTAAAGCGGGAATTTCGCGTTGTTTCTCACCCACTCACTACAGTGGTCTCGTGCTCTCCCCGGGAACAGAGTCGCATCTATCGCAGCAGGCCTGTGTCAAACGCTCGGCGTATCTGGCGACGTGGCCACAATTCATGTCTGCGCGCTCCCAGAGTGCTCTGCCTGAGCGACCCATATGAAGGGATCTAGGCCTCGAACTGACTCGCTGTCGCTGCTTGCAGCCAGTGGAATGTTGGACTGACAGTCATGGGCCCCAGTCCACTCCGTTCTATGAAATCTTCATCACACCTATCTACCCCCTGTCATGTTTCATATCGCGGCCCGTATTGTGCCACTGTACTGTCGCTCGAAAAATGCTGAGTGGCCGCCTCGGGCGCAGCCCAAGCCCGGATACACACTGCAAACAGCTCGTGCGGCCGTGCCTGAGATCGCCCACCCACCGAGATCGACTCTGTGCCTGGGGCGCACCTCAAGTTGGAGGCTATCGCCTCTCCACAGCTGCAGGACTCACTTGAAATACCAGAGTACTACTGCAACCGCCGTCACCGTTATCTCGCACTACGGCCTTATCTCGCCACGATGCCCATTTTGGGGCTTCTCATGTCGGATGCGTTTTGACAGCCTGATATCTCGTACCTGCCGCAGGTGAGTCTCCGCTGCATGCCGGCCCAAGGACCTATGCGCGGCTAGAACATTTGATCCGGGCATTCTGGCGTTTCACTCGTACTCAGCTTCACAGACGTCTCCGACTACAGGAATGAGATGGGAAATAAGCACTCAAAGCAGCGTTCACCGCGAGGCACACCTCGCCGGCGGCACTCGACCGTACACCATACACCAAAGGACGGGGCCAGAAGTCGAAGACCCGAAGACGAAGAGTCATTGTATGAATTGCTGCCGATGCTGCTTCCGGAACTCTAAGGTGACATGTCGACATTGAGTACTGAGTACTGATGCCTCGATCTGCCAAGTATACTTTGTTGCGTGGACAACGTTCAAACCTTGCTCTCTGGATGTTTCAAACTGATTATCGGGGCCGTTGCGCTTGCTCGACTCTGAGGCCTTGAGACCTCAAGATGCGAGAAACAGACACCGACATCTAACTCGCCGACAAGGTGAGGACCTCGGAGGTCACAAAGATGTCCTCACCGTGTGTAATACATTTTCTGCCTCCCGCAGCCACTCTGATGACTAGGCTCGCGTATCTGGATTGCCCTCTCGCTGCACGGATTGTCAATGGTAGCTGAAGGGCGTCGCGCACGCTCAGGGCAGCTCAGATATCGCTGCCGGCCGCTTTAGCATCCTCGTCCAGTTCAAAGAGTGAGCGCAAGACACGCTTATCTCCTCACAGGCGTCGATGCCTCCTGCGCCACGCCCGTAGACACATATGTACGACCGCCACAAGCCCCGTTCCTCGACCCCTTCGCTCCACGCGCTCGAGGCGTGCATGCGGTGCCAGGGCGCAGTGCTTGCGGCCGCATTACCGGCCTCTCGATCGACGTTCCTGGCATTATGGAAATTAGGCACAGGCATGCGCTGCAAGTATTGCGGCGGCCGCGCGAGGGACGAGCAAGCATGGTGTGGCACTGACCACACGTCCTAGTCGCACTCCATTCGACTCGCCGGGGGCGCACAGCATGATGCCGATGTTGGGGCTTGCCCTCCTGTTTCTGTGCATGGAACCTTCCCTGACATGCGACATACAACTATGCTGAGCACTTAGTGCCGATAGCTGTATGCGATGCAAAAGCGTAAATTCGTTGCACTAGTGTCTAGTATGCAAACATCTCGTCGGTGGACTTCGTGAAGAAACGTCATCAACTTGCATGTGCCGCGATAAGCATCCCAATGCATGTTCTTTACCGTGTTTTTCTTCAAAAAGGCCGTCCAGGGGTGCCAGGATCCTCTAATGCTCACAAAAAATCGAGAGTATGTGCAGGGACTGGCAACGAGACGGTTAAGGTGTCTGCGATGACCTCTAATTGCGAGCCGATAGACCATACCTACACACGCTTCCGAAGCACTTCAGGCATACTAACATCGGATGATTGAGCAAAGATGCAGACGAACGTAACCGATGCGACATTCGACATCTGCAGAACTTAGAAAGACATCAATGGTATCGTAAATCCTCAGACAGCCAGTTATTACTGCCTCTAGTCCATTCACATTTTTATGGCGCGAACGCCACGGTGTTCATGAGACCAGGTAGCACCATCAGAGCCTCATGATCAACTGCTTGACTCCCGACATCCACAACCCGATATCATCCGTCAGCGATCCAGTCGTGAGCAGATCCATATGCAATCCCATGGCAGCATCGCGATCATGCGCCTCCATAGCTGCATAGTCATTCATCAGCGGGCGTGCTTCGCGAGGTAGAAGGCAGTTACAATTACCTCTAGTCAGCACAAGGAGTTTCTCCTGGACAGGCTTCGAAAGCGTGTCGCAATTGAGAGCGTCGAACAGCGGATTGATCCTGCGCTCGAGATCATCCACTAGACGACGCTGCTGGGGCTAGGGGAATATGTCACAATCTCGCTCCAAGTCAAGGCGAGATGGTCGCGCACCGGAGTGGTCTGCTTCAGATGCTCCAACTGGCCAGAGATCACCGTGTATACCGGCCGCATTTCGTCCGAGATATGCTCACGATCTCCCGGGGCTGCATGTATGGAGCACTCAATCAGAGACACGTCTCATGATGAGAAGGCTTACTCACGATACTTAGGCGGCGGAGGGCCAGCAGCCGCCCGCGGGGCAGCAGGCGGGGCAGCGGACCCATTACGCGGAGGACCGGAAGGCGCTTGTCCAGCTCGCGGGAGCGGCGGCACAAAGCCCCCGATTTGCGGTTGCTGATTCTGTGGGGGTGGCCGAGCAAAGGGAGGAGGTCCCTGGGCGATAGGCGGGCCCTGCGGAGGCGGCGTCGCATGTGCATACGGCCCCGACGGTCCAGGGACAGGAACACCGGGCGCGGGTGGCAAATGCATATGCGCCTGCGGCGGAGTCTGACCAGACAGAGGTCCAGGAGGCGGAGCGTACGTGTTAACCATGGACGGCGGAGGCGCCCTAGCCATACCGGGAGCAGGCGGCGGAGAGATCATGACACGGCCGGGGGGAGCCATCATAGGCTGAGTTCCAGGAGGTCCAGATGGTGGACGAGTCGGGTACGGCCTTCCGCCTCCCTGGGGGGGCGGAGGTGGCAAACGCTGACCCTGCGGTGGAGGTGGCGGGAGGGACTGCACGCTGCCGGGACGAGGCGGCGGAGGCAGTGTCGGGGGCGGTTGCCCATGACCTGAGAACGGAGTGGACGGAACACTAGGCGATGCCGGGGCGTTGGGAAACGGGGAGATGATCGCTGCCGGCCTACTCACACTACCTGCATTATTACGTCGCTGGGCGAGGGAAGGTGCATCATTCCAACCACCATTATCGCGCTTAGGTGGAGGCGGAGGCGGAGCACCGGGGGTGCCGCTCATACCACGCGGTGGGGGAGGAAGGGAGTTCGTCTGCTGAGGCCCCGGATGTATTGCGGCGTGCTGAGGCTGTGATGCCGGGCGAGAGTAGGGGTTGTGGTTGTACGACATGGGCGCCGTAGATTGATAGTGAGACGGTGCAACGGGCTGGGCGGGGAAGTAGGGATTCGTCGACTGTGAAGGAACTGCAGGAGGATTGTACGACGCGTACGCGGAAGTCGACACAGGCACCTGAGGAACGACCGGCTGTTGGACTGGTGCGTTATATGTTGCGTAACCGTAGGCAGAACTTGATGAGGTAACTGCCGCTTTCGATGAGACCGCTGGTAAGGACACGGTCCTCTGTGGCAAAGCTCCGGAAGCTGCCGCCTTCGAGAGGCGATCTCTACCAACCTTGAAATTCAAGGACGAACCTAGAGACCCGTTGTAACCTTCTGGGGTAAGCTTCAGGTAGACGAGTGCTTCCTTCACGAGTCCCTGTGCAGCGAGAAGATCGGCGTACTCCAGATACCGATCATAAAGTGCGGAGAGTTTGTACGTTCTTGCATCAAGCTCCTCGCCAGGCGTCTTCAGAGTGAGGTCCACGTCCTCGTAGTGAATCGCGCCACGGAAGACGGTTACCTTTTCAATGAATGTCTGCAAAGCAAGGGCGTGCGCTGTGTATCGAGATCCGTTGAGGCTCTCGTCTACCGTTAATGCCTTCTCTTCCTCAGTCAGATCCTCGATCCAGATATTCACCAGTCGTTCCAGGCGACCGGCAGCGAGGTAGGTAAGAGTAGCGTTTCTTCTGTACTCAGCAGCCTTTGGTTCGGTACCCAGTGCTTCGGACGCCTTGATGATGCTGGCCTGGAACTCGAGACGCTGGCCCAGCTGCTCAGTTAGACCAGAGAACTCTTCCTGGCTGGAGAACGTGCATAAAACGACAAAGATCTCCTGCCATTCTTGCAAGTCAGCGTTTTGCACAATATCCTCGAGATCGTTGGTGACAATGGACTGGAAGAGGCGGAGGTAGGGCAGTGCATTTGTCTGACGCTCGAAGTATGCTTTTTGGGTTCGCTGCAGGAGCTCAGGACCACCCCTGGCCGCCAACAGAATCGCGTCGGCGAACCGGGAGGTCGAAAGACACAACGACACCGCCGATCCGAAGTCACCAAGGACTAGCGCCTTTGTGACGAGCCTATCTATCTCCGACTCGTCATTAGGGTAGATCCTGAACGTGTTGCTCTTGAGCACCTCCGACGCGACCGAAGATGCCGTCGAACCAATTGTTGCGGCCACGGAAGAATCAAGCGGATAGTTGGTATGAGGAATGGGAATATGGTCGTCAGCTTCCCTCACAGTGCCAATGCTGCCAAAGAAGTCCGCAGCTGCATCCATTTGAGGCGTGCCAATTAACTCATCGCCGAACAGACTAGGGGCCGTGGTTGTGGACTCGCCATCCGCAAGGGGCGCATTAGTATTGTCTGAAGTCGCATCCACGCTGATCTCGGAAGGGGTAGCTTCCACCGCTGTGCCACTGGCGTCCAGAGTCTCGTCACCTTCTACACCCGCCTCTTCACTGTCGGAGCGCGCTTCGCTTTCTGGCTCTGCGAAGGATACCACAGGCGCTTTGGACTCAGTCTCTGTGACATCATCCTCTATAGGCGACACAGCCCTCTCGGAAGCTGCTGTGAGGTTTGCTACCGCCTCTGCGACACGCGCCGCGATTTCGTCTTTCGAGAAACCAAGAAGTGTGATGAGCTCGTCACGCGAATTGGCCTTGAACAGGCTGAGAAGAGCTTTCCAGCTTGCAGAGATCTCAGCGGGCTTGTGATTCTCTAGGTCGCTCTTCTCCTTGGTAAAGTTGCTCAACGTTTCGTCTTCGACCGCCGACTGCAGCTTCGCCGCACGTTCCACGACGGCAGTCTCTGTGACCACCTTGCGGATATGAACGACACTGCTCTGCGTTTTGCCCTGAGCAGAAGGTAGGTTTGAGACACTGGCAAGCTTGCCGCCGTAGCCGAATGAACTCGAAACTGGCCGGCGAAGCCATTTCGGCGGATGCTTGAGCGAAAGCGTTGCCTGTGAAGCGCGGGAGAAGCCCGGTGCACCAAAGATGTCGGCGGCGTCAGGTTGTGACGCAGCGGGCGCCGATTCGCTCGATTCATTGGTAGATTGAACCGAGTGAATGCCAATTGTGCCGTCAAAGAATGCCGTCGCGAAAAGGTCTGGATTCCGGGGGCACCACTGGACCTGGAATGCCCAGTTATCTGCGGAGGGCAGCTTTTCAAGTCAGTTAGTACGTGCGGACTACCCAGGCCGTGATCATTTACCTCGCCTATGATCTCCGAAGTCTGCGGGTTCCAACATAAAGCCCGGTTGTCCTTACCGCACGAGAGCAACAAATCAGGGTCTTGTTTGCACCACGACAAGGACAGGACGCCTTTCTCGTGCCCGGTGAGGATCTACACAATAAGTCAATCATTATCATTGAGAATTTGGGACTAATCTGCGTACCTTCTCTGGCGCTCGAGCGTTGCGCAGATCCCATACCATGATCACGGGGGAGGTATCATCCTCAGAAGATGTGACAAGTCGCGTCGCCTAGCAAAATATGGGTAGGTAAGAGCGTGTTAAGCTGCAGATGTCAACATAAACTGACATTGTCAGGATGCCAAGCAACGTCACTCATGCCTCTTCGCCCTCCCATGGCCATACCACTAGCACCAAGCCCTTGTATGCCGCCCGCCAGGGTTCCAGCACCACCTCCATATGCGAGCGCGGCAACTTCTCGCTTGCCTCGGAGATCCCATACAACCGTATAGCCAGTACTGCTGGACGCAGCTAGCGCATACTGAACATGGTGGTTCCACGCAAGAGCTGTGATCTCATCGAGCTTTGTACTGCGTGTTCCTGGCGAGTAGGGTTTGCTCGGGTCTTTCAAGTCCCAGATATAGATCTGCAGCTCTTTAGTAGGGTATATTTCTGGATACACAGCACGCGTACCTCGCCGTTCACCGCCCCCGACGCGAAGAGGTTTGTTTGGATGGGATTAAAGTCGAGGCCGCGAATTGGGCCTGTGTGCGTCTTGTTTCGCAGGATCAGGGACTCAGTAGGGCTGACAATGCGTGTTACCGACGCACAGACGTGTCATGACGGTTCAAACCACTCACTCTGCACTGGCTAGTATCTTAGAGGGGTCCCATATGTCTAGCTCCCCGTTCTCCATGCCAGCAACCAGTACCCCGCGCGCCCGCGCGCCATCTGCATAGCCCCATGCGAGCCGATTGAACCTGCAGAAGTTCATGAGCTACTAGATGTTCAGTAATGCTGCGAATATACCTAGAAGTAGTCGTAACGGAGGCTTTTGGCCCCGCCTGACCATCGCCTCCGAGGTCATATTGATTCTTGTCCAAGAAGTCCGGAGCCCACACTTCCAGTTGGCCGTTGTTGCTGAAGGATTCGTCCAGCGCGCCCGCAACGGTGCCCGTCGCCAACAATGGCAGCGACGGCGACGGCGACCACGCGAAGGTCGACGTTCTGTGTACTTCCTTCAACTTCATGATATAGATTAGAGGAAGAGGGCGACTTGGCGGCGACGTGTACAGGCGGTACTCGTATTATGACCTCATTTGTGTCCGATAAGGCCTTATTATGCCGGGTTTATAGGAGCTATGTTATACTAGTACTTACTTTGATAAGTAGTGTCTTGTGACATAGAAAATCACACCGTAAGAAGCGTTCCAAATAGGTGAAGATACATTATTAACACAAATATACGCAGGGTATATCGTCGCAAACGGGTATCATTTCCAGCCTTTTCCTAGTGGGAATATGATGCAAATGTGCTGAGCGGTTCTGGGAAATGCGTCATAACGACTCAAGGGCAAGGCTCGCTTGGCACGGTCGTAGTACACAAAAAGACCGCTGCCGTTCTCAGGTGAGGATCAGCGTGAGCTCTCTACCCCCGTCGGCACCGCCAAGCCAAATTTTTATGCTTAACACTTGGGTTACCGTATACTGTTTACTGCAAGAGTTGATATTTGTGTTCTGTTCAAGAGGGTGAAGGAAAAGTGAATTCACCCAATCGGTATTTTTGGGCTGAATATGGAAGAAAGATGGAATAAAGGTTGAAACAGGCTGATTTTGTAATCAATCTCTCATCGTTTCTTTCAATTCTGTGGTCCATTCATAAAGTGTCCCATCGGTAAGATCAAATAGGCGCATTCACTCTTTATTTGAGCTTTTGACCAAAAGGTCAATCCTTCGATTCAGTGAAAGCTGTAAGAATGATCTCTGTTCCCAAAGATAAGTATCCCTTACACGTATCCAGTTAAAATACGCAACACACTGAATATATTGTATGCTATGCTATATATGAAATAAAGTGTGGATAAGAGAGTTATCACCGCTACCGTAATTAGTAAATCCTCAGCTCGTCGTGGCTCTCGACGGCGACCACCTCCTTCCATTATGTCTGCAAAGCGCGATCTGTCTGGCTACAACTATGCGGCCATCTCGTCGCTGGTACTGACGGCGGATCGCTCTGCCCTCCCTCGCCGCGACAAGGAACCGGATGGCGCACCGACGTCGCTCGCTGGTCGCATCGACCCGCGCGAAATGGGCTCTCGCGTACAGCGGGAAGCACCCAAGGATGTCGAGAAAAAGAAAAAGAAGGCTGCGGACAAACAGGACACCGCAGAAAAGGCTCCGAAGCGACGAGCAGCTGAGACCACAGGGTTTGGCTACACCGACATCATTGAAGCTACTCAAGACGTCGAGGGGCTTACGTACCGCCCACGGACGGCGGAGACTAGAGAAGTATACGAGCTCATTCTCTCCAGTGTACACCAAGCTCTGGGCGACCAGGCGCAGGACGTTGTTCGCAGTGCAGCCGACAGCGTACTCGAGACGTTGAAAAACGAGAGCATGAAGGACTTCGACAAGAAGAAGGAGGTTGAGGAGGTCGTCGGGCCCGTATCGAACGAGCAGTTTTCGCAGCTGCTTAACTTGTCAAAGAAAGTCACCGACTACGGTGCGGAGGACGAGACTATGGTCGACCCAGACATGGAGCGGAAAGACGCCGAGATTGACGACGAAATGGGCGTAGCAGTCGTATTCGACGAGGAGGAGGAAGAAGAGGAGGAGGAGGAGGGCTTCGAGATCAGAGAGGAGTCGGACGAGGAGAACGAGGAGCCTGAGCAGGCAGGGGCACCGCCAGAATCGCTTGAGGGCGACGACGAACTTGTCATCGGCGGCAGCTCAGCAGCTCAGCAAGGGAAGACACAAGTTGACAAGGATATCGTCTCACCACACTCTATCGACGGCTTCTGGGTGCAACGGCAGATATCTGAAATTTACCCTGACCCTGTTACAGCCGCCGACAAGGCCGCCGCCGTTTTGTCCATCCTTGGCTCCGAGTCGAATCTTCGTGATTGCGAGAACGAGCTTATGGAGCTCTTTGAGTACCAGAGCTTCCATGTCATCACGAAGTTCCTCAAAAACCGAGACGTTATCGTATGGTGCACGAAGCTCATGCGTAGCGACGCGGACGAGCGCGTCAACGTCGAGGTTGCGATGCGAGAGAAGGGGCTCGGGTGGATTCTCCGCGAGCTCGCGGGAGACCGCAAGGCGAAGGCGCGCTCAGACGCCATGGACGTGGACGAGAAGCCTCAAGTGGACGTCCCTAAGCGGGCGACGCTCGCTCCTGGCTCGACCGTGCAGCCAAAGGCTACCGTCGATCTCGAGGGCATGGCTTTTAGTCAGGGCGGACACTTGATGTCAAACAAGAAGTGCAAGCTACCAGAAGGCTCGTTCAAACGC
Organism: Postia placenta MAD-698-R-SB12; assembly: GCF_002117355.1. Lineage (NCBI taxonomy): Eukaryota > Fungi > Basidiomycota > Agaricomycetes > Polyporales > Adustoporiaceae > Rhodonia > Rhodonia placenta. Next base: position 2,317,646 of record NW_020169836.1, on the reverse strand, counting down.
GCGAAGAAGGGCTACGAGGAGATCCATGTGCCTGCCCCGAAGCAAAAGCCCACTCAAGCGGATGAATTTGTCCCGATTTCCAACATCCCGGTGTGGGCGCAGGAGGGCTTCAAGGGCATGAAGACTCTCAACCGCATTCAGAGCAAGCTGTACCCCGTTGCCTTCGGCACAGACGAGCCTATCCTCTTGTGTGCACCAACAGGTGCCGGCAAGGTATGCGCATACAACCCCCCTTCAGCTAATATACACCGATTAACGCAATTTCTTAGACTAACGTCGCTATGTTGACTATCCTGAATGAGCTTGGCAAGTGGCGCCACGAGGAGACGGGCGAATTCGACCTAGACTCCTTCAAGATCATCTACGTCGCCCCTATGAAAGCCCTCGTCCAGGAGATGGTCGGCAACTTTAGTTCTCGGCTAGGCGCTTACGGCGTCAAAGTTGGTGAACTGACTGGAGATGCACAAATGACGAAGCAGCAGATCGCGGAGACGCAGATCATCGTCACGACGCCGGAAAAATACGATGTCATCACGCGGAAGAGCACCGACACCAGCTACACAAACCTCGTGCGCCTCATCATTATCGACGAGATCCATTTGCTACACGACGAGCGTGGACCAGTTCTCGAAAGCATCATTGCGCGAACAATACGGCGCATGGAGCAGACTTCTGAGTATGTCCGTCTCGTTGGTCTGTCTGCAACGCTGCCAAACTATCAGGACGTAGCAACTTTCCTCCGGGTTGACCCTGCCAAGGGCCTCTTCTATTTCGACGCGTCGTATCGGCCATGCGCTCTCCAGCAGCAGTTCATTGGTGTCACCGAAAAGAAAGCGATCAAACGGTATCAAGTAATGAATGAAGTGTGCTATGAGAAGGTGCTCGACCAGGCTGGCAAGAACCAGACCCTCGTCTTCGTCCATTCTCGCAAGGAGACTGCGAAGACTGCGAAATTCATTCGCGACATGGCAATCGAAAGGGAGACGATCACTCAGTTTGTCAAGCCTGAAGGTGCCACGCGAGAGATCCTGCTCGAGGAATCCAGCAATGTGAAGGACACGAACCTGAAGGATCTCCTTCAATTCGGGTTTGGTATCCATCATGCTGGAATGTCGAGAGAGGACCGGGGCTTGGTTGAGGAACTCTTCGCGGACGGCCATCTGCAAGTCCTGGTCTGTACCGCTACACTGGCCTGGGGTGTCAATTTACCCGCACACACCGTCATCATAAAGGGTACTCAGATCTATAACCCAGAGAAAGGTCGATGGGTAGAGCTGTCGTCGCAGGACGTATTGCAGATGCTTGGTCGTGCTGGTCGTCCGCAGTACGATACCTTTGGAGAAGGTATCATCATCACGAATCACTCCGAGCTGCAGTACTACCTCAGCTTGATGAATCAGCAGCTGCCGATCGAATCGCAGTTCGTGGCGAAGCTGGCAGATAACCTGAACGCGGAGATTGTGTTGGGTACCATCCGAAATCGAGACGAAGCTGTTCAATGGCTTGGCTATACTTATTTGTGAGTTTTCTTGTATCTCCTTCAACCCATCTAAATGCTTACTTTCCACCTAGGTATGTCCGAATGCTCAAAGACCCCGCATTGTACAGTGTCGGTCATGACTATCTCGAAGACGACCCTGCACTGGTACAAAAGCGTGCGGATATCGTTCACACAGCGGCTGTCCTTCTCGAGAAGTGCTTCCTGGTCAAGTATGAGCGCGCGTCGGGACGGTTCCAGAGTACCGAACTTGGCCGTATTGCCTCTCATTATTACGTTTCGTATAACTCGATGGCAACATACAATCAGCACCTTCGGCCCACGATGACCACGATCGAACTGTTCCGAGTTTTCGCCTTGTCTCAAGAGTTTAAGCTCTTGCCAGTCCGTCAGGATGTAAGTAACCACTTTATAAAATCGTTGCGTCCATTCATTGCCCCCCCAGGAAAAATTGGAGCTGGGAAAACTACTCGAGCGTGTACCCATTCCCGTAAAGGAGAGTGTCGAAGAACCTGCGGCAAAGATCAACGTCCTTCTTCAAGCATTCATCTCGCAGCTGAAATTAGAAGGTACGCGCACAGTCGTCTAAGGCTCCTCGTGCAAAGCTGATCATCTTCATTTAGGCTTCGCCCTTGTCGCCGATATGGTCTACGTCCAACAATCCGCCGGCCGGTGAGTGATCATTCCAAGTTTTTAGTTAGAAAGTTTGTGTTTATACCATCATGTAGTATCCTGCGAGCCATGTTCGAGATCTGCTTGAAGCGGGGATGGGCAGTTCCCGCAAAGGCCGCCCTTGATCTCTGCAAGATGGTCGAGCGCCGAATGTAAGTAGTTTGAAGTATTCTCGATTTGTTTCACTCGACTTATGCTTCATCAGGTGGGGGTCTATGACGCCCTTGCGACAGTTCAAAGGTGTGCCACCAGAGATCATTCGCAAGGCAGAAGGAAAACAATTCGTAAGTCTTTCAGCACCAACGTATCAACATTTGCCTGACATCGTCGTATCCGTAGCCCTGGTATCGTTACTTTGACCTAGTATGTCCCGCGATGAGTACGCGGAGTGCTTTTGCTAACGCCTGTCGCATCCAGAGTCCTCCTGAAATCGGTGAGCTGATCGGCATTCAAAATGCGGGGAGACTGGTGCACCGTCTTGTTCACAGCTTCCCGAAGCTACAGTGCGTTGTAGACTATCCTGATCTGTTGCCTACCAGAGACTAATACGTCGTTGTAGGTTGCAAGCTCAGGTTCAGCCCATCACGCGGAGTCTTCTTCGTATCGACCTCACTATCATCCCTGACTTCCGCTGGGACGAGAAGATTCACGGTACTGCCGAGTCGTTCTGGATTATGGTGGAGGATGTCGATGGGGAGATCATTCTCTTCCACGATACCTTCATGCTCCGGCAGCGCTACGCCGAAGACGAACACAACGTCACACTGACGGTCCCCATGTTCGAGCCAGTTCCTCCGAACTACTACATTTCGATCGTCTCGGACCGTTGGCTTCACGCGGAGACTCGGTTGCCGATCTCGTTCAAGCATCTCATTCTGCCAGAGAAATTCCCCCCACCGACTCCTCTCCTGGACCTGCAGCCTCTCCCCCTATCTGCTCTGCACAACAAGGAGTTCGAGAGCATCTATTCATCGACTATTCGCACGTTTAACAAGATTCAAACGCAGGTATTCCAAGCGCTCTACACTACCGACGAGAACGTCTTCGTGGGTGCTCCCACCGGTAGCGGCAAGACGATCTGTGCCGAGTTTGCTCTACTTAGATTGTGGAGTAAGCGTGACCAACAGCGAGCTATTTGTATTGAGCCGTATCAAGAAATGGTCGACCTGCGTGTGGCGGAATGGCGTGCGAAGTTCAGCAACCTCCAAGGTGGGAAGGAAATTGTCAGTTTGACTGGAGAGACCAGTGCCGACTTGCGGCTCCTGGAGAAGGGAGACCTCATCGTTTGTACACCGATGCAGGTAAGTGAATACCGCCTTGCTGCATCTTATCGGGCTTACGTATCATGTAGTGGGACGTCCTGTCGAGAAGATGGCGTCAGCGTAAAAATGTGCAGACAATTGGTTTGCTCATTGCAGATGAGATCCAGCTTGTGGGTGGCGAGGTCGGCCCCACGTACGAGGTTGTGATTTCTCGTACGCGGTATGTCTCAGCGCAGACGGAGCTCAAGACTCGAATTGTTGCATGTAGCGTCTCCCTCGCTAACGCGAGAGACCTTGGCGAGTGGATGGGCGCTCCGTCCCATGCGATTTTCAATTTTCCCCCTAGGTGAGTAATCTAGTCCGCTGTTGGACATGGAGCATTGTTACTGAGTTGCGCTTGCAGCGCCCGCCCACTCGACATGGACATACATCTACAGAGCTTCAATATCCCACACTTCCCATCCCTTATGATCGCAATGTCGAAGCCCGCATACTTGGCCATAATTGAGCACTCTCCTACGAAGCCTATCATCATTTTTGTGCCGTCTCGACGTCAATGTCGCTTGACTGCTGACGATATCCTCACGCATTGCGGTGCCGACGATGACAACAATCGATTCCTCAACATTGATGAAGCCGACCTTCAGCCACATCTCGACCACGTCACTGACAGCGGTCTCGCGGAGATCCTGAAGCATGGTATCGGTTACTACCACGAGGCGCTCAACAAGCAGGACAAGCGCATCGTAGAGCGGTTGTTCCAATCCGGTGCTATCCAAGTGCTCATCGCATCGAAGGCAAGAGTTGCTTTTATTCTGGAAACGTTCCATTACTCACCTTTCTAAATTAGGACACGGCATGGAGTCTACCAGTTGCTAGTTACATGGTCATCATCATGGGCGTCCAGTCCTATGAAGGGAAGGAACATCGCTATGTCGATTATCCTGTCATGGATGTCCTTCAAATGATGGGCCGGGCCTGCCGTCCAACGGAAGACGACAAGAGTCGATGCATCCTCATGTGTCAGCAAACGAGGAAGGACTTTTACAAGAAATTCCTTGCGGAGGGTTTGCCCATAGAATCGCACCTTCCGACGCACATGCTGCATGACTACTTCCTCGCCGAGATTGCTGTCAAGACGATTGAGAACAAACAGGACGCAATGGTGATTACTACGTCTTCTCAACTTGTACATCGAGCTAACTCGGCTCTAGGACATTCTGACCTGGACTTACTTCTACCGGCGCATGACACAAAATCCCAACTACTATAACCTCCATAATGTCAGCCACCAACACCTATCTGATCATCTATCAGAGTTGGTTGAGAACACATTGAACGACCTGGTCAACTCAAAATGTATCGCGATCGGTAAGTGCGTGGTTCTCATTGCGGAGCCTTGACTAACTCCATCGTAGAAGACGAGATGGATATCTCACCCCTCAATCTGGGCATGATTGCAGCGTACTATAACATCTCGTGTAAGTATTGCATACCCTTGTAAACGGCTACACCTCTAACGAACGACTGAATGTCTAGATGTCACCGTCGAGGTGTATACGTTATCTCTCAAAGAGCGAACCAAGCTCAAGGGTCTCCTGGAGGTCGTATCTTCGTCCGCCGAGTTCGAAACAATACCCATCCGCCGGCACGAGGATGTCTTATTACGGCGCATCTACGATCGTGTACCTGTCAAGTTGGACCGTCCTGACTTCGAGGCGCCTCATTTCAAGACGTTCTTGCTCCTGCAAGCACACTTCTCGCGTCTGCAGCTTCCGCCCGATCTCGCCGCAGACCAGGTGCTTGTGCTGGAGAAGGTTCTTAACCTCCTGTCGGCGTGTGTGGATGTTATGTCATCGAACGCATGGCTGAATGCACTCGGCGCCATGGATCTGTCGCAAATGTGTGTGCAGGCATGTTGGGACACGGATTCGCCACTCAAGCAGATCCCACACTTCGAGCCCGATGTATGTTTTTCGCCGACTACAGTTACGTTACCTGAGTCTGACTCTATTTCTATGTAGGTCATGCAACGTTGCAAGGAAGCGGGTATTGAGTCTGTATACGACATCATGGAAATGGAGGACGATAAGCGCAATGCCCTATTGAAGATGGATGGTCGCCAGATGTACGTTGCATGTCTATGTCTCACTAACATGCGCTTATTTCCCTTGGTAGGCGTGACGTTGCGACATTCGTTAACTCTTACCCCACACTTGACGTGAACTACGAGTTGGCGAAGGGCGAGTACACGGCAGGGGCACCGATCACCATACAGGTATCATTGAGCCGAGACGCAGACGAGGAGACCGAAGGCGATGATGACGAGATCGTTGTCGCACCCTTCTATCCGCTCAAGAAGCTGGCTAACTGGTGGCTGGTCATCGGCGAACCGAAGACCCGCCAGCTGCTTGCTATCAAGCGTGTTACTGTGCACCGCAGTCTCTCTGTACGGCTCGAGTTCTCTCTTCCACAGGGTACGCACGCCCTCAAGATGTACGTTATCTGCGACTCGTATAATGGGGCGGATCATGATATCGATCTTGAATCCTTGGATGTTGCGGAGGGTGAAGAGAGCGATAGTGAGGAAGAGAGCGGGGACGAGATGGAGGAGTAGACTGCTGATATCATTGCATTGACTTGTGCTTTCGCTGCTTCTTGTTGTAGTATTGCTCTTTCCACCTCAAATGTATCATTAGATCAGTATAATATGTCGTATATCCCGTAACGCTGTCTTCTTGGAATATCAACTGTCTGTGCAATGATAGCGTACACATTCGACCTCAAATATATCAGAATCACCCCAGGGGCTTCCAGTATCATAGACTATCTGACATCTTGAGCAGCTGCCGGTACAGGAATGACCGATAGTAATGTGGAGTCAAACATCCCAGCCTTCAGGTCTTCCAGACGCTGTTTAAGTACTTTGCATAGCTCGACCTTGTCGTTGAGCTCGAAAATCACTTTGAGCATCGGCCCGAAGGCGAATCGCAGATCTCGCTTACCTGATGGCTGACAACTCGCCCTGAGGTGCTGGGTAGCACAAAGAACAGGGTTTCACGCACGGTGCCGCCAGCTATGCCGTCATGCAGTAAGCGAAGTGGCCGTGAGCGGGATATGCGGCCTGCATCACGTACATTCAGCTGAATGCACGACTTTGTATCGTTGAATGTCCCAAGCGAATTCTGACTTTGTCGTGGCCCTCTTGCGATTACGTGCGACTCCCGACACGCGCTCTCTCTTCTGTGGTAACGTTCGACCACCTTCGGACACCTGAGGCGTGGATAGCGCTGGTGCCGCCGTTGGGCTGCTCGCCTGGGCGATCTGGATGCGTGCGGTGCGGTCGAAGGCATCCCAGATGCCTTTACCGACGAAGCAAACGATGCGCGGCCGGAGACGGGCTATCTTTTCTAGAAGCTCAGGTACACCTGCGGTGAACTCGTTTGTGTTGAGTTCTCCTGCCTGAGGAGCCGTTACATGATAATGCCCCTCTGGGGATGTTTTACATACCTCGGCACTCGGTCTATGGACGAGGTTAGTCTAAGATACGCATGTCAGATGGTGTTAGACGGTCAAATACTTTGTAGGGCACTCACTAAGCCCAAATTGAACCGCTCCGGCAGTGTATGATCCTCGCTAGGATCTAGACATTCGTTTGCAGGGGTGAGATCTGCGAATAACGGCTCATCGCCTGCGCGGTATACAGTGGTAACAATTTGTAATCTTACTCGATCTGTGAAGACATCTCCAGAAGTGATTCGACCTGTGGCCGAAATGGTGTCCAATTCGAGCGGAAGTCACCCCAGGACTACGTTCCGAGCACAAGAACCAGTATGTGAGACGACACTGGTTGGGTAGCTGAAAAGGTCACCCACTTGATCCCGCAGAACATGACTTTTTTTAATCCATAAGGCCTTGTCAGCCATAACGTTCAGATAAATGTAAAGTAGTAAGAGAAGTCGTACTGTCTAGTTCTTCCTTCAGATGGTCTTCAAGCGGCTCAAGATGAGCATACGTTTCAGGCGGCGCATATCCGCGCTTTCCTATCGTCTTGATCAGGGCCTTGGCCTCCTGTGGTATCAAGTCACCTATAATCTCCTCCTTGACGGTCTGTTTGCCAGCTCTCGGCTTTAACGCTGCCGCCACTTTCTTGCGTGCTGGAACATATAAGGTAGATTCGGAGAACACCGGAAGGACGTCTTTGTCTTCGGACACATTCAAAGTTTCAGGCGTATTACGGTTACGTGGAGAACGCCTTGGCCCTGCTGGCGAGACGAATGCGAATGACGCTAACGCGGTGCGAAAGCTTTCCAGCTCTGCATCAGACTGGTCTTGAGTAGCTGACATCCCGAGGTTACTGCGCGCACAGCGCAAGTCTTTGATAAATGTCTATAACAACAAAGGTGACCTGAAAAGCTGATCAATGTTAACGACCAGTCGGTTCCAGCAGAAATGCTGTGGAATGTCGCGGCGAGACTGGACATAAGCATGTCGACAACCTGACTCCTCTCTCCACCGCCGAGACGCTCGTCTCTTCCACTCCCTCCTCTTACCACAAACTATCGCTCTCGGGAGATATCAAGAATATGCCTAGAGACGACGTCGTCTCCAATGCGACCTGCCTCACCGAGAAGTACTCAAACGCTTATAGCGACTTCTATGGTTCTGGGACTCCCTGCGTCTACAAGTCTGGCCCTGACTGGCCCGTATGCAAGGGGCAGCGCATCGTCCGTGAGCCTCGCCCGGTTCACGCTCACGCTATCCAGCCTACTTGGGTCTCTATCGGCACGCGCATTTGCGACGAGCTCGAGTCTGTTGGCATAATGTGAATGTCCGTCAATCCCCTCGCCTACGCTAATGCTGGCGAGCCCAAGCCGTTCTGCCCCCTCATCATATGCGTCGGTGTGAATCCCGGTTCCTGTTAGATTTTGGGGCCTGCGGTGTCGAGCGGGCCGACCCGACGCCCCTGTGCCTAGCCGGGAGAATGATCATAGCACGATTGCCAAGTAAACTACATCGATCCTGTAGAGTACTTGTACCGTAGCGTGGCCGTACCCAGGCTCCTTCCCGCCGCTGTGGGAGTTATAGGGGACTTCATCCGAATAGCGTACTCAATGTTTTATCTTGTGTATCCGAGAATAGAAGTCTTACCACAGATCATGTGCCATCCCATCACGTGCATATCATGTGACATCCCATTTGAACCTTAATCCCCTATAACTCCCTACAGCGGCTGGCACAAAACATCTACAAACAGCGGAGGACCGGCGCCGCACCTCCCATACGAGGCAGGATTGATTCCCGGAAATGATAATTGACATCCAAACATTTCAATTTCGTCAATTGAGGTCATCGCAACCCCCATGAGTGAATGTAACAACGACGCGCAGAAAGCCCATTGTTCGCAACACTTTGCATCTTGGAAGCCACATTATCAGTGCAAAAGTCGAGAACCTGGGTCGCAGGTGCATGGAGAGTGCTGAACTTGAAGTGCCAGCCAGGCCGAGGATGGGTTATTCAACGAAGGGATGTTGCATGAGGCCTTCACCAGTCAGAAGGACGAAAATTAACCTCGGCAGGGATGCGCGCATCTGTGTCAAAGTCAGGTATAAATTTTTTATTAGAGGGGTGAAGGCCATGGTCACAAAGTTGCACCGAGGACGATGAGACTCGACACTGGGACACATAAATGCTACTGTAATACACGGGACCGTAACGATTATGTAATGATGGGCCAGTATCCTGCCTTCCTAATCTAGGTGACATGCGCCGCTCCTCCGCTGTTTGTAGATGTTTTGTGCCAGCCGCTGTAGGGAGTTATGGGGGTTTAAGGTTGGGATTCGGAGCTTGATCTTGCCTCGGATGTAGCCGGATTGTGGCGCAAGTGTGGCGGATGGGTTTGCAGGACTTAGCTTGCGTCAAATTTGTCGGATTGAGCCCCTATAACTCCCACAGCGGCGGGAAGGAGCCTGGGCCGTACCTGGCCCCCACGCGTTTGTAACAATCCGCCCATTTTGCTCGCTCGCGTCCGCGTTCCCACTCCCCTCGTCTCGTCCCCAGGCGAAAGTTAACAGTTCCCTCCTCTACGAGGCTGCTGTTGCCGCTGCCGTCAAGAACATCCTCACCGACGCCGGCTTCCCCGACATCGAGGTACAAGACGCACAGCAAGTTTTCCGATGCTGGTGACTTGGGTTCAGTCGTCCTCGGCAGGGGGGGTCGCATTGTCGGAATCCTCACTGGTGGCTCAGGCGCCACTGACGCAACTGGCATCACATACCTCACCCCTTACTGGTGGGTCGAGGAGCAGGTCAAGGCCAAGTTCCCCAGCTGCTTCCTTTACGAAGTTGTCCAGTAGGTATGTCGCGAGCTCGACAAGCTTGACGCACACACCTCTTCCCATTTCCCAGCCCGGGGTGGCGCAAAAGGCACAAGAGCAGCACAAGGCATCGGCCCGAGCGGTGGCTGGATGCGAGTACCCCCTTTATTTTACTCCCCTAATCATATAGCCTTATAAAAAGTGTAAACTACCTGTATATTGCCTGTAAAATAGTACGGTGTAATTTATACCGATTTATTTCACTAGATCTGCATCGCCATCTGCTTCATCGCGTCCCATCATGTGCCGATATACTGACTTCTAGCGACTAGGTACGTTCAAAATTGCCGCTTAAATCTCACTGGAAAACAAAGGACCCCCGAATATAGGGGAACCCTGATCCCAATTTCTCAAAAGTTGGTCGATTTGTACGGCAGAAATTTCCGATTTTCGGCCTGATATGTCCGGAAAAAATCAGGCTGCCGCCTGATTTGAGCCCAAAAGTCCGGGATTTGTATCTTTTTGGACCAGGGTGTCGAAAATCAGCGATTTGTCTGGAAATGATGGATCAGGGTTCCCAGAAGCACAATTTCGCCCCCGACTTCGATTCCGACATTGTAATGCAGACTGGACACTCTTACTTGTGCTATGTAGCGTCGCAATATGAACTCTGCTCAAGCACCTTTGTCCCCTGGACCTGTATGATCTTAGAGGTGGCCACTTTCTTTGTCTTCTTGTGCGCAGAACCAAGCATTTTCACTGCCGTGATACGAGATAGGCAGCTTGGGGTGCTCAGAAAAAGTGGCATTGTCGAGTTTGAGAATGCGCTCATCCGTAGTTATATGATGTGAACTATATAGATGGCAAAAAAATCAATCTGACGAAATGTGAGCAAACGAGAGGCACTTAGAATACCGGCCGCTAATGAGCCCACATTTTGATACTATAAGTAGACATGTACAGGTTGCAGAAATGCTAACATTCAATATATTATCCTCGAGCACGATTCAGACATGACGCGACATCGTGGGATCGTCCGCATGCATGTCACATGACAGCGGACATTCAAACCTGGCCAGGCATAAGCGCGGAGCAGGCTTGTCCGTCTTCGGATCAGGCTTCCAGCATTGGCCGGAGTATGTCCGGAAATCATACCAGGGATGAGGGTTATGACAGACTGGTTTTGTCCGGGAAAATATCAGGGATCAGGGTTCAAAATCGCCCAGATTTGTCCGGAATGGGATCATGGTTCCTCCCCAATATTCGGGGGTCCTGAAAACAAGCGGCATTTAAGCGTCCAAAAGCAGCGAGCAGAATCTGAGCTCCCCTCCTCGAACAGCGACAAATAAGCGACTGCTCGGCGCAAGCGCTCGCTGATTCTGGCTCACGGCCATGTCACGCTTGCATGATTCGCCAACCTCATTGGCTGGTTAGCCGAGAACGTGATCAAATTACGGCTGCATCACGCTTAGTCATTTGTGACGCTTTCAGCGACCTTTCAGCGACCTTCAGCCACATTTGGGCGCTCAAAAGCAGCGAGAAGTCGCTTGTTTTCCAGCGAGATTTAAGCGGCAATTTTGAATGTACCTACTGTTACATCCTTCAAGTTTGCTCTCTGCAATTGGCCAATGTCTGCCAATCCACGACAGGAACGAGCTACAATCAACACAAGCTCGGCACAATCCCCAAGCGTGTATCAGCCTGTCTTTGGCGTGAGCGATGCCAAAAGCACTGTTCCGCGCTGGCTGCCGGTCTCTCTCGTACGTCCTGGGAAGGGGCGTTTTCATTCCATCGCTGACCGCGCTGCGGCAGATTGCATTGACAACAGCTGCATTAGCAGTGCCAATCGTCCTGCTGAAACGACAGAGAGCTACTGCCGCTGCCGGACGTTCGCTTTCGACTGCCGCGCCGCCTCCTCGGAAGGCAGCTATCAGCGTTCCCCCGCCACCTCGTAGGACGGCTTCTGGTGCTCCTCCGCCACCTCGCAAGGCTTCCTCGAGCGCAATTCCCCCACCACGAATAGCTACACCCACGCCGCCCACCGCAAGCTCGCCCACCCTGTCTACCGCCGGACATGAGGTTCGGGCCGCGGAGGACAACTTCAACGGCGCGCTGTATTGCGCGAAGGCCTTTGGGATAGCCACGGTGCTTGTGAGCGTTGGCGCTGGTGCTACAGTCTGGGGCGTGAAAAGTGCCCTCGGCGTGCGGAATGTCAGTGTCCTTCGGCTCCGCGCATGGGCTTGCACGACAGTGTCTCATGCTGATGTTTCGCAGACGCAAGAATTTGCGGACCGCATGCGTTCGTTCGTCCTGGCCAGGATGCCCATGCTGTCGTCGCGGATACATCGCGCACTCCAGGCTGAAGATCATTCGGAAGAGTTCGTTAATTCGAGCGCAGCAACAACTCATCTACATGGAGCACCAGGCAGTAGTAATACACTGCAATGGTCTTGGCCTGAAGCGGAGGAACGCCTCCGAGTTGCATATGATTCAGGCGGCGTGTATACTTGGGCAGAGGCGGTTCTGCATGAGCTGGAGACTGAGGGACAGGTCGAGAGGGTGAAACGAGGCCATGCGTAACATTGTACGCAATCGTCGGATGTTACCCACACAATTGCAGGACTCACGAGTACCGGATGCTGACATGCACATACTTTCCGCAATAGAAGATTCCAGTTAATAGAAATGATACAGCAGGAAAGCAGTATGCATGTCATATTCATGTAGTGCGCATAAATGACAATGCAATAGTGTAACATAGGGACGTCGCCGTCAAGAGCACGTTCCGGCTCGTTTTGATCCCATCCCATGCAGTGGTCCCTCAGCAACCACATCCTCGCCCACACCCCGAACAATGCACTCATGCCTTGTGGAGCGTCTTGCGCACAGTGTCTCGGCGAGCCTTCTTCGCGACCATAACGCAGAAGCGCTCGAAGTCGTTCAGCGACCGTCGCTTCTCGACGGCGGCGCGCTTCTGCGCCCAGCTAGACTTCTCCCACTTCTCAACAGTCGCCTCCTTCTCAAGCTGTTTGCGGATAACCCCTGAGCCTGCGGCGCGCGGGAGCTTGGTGAGGACAAACGGCGTAAGGGTGAGGTGGCGGTAAGGGAATGCCTGTCGGGGCACGCCAGTCGTGGGGCCGTCAATGATTGCCTATAATCGAAGTGCACAAGTGAGCCGTCTGGCGCGTCAAGACGAAGGTACACTACAACTGCGTACCCGGTTGTGGTCGATGATTTCCGCAATCACAGCGATGTGGCCGGCTTGGGGGCCGGACTTGAGGAGTACCACTGTAGGAAACGCGTCAGTGACGTGCGACGCCCCCGGTGAACTCTGTACCTACCCCGGCCAACCTCGACGAAGCGCTTGAAGTTTGATTCTTGTGCCTATGAACGGAGAACCTGGCATTAGTATTTACTCACAAAGGTATAGCCATTACAGCTGTCCGAGGCTGGCGCGAAAGCTCTCCAACGAGGAGGGTACACTGCGAAACCCATCCAGCCCTCCGAGAACCAACCCAACCTCATCCGCCCGCGCCAGACGCCATCCAACTTGTCCAACAACAATCCATCCCCTTTTCACCGATTTTGACCGGGTTTTCGCGTAGTCACAGGTCGTACAGCGAGCAGTCGGCGATCTAGCAGCATGAAAGACTCACCGGCATAGTGGAAGCTTGAGGATGTCGATTGTCGTAGGCTCCTAGCGGGCGTTGATAGATTCTCTGAATGGGCGCCGGGAATTTGCGGTAACCACGTGATACCCGCAACTGAAGCCGGCGTCTAATTCAAATCCGCGCGCTTGAGGCGCGGCTGTCCTCGATCGCGCTGCCTCCGTAAGTGGCTGCAAGCGACCAACGCTCATCTAAAAATGATGAGAACAGGCGTGGCCAGGAACTACAGCTTTCTAGGCGTGTGCAACGAATACTCGTCAATTAGATGGGCTACGACGAAGCTAGACCCGCCTACCTACGTACTGCACGGCATAGTGACTCGGTAGTCCGTACTCTCAGAGGTTGTGCTGATCAAGCTTCTCGTATTTATCGGTAAGTCGACCATTTGGTTATACACGATAGACTGACACCTGCGACAATAATGGTCTGTTCCAGGCTTTTGCCCATCCCCCGCACATCCTTAGGGACCGGATCCCCTGGCTGGCGTACACTTGCCGTACTCTCTCATTGAGACCTACTGGCAATGATTGTTATCCGCAAACTTCTCAACGGATGACTGTGTACGAAGCATATTCTGCAATGCCCTTCGTCTATGCACGTTGTCTCACATTGCTCTCGGTCTGCTCTGGCGGTGAGTAAGCATTGAGACAACACGTTCAAACTGCCGTCGCCCTTGGAGGTGGTCTCACGGGAGCAGTGGGCTTTTTCAGGCGAACCTCATACCTGCGGCCTGCCATAACTAGTGTATCCGCTATCACACCATTCGTGGAGGTCCGAAGAATGAGCACTGTCTCATACGCTGAGTGTGCGCTAGCGTTATTCCCCCCTCAAAGGGTTGCCCTCTTCGGGAGCAGATGATGTTCATGAACATCTGACGATATTTTCGACCGTCCGTCGTAGATAAGTCGAATGAAACAAGAACGGCGGCAATAGCAGGGGTGTTGCCGTAGGGTGTTCCTGGCCAACAACATACGATCATGTTTGCGCCGCACTAGGACGAGATGAGATGGTAGGCATATACGCAAGTGTGATGTGCACGTCGATATACGCCAATAAACAACCTTGTTGTAATGACTCTGGTCGTGTACTGCAAGCAGTATACGAGCCTCAAAGAGAAAACTTTGATTCCGTGAAGGTCATTGTCCAGTCATTGCTCGGTCCGTAAACAACTATCATAGTTTCCAGATGGTATCAAGTATCTCCACGCTGATTCAGAACTTCACAATAGAGCCTAGTAAGAGAAATACTGGCAAGCATGAGTATCCAACATGCATGACACGGAACGTATGATAACAAGGAGAAACACTCGATGCCTCCCAGGCTACATGCTTTTCTGTCAAGGAGTGTACGACGTGATGACTAGCCGCCAGTTCTCACTGGCCGCTTCGGATCGTTCGTTCTCCCGCTGCTTTTTCTGTTGCCTGAGCTCGGCCTTGGCAGCCTTGTGTGACCGCTTATCTCCCTTGTAGCTTCCCGATGCGCTGTCGCTCACAGGACTATCGGTGGGAACATCTTTCGAAGATGCACTCCGTCTATCAGGTGGTGGTGCGTCCGGGCCCGAGTAGCTCACGGCTCCACGTGCGAGCACAACACGCATACGGCGCGGATGGAAGAAATGCTGGATTACAAGTTAGAAAATAATGATGCTTCAAGGAAAGACGAAAGCGCAACATACATGGTTCCAATATTCGACCACCTCCCCGGAGGGCCCATTCTGCTTGTTCTGCCAGTGGTGCTCCAGGGTCTTGGCGACAATTAGGTTAATGATGGGCGGGAGACGCATGTGGACAGGCGCGACGCCCGCGAACATGCTGTTCGAGGGAGCGAGCAACGCTGCCGCCTTGACGTCCCGCACAAAAAATGTCCAGTCTTGCTCACTCACGTCATGCGTGATGAATGGATGCGGATCCGCAGTCGATGGCGGTGCAAGCAAAGGGAATGCGGTAGAGAGGTTGCCGCTCAGACCCATTAGTGCAGTAGGCTCGAATGATGGGTAGGGCAGCTCAGGCGCCGGGGGCCGTCGGAAAGAGGGAGGCGGCGGGTCCAGCAACACGATAACGCACTCGCCGTGTATCAATCGTCGGTCAAGAATGGAGACTGCGGGTCCAGGAGCATATTGGCTGCGAGCTGAATAAATTGAGATATCAATAACAGTTTATTTGCGCTCGGGAACTGATTAATGGTCAGACCTAAGTATAATGCGTTGCCAGATGAAGAACTGAGCTGGGCCGAGGACGGTGCGTAACTGGAAGATCCAGCAGAATATTGAGAAGTTGGTGGATAGGAGGTACTGTGTTGTAGAGGACGAGGTTCCGGGTTACTGACGAAGAAACTAGACGGGCCAGCGTGGGCTTGGCTTCGAGGTGAAACGGGAGTTCTTTGGCGATTTCGGCTGGAGGCTGGCTGGATTTCCTCGTACGCTGGTGGTGCTTGTTCCGTCGGGTGACTATTCTGCTGTGCTTCTGTGCTTTTGTCGTCAGTGAGTATCATATTGAACCGGGGGGAGGGTGTCAGGTTAGTATATCTAGGTCTGCGGAAAACGAACAAGAACAAGTGGAACACGAAATGCCAGGAACCCCCTTTCAGAGAGTGGGCGCCAGTTTGCAATCTGAGATTGATGGGGCGCACAGCATGGCGCAGTGATCATTTCGAACATACCAGTTGTGAATAAGTAAAATACGGAGTAAAACCTACCTCCAATTTGATGAGTCATGTTTTCAGCACATCAACAGGGCGATGCGAGATAAAGCAGACCTCCTTAGTGCGCTCGCGCAGAGTGCCATCATCGCGTCCCCGGGCAGCACGCTCATTATTAGAAGTCACGTCACCTGGCTATCTGAACATTACGTTTGCCAAACTGTAATGGGTCTAGTCTGTCTAATTCATCTGATGCTGAGCGAAGTGCGTCTAATTAAGTACCAAATCACCAGCGTATTCAGAACGCTCTCTTTCTATTCGGGCTTCTCATATTTTTGACAGGACCGAACCTTTGATTATCAGTTGCACTGAAAAGTTTGCCTCGCATCGAGGGCGTTGATGTGAGCATCAAAAAAGCTATTCGAGTAAATCATCCATCAGGATTGGATCGGCCCCGTACGCGGGAAATACTGGCACCAAGCTGTAGTAGGGATCGTCCAGACTGTCAATGCAATGGGCTGAAAGTTGATCTGGCTATGCTAGCGGCTCAGGTTTCGTGATGGGCGACCCATTGCCGCATTGACAGATGGCAGAGATGGAGTGTCTCATTCAAAGCATCGCCATCGGGTCACGGGCGCCCTCCTAGGCGAGGACTGGTTTGAGGTGGGCGTGCTTGAAGCGCTTGGTGTCGTGGGAGACCTCCATGATAAAAAAGATGGGTGTGGCGTAAGTCACGTCAGAGGAATCGGTGGCACCGGAACCGCCAGTGATGACGCCGCCGACGCGGCTGAAGAGGTCGGCGACGCAAGACCCGGAGTCCCCTTTGGTGGAGAACGCGCCCGAATGCTTGTCGGTGGAAATGATAGGCCACTCCCTCGACTCCTAGTACTGGCCGCCAAAATAGTTGCGGGTGTAGGATGAAACGTTGTTCGCCTGGCCGATGGTCGTACCCGTCTTGGCGCCGTTCTTGAAGACGAGCAAACACGACTCGCGGTTGGCATCGAGCATAGGCGGCTTGACGAGGTCGCTCGCGGGGACCTGATCTTGGAGCGCCACGCAACGGTTGGCGGGAAATTTGAAGGAAGTGGAGCTGGTGGGGTGCAGACAGACCTGTTCCATGAATTGCTGGCGCGTGTACTTGTCGCCTATATTGATGGCGTTGCCGCGATAGTTGTTGGCGTCGAGCATGCCCGCGTCGACTTTGATGACGGCGATGTCCAGGGTGTACTGACCGGGGTCGGTGGAGAGGACGATGGGAGGAGCCCAGACGAGCTCCCCGAAGACACGGTTCTCCTTCGCCTCCCAGTGAGTGGCAATCTCGTGGCGAAAGGCCCTGAGTGCCTTCAGCCCCTGCTCCGCGTCATGTAGTTCCACACCGCCTGCTCACGCTCCCTGACTGACCCAGGGTCGTCCAAGCCCTTAACCGAATCGATCCTCTCGTTCGCATCGATGATCACAGACTCTTGACCCCTGATGTCGTAGTCAATGACAGCAAGCTTATCGTTGAAACTAGAGGTGCCCAGGATGACTACGTCTGCACGCGCCTTGCCGTCATCCTTGCGCTCGTATTCCTTGTTGTCGTCCTTGTCGAGAGGGAGGACTACGTGCCGGGCAGTGACGAGGTAGATGTTCTCGTCGTCATCGCCGGCGCTGAGGTAGAAGCGGCCTGTCCCCTCGGCACAGGGCCCATCCTTAGCAGAGATCGGGATGCCGAGGGTCGCGGTGTACGGGTCGCGAGCGGAAACGTCGGGTCGGACGGGAGGACGGGATCGAGGAACCTATTGCCCGCCTGTCTCATAACACGATACTCCCTAATGTCGACGTGGTAGTCGTGTATACCGTAGCTGTCAATGAACGTGCGGCATTTGTGGGCGACGACGCTGCCCTCCTTGAAGCTAAGCGCCCCGAACTCGACGCCAATCCAGACGATGGCCGTGCCGGAGGACTCTCCGACTTCGCCAATGCGGAGCGCATCGATACTAGTCCAGTTGACGCCCATCGTGTTCAGGCCACGGCGAAGGCCGTCGACTAAACCGCTGTCCCAAGCACTAGCGAGGGGGTGTTCACCCAGAACCCTCAGCTCTTTGAGAACAGAGTAGGCCTCGGGGCCGGTTGGAAACTCGAAGGGACCGGGTTTGGTGGTAGCGATGAGGGGGCAAGCCCTTGTAGTAGATTTTAGATACAGCCTCAGTCACCACGAACGGGATGTTGTCCGTCATAGTGAGATCTCATTGAATGTACCCCTGTCGGACGAAGCGGTGGCTGTGTGAAGGAGGGACAGTGGAAGAACGAAAAAGCAACTCACTGAAAACAAAGACTTGCAGAAATGGAGACGAGTTGAAAAGAATCATATGCCGCGGCTGAAAAGAATGGTGAATTTGGCCATGGAGCGAGCAGCAGCGGAACTACGAATCGGGGATGCTTCCTGCATCGATATCCGGACGCTTAGGGGATAATATTTAAGGTTTTGCCTGGTCAGTGCTTCACTGTTACCTAGCACGACGGTGTATAATAAATATAGCTGAGGATAGCCCATTGTTCGTACATAACATGAGGTTACAAAGAGAACGGTATTTCATGCATATGCCAAAAATCATCCAGAGATGGCGCTTCCGGTATCCATTTGGGAATCTCCAAGCCAAAACGAGCAGGCAGAGAATTCCACGCGGCAAAGTACTCCTCTTCCTCCTTCCGTAGCAGAGTAGATGCGCAGCCATAGCAGAGGCGGCGGTCCACAGGCCAATCATCTCTGGAATATTGAACCATCTGGTTCCATCCGGCAAAATGATCGTAGCCATGCCGCTCAAGTTGTTCCACTGTGGCTAAGTCGCCGCTGACAGTGAAGCCAAGCATGCAGTCCTTGCCTATGCGGCAAGAATCGTGGCCTTGAGCGGGGAAGCTTTCGGCCAGAATGCGGGCGCACATGCGCGGGTAGTCGCGTGCAAAGTATGTCTTGGCTTCGAGGCACTTGACGAGCAAAGCAGGCGGCAGCGGTTCTGGAATGCCATCCGGACCAGAGCAGGGATCAATGAGTACGTCGACAGGGAGCTGGGAACACAGGTAGAGCGCAGCGGGAAGCATGCGTTGCGTGTTTGTGAGGAGAGCTAGGTGGACAGCGGTAATGGCCTCGCGGCGGTCTGCAAGCCTCACGAGGTCGGTTTTCCCGGCTGGATACACTTGACGCCATGCTGCAGAACTATCTGGGAAGATGGACTTGAGACGTACGAGCCCCACGTTCCTTAGGTGGGGAATTTCGTATTTGTGACCCAGCCGAACGAGACTAGCGACGATCCCGAAAGCTACTGGCTGGTCGTGCGGCCAATATCTATCCATACATGAGCAACAAAAACACGAGTAGTGGATGCCGACTCACCTCTCCGGATAGAATAATACACGTAACATGTTGCGTAGGTCGACCGCCGAATCGGGCATGTCGACCATGGGGCAGCCGTCGATGCATATGGCATTGTCACAACTTCCGAGGTCAAACAGGTCCTTGAATACCTCGGATTTTTGCGCCAGAAACCCTTGGTAAACCCTGAATCCATGACCTTGTGCTACGAACACGATGCTACCATCCGGGAACCAGAATTCGGGGTCACGTAGTATTTCATTTCCTGGGCCTCCAGCATCGCTTGCACCTTCGGTACGCATCTGTTCGTGACGGTGGTTGAACATGGTAAGTTAATCGAGGAAAAATGAAGGATGGACATCGGAACTGACAATTGAATCGTTGGCTGAAACTTGATTTGACTATAGATCACAACAGTCAGCATGAGCATGTAGACAATGCATACGTCCGGGACACATACCGTAGGTGGTGTCTCAAGCACAGGAAGCGACAAAGATAACCTCATGTAACGAGCGGACGACATGTCGATGAAGAGAGCGACGGATACTGAGTAATCTTCCTGCACACTAACGGCATATATGCATTTCGCGATGCCAGCTTTGACGACCTGCTTGATGCTCACCACGGCAGCACAAGCTGATTACCGCCACAGTGCATAAACCTTGAGACATGTTCGTAAAAGCCGTGGTTGGGCAGTGGAATCCGACACGACTCTCCGCCAAAGCGCAGCGTTCACCGCCACCTTGAGCGCTTTGACCTCCGAGATCGACCGCCACAACCTCTACGGCCTTTGATCAGCAAATGGTGTAATAGGAAACCGTGCACGCATCAACTAGTAGACCTTCTCCACAGCGACACAACACCTGTTGAGACCCTGAAAGCCTTGGTGCATACCGCCGGTCAGGGACACCGAGAATGACCGAGTCGGTAACAAATCAGGTCGCACTGTTTGAACAAGAGCTGTTGTGCAACAATACATCTATTCGCACAAAAATTTGGTCTCCAACGGCCATACGAACTATGAGGGCGGTACGGTCTGGGTAGTCCGTACTTTAGTCGCCGGGCTGAGGGTGACGGGTCGGATAGTTGCGGTGCTCCGCGCTTCGGTGCACGTTAGCACGTGATCGCGATTCTTCGACGCGATCTCGCCGCGAAGAGTCCGCATACCAATACTTCTCTTTCACGCTGGACATCGCGCAAGAAAGAGATGCATAGAGTCGATAATCCGATAAGCATGTATTATAGTCGACCAGTGAAGAGATCCGCTGAGTGTCGTACAACCTCTCCGTGAAGATCTAAGGTCGACTACATCCGTCTCAATTCGATACCCAGATGAGATGTGCATATGCTATCCCAACACACCCTAAGACAGGCTGCGAGGAAAGGTGAGTGATATCCCAAATGAACGTGAGGGACACTGACAATACGCGCTCAGGGAGAAGAGTAAATGAAACCCAGACCGATGGAGATGGAGGAGTTATCCGGGCTGACAGCTTGTGATTATTAGCATTAGCATCCTCAAGGCAGGTCTATATCAACGGCAGATTCACTGGGGGCCACGGAGGCGATCGGAGCACCAGCTGAACGGGCTCAGTAAGCTGTGATGGCCACGGATTGAGAATATGAAAGCATCCTCACTGGGCTGGAGATCAGCGGAGGCGACCCCTAGGGAGGAGGCCAGGACGGTGAACAGGATGATAGCATACTGGAACTGCATGTTGAGATGAAGCAGAGAGGTGACGGACGAAAGTAGCTTGAGTAGCAAGCTTAGCTTACTGACGGCTCTCTGTGTTTCATGCTGCCTTTATATCTCCTGGTATGTGGCCGTGCTTGGACTGGCGTGGTCCATCGCGGTAGTCCGTAGCATGTAAATATAAGCTGCCCATATGGAAGAGGTGTTGCGCTCGCATTGAACACCGCCGGCAGGCGCAACGTCCATGTCTCGTTGAAGATGGTTGACCTTGGGTTTAAGAGAAACCTAAGGATTTCATGGGGCTGGGGATATGCGCGACAGCTGTTGAGCACTTAAGTACTGAACGGTGATAGGTTCGGCTTCCAGCATGCATATCATCCAAACTGAGCTATGAGCGCTCCGCTGGCAAAGTGTTCAATGCATTGATACCGAGCATGTACGTCGACTTGACCTGCTTTCACCTAGTCGGACGATCCTGGGGCCTAGTACTATGAGGACGTTAGTCACCCTGCGCTCAGATTAGTGTAGCGACATGGAACCTTCACATTTTATCCCATGGAGTCATTGAATCAACCCCATCGGAATCCTTGAAAAGGGCTGATACAGGCAGCGCAACTGCGCAAGACGCGTTTACGATTGATCGCACGTGATCGCGATGAGCCTCAGGGACGGCGACTGCCCTCTGCGGCCTGCTACTACAACTTTCTGGCTGTCTCCAAGTCCTCAGTGGTCGCAGATGCTGTAACTTAAGGCTCTAGAGCGAGCTCGTGCTGTAGGCCAGATTCTTTTCATGTGGATAGAGATCGCACACAGCTGCGCGCGGTAGCTCCTCATGCGTTTTCAGCTTACCCCCACGACCGCTACACTCGTTCCCTCGTCGACCGCTGCCGGGTTTTGATTGAACAGCAGAGGACCCGTGTAGTGCATAGGCCGCCTTTTTTTAAACTTCGTGATTCTTTTATGATCTGCAGCCTCTTGGAGTCGTGCATCTCGAGCCCAGACTACAAGTTTGCTGACTTCACGCAGCAGGCCGCAACACGTTGTTGCTTCCAGGACTTGGACGTTGGCTACATGGAAAACACACTACACTGATCCCAACGACTCTCTGCGTGGTCTGGCACCTCACTATTGATAGCTTGGTCTAGAGCGGATTGCGGCTTGCTACGGATCACGGACACTCTACAAACGCCGTAGTTAAACGTTGAACATTGAACATGGTTGATCCTCAAAGGAGACGTACGGAGTCGAGTAAACATGCGGGTCTCCGGAGCAATACGGAGCTCTTCCGGTCCTTCCATTGCGATCGCCATGAAGTCTGCACTGTCGCAAGGGGACCATACACGGTCCCCACATACAGGTCAGAGATCTATTCGGTTTCGGTCAGCAACGGAGGCTGCCTAGGCCTGTCTTCCCGAGGGCCGAGCCTGCTCGCTGATATTTTTCCCAGGTCACGTCCGTTATAGCGGAGGAGACCGCGCTGGATGAAGGGAATTTTGAAAACACGTCAGAATGCAGCAACTGTGAAACGCATGGCGCAAAGTCATCCCCGACTCTATGGCTTGTGAAGCAGGCGGTGTCATAGGCGACTCGATGGTGCCGGGAACATCACTCTCCTGATGGCGGAAGGATGGGCATGTAATTACGATGCGCCGGGCGAGCCACTCGCGAAGAGCTGAACACTTCTTGAATGTGATCCCAGACCTAAAGTTTCGAGCCTATGCGGCGAGGGAGCGGCCCCCATCCGTGTTTGGAAGGCGTCTTACTCTTTTTGGACTTGTTGCACATAGCTGCTATGCTTGCTCTTTGCACGTACGCCATGTCGCGTTCTCAGTGGCGCTGATGTCACACCTATCGACCTGTTTCCTGTATGCCTTGGAAACCGGCCTCAACGCCGAGAAACTCACGTTCCCTTTCCCTCTCGAGCCCACATCCTCTCTTCGTAGACCAGCGCGGACAAGCGACCCGTGTGTCACGCGTATCCGGTGAGCCTCTTATCGCATCACCGAGCACTTCTGGAGTGACCCGAGTGTCGCGCGCATTCTTATGTCTTTCTCGCCGTAGAACGCGTGCTAGCGACAAAAGACCACAGCGTTCCGCTGCGCATGTACACTGTCGGATTATAACGCATCAAGCCAGCCTATTTCCACCGTCGATGGCCACCGACCACACCGGACATCCTGCATGCCGCCCCTCCCACGCCGTGCGCACACGCAGCCACCAGTCAGCACGCGCGTCCGCTCTCTCTGTCACGCCCGCTCAGTCAGCAGCACTTCCCTGCCACTCGTCCGCATACAAATCCGTGATGCCTATATACTGCACGCTCCTCGACACTGCGCAGTCAGCGGTGCACGAGCCGTCTTACACAGTACAGGACGCGTCCCACACCCAGAAACGGGTACTGTCGCCTCGGGTCTTCGCGCTTGGCACGATGGTGCCGCATATTGGCCGCGTGCCTGTTTGTGCTCTTCTGGCTCGCGAAGGCGCACCTTGGAATGCTGCTCGGCAGGCCGCAGCCCCAGTCTGCACTTCGACGGCTTCCGCATGGTCTGTCCTGGTGTACCAACAACCCCCCTAAATGTCGGACCCCGCGCGCTGGGACATATCGTCCTTGCACCGCCTTGCACCGCGATGCTCGTCCGGGTGTCCCTCGACATCACGACACACGGCACCCTGCGAGCGACGCGATGTTATGCCTCCGGGTACTCCGAGCGCGGCAGCCTGCGCGAGCACATCTGCTTCTTCCGTCCGTATCATCTCCCGCTTCATTATAGCGACGTCTCCAGACGCAGCGCTTCTCTTCTGCTTTGGTGCGGCGGCCGCAGTACCCCGGAACCCTCGGCGCACGCAAGAGGATCAAGCCCAGGCGTCGTGCCGGAGAAGTCCCTGCGCAGCAGCACCAGCCGCCCCGCGATTGGCGGGCCGCACTCTAACGCAGACACCGTGTCCTCCGAATTCGAAGAAGCGAGACGCCGCGCCCTGCACACGCGCACGTGAAGGCCACGCGCGCGGGCCCTCGCTGACTCGCCGCCCAACATCCCAGTCACGGACGTGCATTGTAAGCCTTGCGTGGGCGCGCGCGTCCGCCCCCACGTCTGCTCCACCGAAGACACAGAAGCTGGACACTATATACGTCGCGCGTGTGTCTATTAACTATGCGGCGCTGCAGCGCGGCTTATCGCGCTTTGGCAGGGCCACGGACCCAAATGGCCCCGGTCAGCCGCGAGAGCCGTCCAGAAATCGGCGTGTATACTGCAGCTCCCTACGTCTGCTCCACTGTGTCTCATTGAATGCCCGTGCACGCCGGTCCGGCCCCGCGCCACAGGATCCATGGCAGCGTCCACGGCGTCGTGCGTCGGAGTGAGACGTGCAGCTGCGGCGCCCCCTCAACGCGATATGGCGGCCTGCACAACGCACACAACGCCACAAAGACGCTGTTCGCGTTCGCGGAGCGCGCGCCGCCTCCGCGCTCCGCGGGACAGGTCCTGATCCTGATCCCCGAGGTCGGATGCCTGGCCTCGATCGCAGGGAGCGCTCGAGGACCCGCGGCCTCCCGCGCACCAATGGCGGAATGCCAGGGCACGACGGGGGGACCGGCGTCATGATATGTAGCACAGCCAGGGGGCATCATCCAGCACCTGCATCTGCTGTCTTGCACACTGTCCTGTGCCGGCGGATGATCCCGATCTGGCCGCATCGCGCCAGGTTCTGATTCCGGCGTGATGCTAGCCCTCTGGATCTGAATTGTGATGCATGATGCCTGCCCTCGGAATCTGAATCGCGCAGGACGCAGGATGCAGGACGCTCGGGCCGCACGCGAGTCGGAGTTCACAGCGCTATGGGTCCTGGGAGCACCGCAGCCGATTCGGCCCTCGTCGCGGGCGAGTGTTCCAGCTTCAAGCTTCAAGGGCTGCATGGCGGGTGATTGGCTCGCTGGGCGGCCAACGAGCGGACTATGTCCGCCGACGGTTCGCGTGTGCGTGTGCCCTCGTGGGTCGTTTGGCTTGCACGAGCCTATCGGGTGCGTGCGCGCTTGTTTTTGTGTTTGTTGAGGCAAGCAGGCGAGGTCCGCTGGTAGGGCGAAAGGCGGGATGGGGTGTGCGGCTTCTCAGCGGGGATCCACAGACGCATGATCTGGGTGGCCGGCGTGCGATGCCGAAGGGGTGGTATGTCAGGGATGTAAAGGATCACGTTGTGTTCTACTGCCAGGATCGCCATATGATGACAGTTTGTGGGATGTATGCTGCGCTGCTGTGGGTCACCGGGCACGCAAGCGCGGTTTCGCAAGTGCTGCCTGATAGGTGGTGATTGCAGGATGCGTTCGTGTTCGAAGCGTGAATCAAGGTCACGGCAGGGCGTTGTTGCGTTGATACATTACCTGGGGCCGTCTGGCCGTTGACAGTGTCGTGGGGTGCGACAAGGCCGCAACGGGGCGTGCACGGCGAGGCATAACATCCAGCAACGAGTGGAATACCGCGTACCGGGGTGTTCCTGCGCCCCATTCCGGATGCAGTCTGCTTCGTGTGCTGGTGCAGAGAGCGAGCGATGGGGCGATAAGATGGTGCTAGGCGACGGGTGAGGGCATCGCGAAGGCCGCGAACAGGCGGTGCGGGTCAGATGAGACGGTCCAGCCTGGTGGCGCACAAAGTCTAAACGCAACAACGCAAGGATGGGTGCTCGGCAGCGCGCGGCGGAAGGGGGAGAGGAAGGAATGGAGGACGGGCGTGGGCACGGCGAGAACGCGGGGCGAGGGCTGAGAACGCGCTGGCCCGAGCGTGACCGCGACGCGGAGTTGACCAAGCGGCTCGTTCGCGCATGAGGAAGGAGAAGGCCGGGAGCAGTACCCGGGCGGACGGAGATGGCCACGGCGTCCGATCGGGGTCCCCGCCCTGTGCATGGCCATAGACGCGCGCGCTCCTTCTCCTTCTCTTTCTTCTGCTGGCCATGGCTGCCTATAAATCCGCCACAGCCGCCCTCCCGCTGCCGCCTCCGCCCTCTCCCCTGTCCTCGCCCAGGCACACGCTGTGCCCCGCCACGCCAGCCTATTGCGGTCCCTAGGGGCATCTGCATCCGCTTTGCGCTATACGCTTTGTGTCCTCACCCGCGCCCGCACCCGCGCGCATATAACCCGTCATGGCCGCCGTCGCCTCGTCCTCCTCCTCTTCGCATCCGCACGCGCCCCTCTTCTACCCCATGCAGCCTGCCCCGCACCAGCCACCCCAGCCCTCCGCGGCCCAGTTCGCCCTCGCAGAGATCAAGGGCCACGTCTGTCTCGTCCAGGGTACGTCTCCCTGCCCTTCGCAGCACCAGCACGCGCACGCGCATGCGCCACAGGGTCCCGGCGCCCCAGTCCGCCCATCGCGTGCGCGCCCCGCTGTGTTGCCCCACCCACCCCTGCTCACCCCGCCCCACAGCCCAGCTCACGCCCCAGGGCCAGGTCTCCGCCGCGCTCGCCGCCGCCGACGTGCACGTCTTCGCGCACGTCTTCAGCACCCAGTTCCGCTTCTCGCACGCCGCCGCCGTCCACCCCGCCGACCTCCGCATCATCGCGCCCGTCCCCGCCGCCCAGCTCCTCCACGAGGAGCACTCCGGCGTCGTCTTCCTCGCGCGCGAGCTCAACCTCCGCCTCCACCAGCTCCAGCGCCAGCGCCACCAGCAGCACCAGCACCAGTACCAGTATCAGCACCAGCAGGGGCTCCGCCGCCCGCGCGCCGCCGGCCAGGTGCGTGCGCAGACGAGCGCGTGAGGAACGCGCCGCTAGCAAAAAGCACACGCCCGCGCGCAGGACGCCGCGCCATGCCATCCCTGTATGTAAAACAGCCACGGGCACCATCGCCATCGCGCACCGCCTGCCTCTCAATAACCCACCGAACCGAACCCTTATTTACGACAGCATCCACGCCCCTACCCTACTACCCTACACCCGTGCCGCGCCTACTCACATCGGTCCCCCTCTCACTCTGGTCTGTCATCATTGTTTTTTGGATGTACGTCCCGCTGGGGCTGCGGCAGCCCCGGGGCACGCGTAATTGTAACTTATAGAGCAGCCGCCGCCGCCTCCGCCCCACTGTAATCCTAGCGCACTGCGTTCTCGTTGCATTCAATTGTGGATTGTGAGTTGCGCATGGTGATTTGTGAGTGGCCGGACCTCCCGCGGCACTGTAGTCTGCACGCAGGCGCCAAGAATAGCCCGCGCGTCCCGGGTGGCGCAATTCAGCGCAGGCCCTGTGCGCCAGACGCCAGAAGGACGACGGCGCGAAGCGTGCATGTGAGACCTCAGACAAGCTTCGCCATTCAGTGTCTCGCGCGCGGGACCGGGACATGACCGCGCAGCGCGCAGGTGCGCAGGCCCAAGCTCCGCCCTATTTTCGTGTGCTGCTATTCAGGGTCTCAATGGTACTGTCTGTCTGCCTGTCTGTCGCACTGGCATGGCACCCGTGAGCAAGGGCCCGGCTAAGCATAGAGCATGGACCCGCGTTCCATCCAAGTCGAGCAGCCGTGCTGCCAGCCCCAGCCCGTGTGGGACCGCTCTTAAGTCTCGATTTGAATTTGATTTCGATTTTGATTTTGAACTTGAATGGCGGTGGCCCACCCGGAGATGGCTCGTGCACCCGTCGCGCATGCACCCGCGGCCGCACGCGAGCCATGATGCATGAGCCGTAAACCATGAGCCATCAGTCGTACTTCAAAAACCATAAACCATAAACCATAAACCATAGGCCATAAACCATAGACCATAAATGAACGCGCAGCCGCACCCGCCCCTCTGCAGCAGGCCACGCCGCGCAGAACGCAGAACCGTCCAAATGGCCTTTGCACGGCGGCGTCTCTCTCGCGGTCGTGGCCCGCGCGCAGACACGCAGATCCCCGCCCGAGAGCAGAGCCCGATGCCCCGGGGGCCTGCGGGCGGTCGGCGCACGAACTGCGGAGCGCTGCCGTGCTGATCATGAGCGTGCTGGCATGATATCACAACCGCGCGCGAAGGCGCGTCGGATTCGCGCCTCGAACGCTAACGCCCGGCGTCCCACCCGTGACACTCGAGAACGGGAAACACAGAGCCGCGCGCGTTGCGTGCTATGTATAGATGACGGGCGCGGGAGGCAGGGCTTCTGGCCGCGTCTTAACACCATCCGTCCTTGTCTGCGTCAGAGCCAGCGCGACAGCATGTCCACTCGAGAATAGAACCGAAGAGAAGCACGTCCGGCGCCCCACGGGCAGCTGCTCACGCTCAGCGGTGTAGAATACACGGTAACGGTAATGGGGCTTCTGGTACTACGACGGTCCTGCGGCACCCAACGCTCCTCAGAAGAAGATCTCCGAGCGGCAGAGCGGGCAGCTCGACGAGTGGCTGCTGTGGAACCACTGCAGACTTGCGTCAGCCGTGGCGCCCGCGGCGGGAGCGCGCGCCGACGTACCTTATAGAGACACCCGGCGTGGAAGCGGTTCTTGCACGTCTTGCAGGGCTTGCGCGGCAAGCTGCCGTCCATCGCGCTGATGAACCTGCGCCAGGGGACAGGCGCGTCAGTACAAGGCAAGCAGCGCAGCGCGAGCGGGCCCGACGCACGAATAACAGATCGCGCACTCCGCGAGGCCCTCGAAGTACGACGTGATGTTCTTCTTGAAGAACGCCAGGCCGTCGACGATGCTGCCGCTCTGCAGGGCGCCGTGGTCAGTAACGGCGACAAGGCGAAGACGACGCCGCGCGAAGACGCACCCGGAACGAGAGGATCTGCTGCACGCCGAGCACCCACGCACGCCACCGCTCCTCCGCGACGCCGACGGGCTTGCGGTCGCGCACCTCGAAGCCGTGCAGCGGGTAGTCCTGCGGGAGGCGCACCACGAGCTCGAGCTTGTGGTCGTCGAGCAGGTATGCGGCCGTGACCTCGCCGACAGCGCCCGCGACGCGGACGCTGAAGTTATCGTCCGCGAGGTCCGGCGCAGCGCCAGGGTCGCGCAGCGTCGCAAGCACAGACCGCACGATGGCGGGCGAGAAGTGTGCGGCGGTGTACGCGGTGATGGCGCTGAGAAGCTGGCGGTCGCGGCAGTCAGAGAGCCAGCCGCGGATGAGCGAAGGGACCACAAGCAGGGCGCGGTAGTACAGATGGGCCGCCAGAAGACGGAGGCTTAACGGTGATCCTGGTGAGCAGACTAAAGGGAATCAGTAGGCAAAGAAGACACGCATGAAGTTCAACTCACAGTCCAGATAATACTCATCGATGGCCCAGATGTCGAGCTTGAATGCTTTAGGCAACCCGTCATACAATCCGAGGATGGTGAAGATGCTCGGTAGCAGATTATCATAGACAAGACCAAGTTCGCGAAGCTGATCAATGTAGCCAGA
Source organism: Postia placenta MAD-698-R-SB12 (assembly GCF_002117355.1). NCBI lineage: Eukaryota > Fungi > Basidiomycota > Agaricomycetes > Polyporales > Adustoporiaceae > Rhodonia > Rhodonia placenta. The sequence continues at coordinate 2,288,210 of NW_020169836.1, read as the reverse complement.
CTTGACCTTCAGCGACTAGTGTTTTGCCATAAGCTCAACCTCGTATGTTCTGCTGTAAGACGATAAAGACGTACGGCATTCGCGAACAAATCGAGAGCCAGCATCCAGGCCAGGAAGTAGCCGGACGTTTCCTGTCACAATATCAATTATGCAGATCCCGGAAGTCGGAACAGACGCTCACTTGACTGGTCGCTTCCATTCCATCATCGGAATAAATACTCCGCTGAAGTATGTCGAGCAGCTCCACGGGCAACTCAGGCTTCACGGGGTCCTCGGATTCTACGGCTGCTTCAATGACTATATGCTCCGTGTACTTCTTAGCGGCCTCATGCAGGCACTGGTATGCCATCCTTTGGACGTCAGCCGACGTATCCGTAATAACGTGACACATCTGCAGAGTGCAGTCAGTGACATGAAAGGAAAGTACGTAGATGACTTGGGATGTGCCTTTGGCAACGTCTTCGCGTCCATGAGGGACTCGGGCAAGTCCTGAACGATCTGCAGAGCAAGCTCCCGACAGATAGATACCGGAGTAAATGTTCTATCCAAGTCTGAGGAAGGTGTCAGTCAGCGTTTAGGGAAAGGTAAAGGCACACACCAAGCTTTGTCGCCGCAAGATCGCGAACAAGGGAAAGGCATGTAGTCTCGCGCTCTTGCCAGACTGCACGAAGGGACCTGTTGGTTGATGTCAAATCCTCAACGGCGATCAACAGTCGTAGCGTTCTGCTCAGGTTTACGAGCGTAGAAGCCTCCTTGAGGGATGCGTTCTGACAGATATTCAGTGGGCAACTACAGCCAAGCTGTGGATTCACCCTACCTCGAGGTTGTTTTCCATGACATCGAAAATCAGATCCCAGTGCACGCCCTGGACGTTCTGAAGGATGGGAGCAAGATGGAAGAACACTAGCGTCATCTCGCTCTCGACCTCTTCGTCGAGGTCCTCGTCCGACGCAATCCATTGTTGGCACACCTTCATCAAGTTCACTGCTCGGAGCTGCGGCAGGAAGATGATGTCAGATTCAGGATCAGGCGCAACTGCAGCCAGTCTGCGTAGAAGCCATAGGCCCTCCGTGTTTGCCTTCGATGGGGGCACCCCTAGCATGCCTGCTGCCAGCTCATTCCTATACCTATCCAGCATCAGCGGCTCGGGAGCATACTGAGTAATCGAGTAGATGATCGCCAGAGACATATGCGGCGCTATCACTTGAATTTAGCGGCAGCGTCACAAAATCAGACGGATGTATACCTTGCTTCTCAAGTCTCCGAGCAAGCTGCAACCACTGCTCAGCCTCCGGTTTCGTCACGAAGCTGAGAACGTGTTGCAAGATCACATGGATAATCCGGGACTCCCTAGGTGTGTCCTTAAGCTTGGCGTGCTGAATTTGCTCATACACAACTTGGCCGACACCGTCTAGCATATCGCTGCCTTTGCTGGCCATTATGGTGCCGACGACAGTGTTATGCCAACCATCCTCGTGGCCACTAGATAGGAGGTACGCTGCAATTTGGCTCACCCGCGCCTGTATGTCGACGAGGCTGCTCCTTGGAATATGTCCAGAGAAAACGGGACTCGGGACTGCCAATGATTGGAGTATCTCCTCCGCATACAAAGAAAGCGCCAGGAGATGTCGCAATGCCCACACATTGATTTTTGCTGCGTGCCGATCCTCGAGGAAACGAAGAAGCAATGCATATACCGCCCGCGCGTATACGGAAAACCCAGCTTGGTCGTATTTTCCGCTCACGGCGGGCAGGGGCTCGCACAAGCTCGGTGGTGGGACGAGAGGGTCGACAACCGCCAAGCTGGGGTCAGCAGGTGTATAAGGTAGCCGGATGAGCATGTCGTCCAAATCCGCTCGGGACGGTAAAGTCTCCAGCGATGAGTCCATGTCTAACCCTGAGAGGTTTTCCAAGACCATGCGCACGATCTGCTCCGCTCTGAAAAATACTGAGCAATGTGAAGACACAGCCAAAAAGAGTGCTCACGTTGGACGAACGTCACAGTCGAGTAAGAGCTCCTTGATCCGCTGCCTCAAGATCGCCAGCGTGTTACTCTTTACTTCGTATGGGGAGTTCGACAACCAGCTACGCCACAGATCGCGGGCGATGTTCTGTTGTTGCTCGCTGACGGATGTGAACCGCGGGAGCAGGTGGGAGAACAAGAAGACATCAGGGAAGAGCGACTTGGCATTCTCTTCGGAGAACAAGATAGCGGGGTGTGTGTTAGCGAGGCCTTGGATCAGGTCGAGGGACGTGTTGAAATCGTCTGTCGATACCGTCTCATCTCGCAGGGCATGTGCGAAATGCAAGGTGAAGTTGGATATAAGACTTGCAAGCAGACTCTGGAAGCAGGGTTGCGAGATGAAATAGTCTGAACAATATTTCACGCGTGAGACATATCTCCACAACGTGGGGGGGCTCGGCCGTACCTGTACCTGGTGAGCGGAAAAGCCGACGAACGATTGTGACCTCGGCTATCGTTCGTGATCCAGACAAGGCCTCGGCAAGCAAGTCTCCTGCCAAATCGTCCAGACTGCCTGACTCTGGCTTGAGGTAGTCGGGAAGGAGACTGCCTTCCGCGGCATCTAGGAACGGCGATAGGATCACACTGACACCGCTCGTGTGCGTTGCGACAGCGCGAAGGATGTCTTGCCAAAGCTGGAAGCAAAGCTGGCGATTTCCCCGGTGCTTCAGATACACGAGGAACATGCGGGGTGACGTCGTCAGCAGACGAATCGTGTGTTGGCGAATCGTCTCGTCGACAGACTGAATACGCAAAGCTCTCAGAAGTGCTATGCAGCCGGGCTAGCATGCGCACGTACCTTCGCCAGGTCAGGCTGACCGAAGATGGACGCCCCGAACACATCGAATATACCGACCAAAGCTTCGACGCGCCCTACTTCAGGTGCATGCTCCGACTCCAGCAATTTTTCCCACTGTTGGATAGCATCCTGAACAATCTCTCTTGTCAATGCTTGCGCAGCAGCCGCGGGAACAGAGCCCTGCTCAAATTGTCTCTGCAGGACTTGCAGCACGTGTGACACAAGGGGTGACACAGGCGTATCTGGCGCGTGGACTTGCGTTCTGATCGCGGATGCGAGTGCATCCCATGCGGCTTGGAACAAGTCTCCAGGAAGGACCGAATTGTTAGACGAGGCGACAAAAGCTCCATGCGATTTTCGCCACTTACCGCTATCGAATCGACACAGTGTTGTCAAGTTCTTCGCGATGATTGACCCTGCCGTCTCACCCTCGATCTTGAGCCGCTTGGAGCTCAGCTCCTCCCATGCCCTGCTGAACTGCTCTCGTAAGAGCGACTGTGCCGCTTCTCGCTGTACGTCAGTACCGTCGCCAGCCTGCAGAGACGTGCCTGCCAACGACTTTGCGACCTCTGGTGATGCAGCCACCAGGCGGCGCACCATAAGCACAAGACATTCAAGCAGCGAAGAAAGAAATGCAGCCGAGGCTGCCTTCCGGTCCAGCGAACTGAGCGCACGACCATCTAGCGCAGCCCAGAACGAGGTGAAGAGGGCTTGCAGAGGCGAAGGGGAAAACGACGAGATAACCTGCGTGCCGATACTCAGCTGAGAACCTCAGACGGTCAAGAAGGCGGGCCTACAGTAGGTGGGATCGTGGCGAGAATGATGAGTACTGTCGGGTAGCCCTGCAAGGGCACACCGCCGCAACCGAGTTCAAGGAACTGGAGGAACTCGCGGTAAGCCTGCGACGGCCCTATGGTGCCCGATTCCTTCGGAATTGCCTTCCGAGGCGTTGCTTCCTCCTCATCTTCACTCCCATCCGACTCGGCATTGGAGTCATCCGCGTCCTGTTCTTGTTCGGAGATTGCCTCAACTTCCCAGGCAGATGGATGATCTAGAAAGATCCAATAATTGAGGCGTGCTATGCTCTCAAGCTCCAAGTGGGACCTACCCTTGAGAAACGTGAGCAGAGGTTGCCACATGGTAGCCCTGACGTTCACATCTGGCTCAACCCAGGCGGATCGCAGAACGGCACCGCTCAGGACGGGTACCAGTCCTTGAATGCCGGCTGCCGAAAGACGAGGGTCCTTGAGGCTTCACCGACTTGATTTTAAGTAGTGTGTGCTCACCTTTACACGACCGCAACATTGTCTGCAGAAGAGACCATGCCGCCCTTCGCACGCCAGGCTGCGCAAACCCGAACCCGGGTCCATCGATCTGCACAAATGGCGGTGTTTGGGCATGGCATAGTGCAGACCACAGCGCAGGGTTTGCGAAAGGCGCGAGAAACTCGTCCGTGAGCGCTTTTGCCGTGCTCTCAGAGCCAGCAAGCGCGTCTGCCAAGAATAAGACGACGCATGTGAGATGAGCTTAGAGCAGGCGGATAGTTACAGGACGAAGTACGCACTGATGAGCCACTCCGCCGCACCGCAGGCACCGACGCGCAGCCGCGCATTTCGATCTAGCTCATTCTCCTCTTCCTCCTCTGTCCTTGCACGCGCATTCGCCTCTTCTTCCCTATCCTTCCGCACTGGGGTAGGAGGTGCACGCCCTGACCCCCTCCGTCCTTGATGTACCGACGGTGGATGTGCGACAGCCTGCGGAGGGTTGACGTACGCATATACACCACTAGGGTCTAGCAGTGTCCTGTGCGTGTAACCCCACAGCTGCTGGAGGAGCGCGCCCTCAAGAAGGAGCTTTTGTTCGGGCACAGCAGAGGAGAGTGAGACGGAGCGGACCCAGGACTGGCGCGCAAGCAACGAAACCTGGCGATCGACATCATGTGCAGCCGTGCACCACGCACCGATAATGTACTCGGCGTTATCAGAAGAGACACCGTCGGTTATAGCATACAGGAGCGCGTCGGTTAAAACGCGCGGGAGATGGAGAAGGGACGAGTGCAGTCCGACGGCAAGTAGACGGATGCGGCGAGATGGGTGCATGAAAAGTGCAGGGACATGGTGTAGCTGGTGGAATACATTAACATGCAAGAAGACGTGGTATACATGTAGGTGGACACACCCATACTGGGATAGATTCCAGCAGATCGGGCAGTAGACTGCTGCTCTCCCCTTCGCGTCGGACATTGTCCACCCAGCCCGCTTGAAGGTCTTCCAAAGCTCTCCTTTTCGTGATTGAATCCTTCTTCGCAAGCCGTTTCAGCACGACGAGCAGTTCGGGTGGCACTTTCTGCGCAATGCCGAGGGTATCCAGCGGATCCGGCTGTACTGGGACGGGCTTCACAGGCGGTATGTATACCTTCTTTCTGGGCTCTTGGTTCTTCTTGTCCTTGCCCTTGGCCCTCTTTTCCTTGGGAAGTACGGGCTCTTCGACAGGGCCGCCTGCCGCCGCCTTCCTCGCATGCTTCTTGCGTGTCCCCGAAGACGCTGAGGACTTCCCCTTTGGCGCCATGCAATATGTTCGTACAGTACGCCGGCGTAGTTCAAGCTTATATCGGGAAATGGGACAGGTGTGGGGGAATGTTAGGAAGGGAACGAGGAGGGGGTAAGCAAGATTGAGATCTGAGCTGCGTCATATTGTACATTCGCTACCGAAACGATCGAGATTAGTCAGCGTCTACTCTCCCAACTCCTGCATTGTTTCTGTCTCTCAAGGATGTCTGCGAAATGTGAGTTGTCTTATTCTCCTATATGTAGTCTATGTCATCGCGTTCAGCCCAATCCCAGTACGCTCCAGCGTCCAAGGTACCGTTGATCAAGTCGCCCAGTCTCCGCGTCCCGCGCCCGGTAAGTACATGATATCACGACGGCTGAGCCCCAGCGACGACGCATCTTCAGGTCGAGCGGCCTCCAGACATCCACCCGCTCCCCGACGACGTGACTGCATACGTGGGTATCCTACACAGCCTATGCCATACAGGTCTGCAGCTCAACCATCTGCATGTCCCAGTTCGTATACCCCTTCACCCTCGAGCCACACGTCATTCGCCTCGAGGAGTCACGCCGATCCACCCTCATCGCACACGCTACGCGCCGCGAGGCATATCTCCGAGCTCGTGAAGAGGAGAAGGAGCGACGCAAAAGGGAGGCGTTGCGCAGGATTGCGCCTGGGTTTGAGCCACAGGCCAGCCCGCTCGTTCCAACGAAGAGAGCGTCCTTAGGGCCCGGTACATCGTCAGTTACGATGGACGACACGGGGCATGCGCGGTCGAGGTCCGTCATGGAAGACCTCGTAGATCAGCTGGCGAAGCTCGACTCATGACGAGGGTGGGGGCACATATTCTTTGCGGCAGCATTGTATATCTTCCATTACATGCCCTTGCACTCACATGGGGTGGAAGTGATCAATGCAGTCATCTTTGAAGTCATTAAACTGAGAGAAACGAAAGACAAGCATAATGTAAATGAGAGAAGAACGCGGATGTCAAAAAGGGCAGTCCACCTTCCAAAATGAGACTGGTGGAACTAGGAGCGGCATTCCCGGATAAGGATATCCGTAGCCAGGTTGAAGGAATTATCTACTCTGCTCACAGGAAACTAGCATTCCCGGCGCGGAACCTCACTTCAACGTCCGGCAATACCTCAGCTAATCAAGATCATTTGTGCCAGCCGGACGAATCAGCTCTATATCCACCTACGTCCTGCGTCCTGTCGTCGTCAGGAGCATGTCATCGCTCGCATTCCTGAGTCACCCGCGTCGTCTACACCATCAACGCAAAAGACGAAACACGAAGCTCAAAAACACGAAAATCGGCTAAATCCTCGAGAAGTGTCGTGATCCAAGCACTCCATGCGAGCGTAGAGCCTATCTCTCCGCCACAGCGGGGACTCATCATATTCAGTGTGTCACGATACATAGATACAGCATATACACTCCCGCACGCGCACCGCATTCCGAGCAATCAGCTCATGACCTCCGCCTTGTCCGCCTCACCCGCAGACATGGGCTCATCCGGCGGCAGCGCCGACCAGCGCAAGCCGGCCGTTTCGCTCGGTAGCTTGAACACCGTCGACAGAGCGAACTTGCCGTCGCAGGCCTGGCGGAACTCGTCCGCACGGGACGATCCGATATCGTTCAGGAAGACAAGCACGTTTTGCGCGGTCTGTAGAGACGTGTCTGTTAGCACTGTGCCCTTGAAGAGAAGGCGGAAGTAGACACTCGCCTTGATGTCCAGCTGCACGTCTGGATTGAGCGCGGCGAACACTGCACTCTCGACCTCATCCTTAGGTGCGTTCAGCAAGCGGGACACCTTCGCGGAGGCGAGGATGGCACGCGCGTCTGTCGAGTGACGCTGGAGGTACTGCGAGTTGAACAGCTCCAAGGACAGTTCGTCGGGCAGTAAATTCGTCAGTGCGGCTGTCACTACAGGGCCGACGAGCTCGGCCGGCTGCTCCTGTGCTGACGACACTAGATCATGCCCGGTCTGTAAGAGCGGTGGCTACGCCGCAGGCGAACGGACGGGAACGTACAGGCAAGCTTGAAATGAGCTTTTCTGACGTGTAGCTCAGGATGATCGGCGTCGAGCGCGTGGGCACTGTTCAGCGCCTTGACGGCCCGTAAGTACTTTTCTGTACGCCGGTCAGCGTGCGACATTCTCCACGGGCGGGGACCGGACTTACTTCGTCGCACGGCAACATCGTAGATGACTATCCATGCGTTGAGGTTGCCTTTCGCCAGCGTGCCAAGTGGCGCCAACCACTTGGCTGCCCGTTCAAGCAAGTCTTGCACCTGCAGGAGCTTCATCCCGTCTGGGTCGTCGTCCTTTGCGGGACCCAGCTCAAGGCCCTTGTCCTCATTCGGCGAGGCTGAGGCTGTCGCTGTGACTGCTCGGGACTTCAGCGTCAGTAAGAGATCAGCTCTGCCCGCTGTGGAAAGGTCACAAACCCTTTTTGGATTCCTCCTGCGATTTCTTCTCTGCCTTCTTTGCCTTCTTTTTCGCCTTCTTCTCAGCGTCAGTCATGTTAGCTGATGCAATTGATATGAGATAATGTGAACCGGTAATGAATATAACACTGACTGGTAGAGCTGCCACGTGTAGCTAGCGAGGGATCGTCGTGTAGGCGGACGTAGATCTGCAAGGGGCTCGTCAGGACGTGGTACAGATGGTACAGGATATACAGAGTGCTCGACCTGAGAAGCAGCGATCGCAGATGATATATAATCTGGATGCGATCGAAGATGATCCTCCCAAGTGATGAGACTGGCGGCGCATTAGCAAGAGCGGTACGCAGCCAAAGCGGATCATGCCCACTCCAAGTATACGTTGATCGTGAACTTGCGCAGCGAGTACCCGTGGAAGTCGAACTGGTCGTCATCCCATTCATCGAATACCTGGAAGGATGCCGCGAAGCATGAGTTTCCACTGCATTAACAGCGAGAGAGAACGCGCGCGTAGACACAGGGCCGAGCGCAGCTTTAAGCATCGAACGAACCTTTTGAATGGCGGTATACTTCTTCAGGGCCATACCGAGGTTGCCTTTGCGCAGGTGTGCGGCTGCCTCCTCAGTGAGGTAGAGCAGCGATTGCATATCTTCCAGGTCGGCGCCGGGACTGACTGCATCTTTCTAAGCAGCCCTGTCAGTTGCCAGCGCTCACTGGTGAGTTGGCAGGGCGACCGCCATGACTTCCACTTGCCTTCGTGAACAGCCCCAAGATATCGGCGGCTTCATCGACGTGGCCGGCTCGCATGCGATACTTGGCGCACTTCGTATTCAAGAACCGATCTTGGAGATCCAATACACGGGCTTCGTCCAGACTTCGTGCGGCGCCGATGGGGTCGCCACATCGCTTCAGCACGCGCGCCTGGAATATATAGAGCTCGGGCAGTGTCGGCGTGTGATCCATCGCAGTCCTCAAGAGTTCCAGAGCACGCTTATGGCGAGACAAGTAGGAGTGATGTTGGGCTAAGAAGTACAAGGTCCAAAGGTACGTCGTCGGCTCGATGTTCGACGAATCTGACGGCTGAAGGGGAAGTAGGCTCTCGCGCAGTGTTTCAACGAGGTCCTCGATGACTTGCTGTTTCTGCACATCCTTGTAAAGGGCCTTGACATCTGCAAACAATGACGGGATGCCCTTCTCTAGTCCGGCCCTGAGGTATGCATCTGCTAAATTCCTGAACTGATCGCCTACAGACTCTGTTATAATGTGGACGTCCATGATTATTTGAGCCTGGTGCGTACCCTGTGCGAGGTTCAAGGCCAAGCGACGGGGAGCTGTCGCCCGGTTTAGTTGTTGTGAGAAGTCGAGGAGGGATTGCAATGCTAGACCACGAGTCTCCTCTGTCATGGCATCTAAATACGATTTGATGGGTCGTGTATCACGAGTCTGAACGAAACTATGCGCACCAAGGTCAATACCACGGTTCTGGAGAAACCCTTTATAGTATTGATGGCACTCAGGATTCTGTTCGATGAGCGCTTGCCATGAATGCTCGGCGTCAGGCATATACAGCTTTGACATTAGTCGTGCTACGCTGTTCATGAGCTATGTCAGGCGCTGTCTACTGGATGGTGCTATACCTCTGAACTCCATGATCGCTATTCGATCAATAATTGCTCTCGATCTTGCGCATATATCCAGCATAGTCAAGGCCTCATTGTAGTTGCCCATCTTTTCTTGAAGGTGAACATGATAGAGCAACACCTCGGAGTGTTCTACATCGTAGTCTGGAACATTCTGCGTATGCAAGTGGAAGCGGGCCCCAACACGCGGCTATGCATGACATACCTTCAACGTTTTCTGGTACAGTTCTAGTACATTGCAAGCTTCAGGCAGGTTTCCATTCAAGTGATAAGCGACCGCAAGACCAATCCAATTCTGCCGAAGGGTGGGTCGTAATCTGAGGAGAGTATGTCGAGTCTCCACGAGGCCGTCAAACATTCGCAATTGTGTCTGTAGATGAGCGGCATCCCGTAGGATGTTGAGGTTTTCCTAGCACATATCGACCTGTGAGACGTCTCCCTCGCTACTCGAAGGACGGAGTGACACAGGCATGGTCCCGGGATGCATTCGCGTATCCGATCGAAGCGAGGCTCAGACGGGTAGTTCACGAGGATCAAGTGAACAGCGTCCAGTCTACCCGGATCTGGTACGGCTTTTAGTTAGTGGTACTGTAAGAGGTAGATCGGCGGGCGGGTCAAGACTCCCCAAAAGCTCAATGTGACACCTTGGGGTAAAAGCTTCGGTTGCCTCATTCCCAGCCCACCGTCTGTCAAGTCTGCAGTACCAGATGATAGGTCAGGCCGGATATATTGACCGACAGAGGCCATCTCCGACCAGCAGTTTGGCAATACCCAGGTCGACCCATGTCACTCCGACATCGCGTCGGACAACACACCTTGTCATACTTCAGCGCTTGCGTGTACGATTTCAAGGCTTCGTCATACTTCTTCTCGCCCTTCTGGATGAGGCCGAAGACGTGCCAGCAGATGTGAGAGGTCAGGTCGAGCCGGATGCCCTGCTTGACTAATTCGACCCCCTCCTCCCGTTTCCCCAGATGTGTCAGGATCAGCCCCTTCATACATAGGGTTTCTGTTAAAGCGATCGCCGTCATATGAAATCTCCGCATTGCCTGCCAATTTGACGCGTACCTCCATGCTGGGGGCATTTTTTTAATATCAGATCAGCAGTCTTGAGGCCCTTCTTGAGCTGCCTGGTCTCGTATAGATTCAAGACCTCTCTGAAGAGAGTTGCCTCCTTCGATGACAGCGCGCGGTTCGGAGGCGTAGGAGGCATGGTTGTCGAGGTCAAGGCAATGCTAGCCGGCGCTCAGGATGTGGCAAGCCACCGATCGGCCAGACCGCCAAACGCGTGTTGTGGAAAATATGGCACAACAACGCGCTACGCGCCCTCTCCTCCTCCTCCCACCGCTATGGTGGCTCAAACCCGTACCGCTGGGCAAAGCTCGCCCAGAAAGCTCAAATTTCATGACAAACTCGTCGGCAAGGGCCTCTCAACCGATGCATTGCTCAAGAAACTCAAAGCCCTGCACACCGAGCTCGCAGACATGGACCAGGAGCATGTCGATGTCGCATCCCTCTCGGCCGTCCGCAAGGAGCTTATTAACACCTCCGTTCTCCTCCACAAGGATAAGGGTGTCAAGGCCTACGCTGCTTGCTGCATTGCTGATCTCTTACGCCTCTACGCTCCCGATGCGCCTTACACACAATCCGAATTACGCGACATATTCCAATTCTTCTTCAGGCAACTCTACACTGGTCTCAAGGGCTCCGATTCGCCCTACTACAACGAGTACTTCCATTTGCTTGAGTCTTTGTCCACAGTCAAGAGTGTCGTCCTCGTCTGTGATTTACCAAACGCAGAAGAACTCATGACGGATATCTTCCGCAACATCTTCTCTATGGTCAGGAACGATCTCGCGAAGAAGATTGAACTATTCATGGCCGACATTCTCATTGCCCTGATAGACGAGTGTCAGAGCTTGCCCTTTGATGTCCTCGAAACCGTCATGGCGCAATTTGCAGAGAAGAACGCGGTACGTGCATTCACGCCTGCAATGAAATGTCACCGTATCCTTCTCGTTCTTTTTGCGGATACACTTCTTTAAGTATGCGTGCTATCTCGGTCGGTTTAGCATTAGCATTCATGTAGGATAGGGCGCGTCATAAGTTGGGCGTCGTAGCCACAGGCGTAATGTGTAGCCACAAATGGGTACAACCTCCTTGTGGGTCGTATCCCTTCGTGGCATCGGCTAACCGATATGTATGTGGCCGAAGTACCATTGCTGTTACTTGGGCGGTCCAACATCATCTGAACGACGAACACAGCATGCGTAGTGACGAATGGTAACCATGTATGCTGTGGCCATACCTTGACCATTTTCGCCTCGCACGTCCATTCTCGAGATTTACCCAATATTGACGACCCGTGCACCAATGTCTGACGGCTCTTCTGCAGGGCATGGACCATCCCAATTATCGACTAGCTGTGCAAGTGTGCAATGAGACTGCAGACAAGCTACAGCGACACGTATGCCAGTACTTCACGGATATGATCGTGTCCCATTCGCGCGACGAGAACTTCGAAGAGGTTGAGAAGGCCCACGAACTAATCAAGCGACTGAACCGCTCATGTCCGTCTCTTCTGCACAACGTTGTACCACAACTCGAGGAAGAATTGCGCGTCGAGGAAAACCAGATTCGCATTATGGCGACCCAGGTACTAGGCGAAATGTTCGCAGACAAGGGCGGAGCCGACTTTGTGCGGAAGTATCCTACAACATGGAATATTTGGCTACTACGCAAGAACGATAAAGCGGCAGCTGTCCGCCTGACCTTCGTCGAGGCGGCAAAGGGCGTACTCGTCAACCTCTTAGAGCAGCGAGATGCCATCGAAGACGCCCTCCAGACAAAGTTATTCGACCCGGACGAAAAGATTCGTGCAGCTGTCTGCAAGCTGTACTCACAGCTCGACTACGAGACCGCCGTGCATCACGTTTCGGAGAGCCAGTTGCGCGCAGTTGCAGGTCGGGGCCTTGACAAGAAGGTATCTCCCATGTTTTTGCACCGCAAACGACGTGACACTTATATCATTCGATGAAGCATTCTGTCCGTGTCGAAGCAATGACCGCGATTGGCAAACTATTCAGTCTGGCCTACCCTGAAATGTAAGCATATTGAACGTGTCTTTCGCTCTTTGCTCTACGAAGCCTAACAACGTTCAGCGAGAACAACGACCCAGCCGCAGTGAAACATTTCGCATGGATACCTGAATCGATTCTGCATATGGCAGCAACAACGGTAGAAGTCAAGTCAGTAGAAATGTTCAAGTCATCGGCGATTACCAACTCACTTTTTCATGCGTCTCACAGAACTATTGGAGAGCAAGTTATCGGGGAGTATATTTTACCTCTTCCGTCGCCAACACCAACATCGAATTCTCGCGCCAATGATGTCGATGAAGGCGCGTGGACTGATCGTTTGCTATTCGTCATGAAGTTTTTGGATGAGATGGCGGTCAATGCCTTGCTGAGTTTATCAGGCATGAAGGGAGCGTGAGTGACAGCACTGTGGCGACATCATCGTCGTTTATGTGCGCTGCCTGGTCATCAGTATTCTAATGACAACTATTGGCAGGGGCCGTCCAGTATTCGAAAGGTATCTGCAAGCCTGCGTAGAGCACAATGTAAGTTTCTCATGATCTCGTGTTTACACATGTTAATCATCGCGTAGGGCGGCATTATCGATGAAAATGAGGAGGCTGTCGTCAACAATCTCAACGCGATAGTTAAGCGAATTGCGGGTAAGCGACAAGCACGTCGGCCGAAACGTAGATGTTCTAACCCTCGATTAGTGACATTCCCCGATCCCCAGAAGGCGGTGGAAGACTTACTAGCCTTTGCGAAGCTGAACGAGGGCAGGCTATACAAGCTACTGAAGACGTGTATGGACACCCAAGTGGATCTGAAGGGGCTGATGAAGGCAACGGTGAGTTCTTACTCTTCAGGCACAGAGCGCTGCTTACTTCGACGCCCCGTGTGTCCAGAATGAGTTCCTGCGGAGACTCGAGCAATCGTCTTCCTCTCTCGTTCCGGCCATGTCAGTGTTCCTACGCAGAGCGAGTCTGCGAATGGTGAACCAATCATCTATCCCCACGTTGATAAAGCGGGTCCAGAAAGGAGATCCCTCGGGCGATGGTAGTGGCTCAAGCCAGGCAGAGCTCATTGCTCACAACGCGGAGACATGGATGCGCTACATCTCCAAGCACTGTCCCCAGCTGCTCCAGTCACATGTGCCGGAGTTGGCGAAGGCCATTGCGGATGAGCGAAACGCTCGGCTGGTCGAGGTATGTCTGCAATCCCTCGCCGCAGTCGCGAACTGGGATAGGAAATTGGTTCCGAGCGACAAGTAAGTATCCGCATCGCCATCTCTCCTAACTGAATTGACAGTGGCATCGTACCAGACGCACATCCGAGAGGGTGTCTCGTTTTGTCATGAGCTCTCATGCACGTCATGCCAAGTTCGCCGCGCGTATAATGACATGCATGAAGGATTCCGAAGACCTCTGCGTGCAGGTTGTGGAAGTAAGTCGATGCGTGGACCTGCTTTGGCGGGACATTCATGACCTGTGCTGCTCTCCACAGACCATGGCCGATGCACTTCCCGAAGCAGAACCTGAGCTTCTTGTGGCACATGTTGCCGTGCTCGCGCAGCTTGCTCTAAGGGCTCCGGATGCTTTTGAGCAGAGGAGCGATGTCATAACCGCCTTCATTCTCAAGCAGATCCTCATGAAGAAAACCGAGCCATCAGTGAGGCACTGTTGATAACAATGAACATTGCATCCCCACTGACGTCCGTGCACAGGATGCGATGCAAATTGACGAGGAGTGGATTCCCGATTCCGCGATGCCACCACAGCTCCAGGCTAAAGTGCTATCACTGAAGATCTGTCGAAATCGTTGTCTCGCGCATGCTGAGTCAGAGTCAGCACTTGATATCGCTCGCCCGGTTCTGAAAATGCTTGCAACGATATTGCAATTGCGAGGATCACTGACAGCTAACGCTCAGGCGGAAGACGAGTGAGTATGATTTGTCACTTGCCCGAGGCGCGATTCGCTGACTCAGTAGCTGCTAGCCCACAAACACAGGCTCGTCTCAGGCTCCATGCTGCTGTCTCCCTGCTCCACCTTGCATGTGTGGAGAAGTATGCAACAGAGGTAGCATTGAGTTTGCCCGCTATTGCAGTCACTATTCAGGTAACGATTACACCGTACTTGATGCGCTGCGCGAAATTTATTCGCGTGATCATAGGATCCCTGCTATCAAGTCCGTATGACGTTCCTGGACAAGTTGCTTGTGTTACTTCCGGGTCGTGCGGGACGAAAGCTTCCGGCATCGTACAACGTGGTGCCGTTTCTGTCGGTGCACGATCCTGAAGCCGATGTCAAAAACAAGGTAATGTATCATGCTACGACCTCGGACAATCGAATTTTACCGATCAACATTCATTAGGCAAAGGCCTATATCGTCATGGCCATGCGCGGCCTACCTAAAGGTGCGTGCGCCGTGTGTGTATGTATAATGTTGCTGACCTTTGCTGTTGCACAGCTGTCCGACTGCAAGACATCGAGATCAACTTCATACGCCTTCTCCACGTGCTAGCTCACCATCCTGACTTCGGACTCACCGAAGAAGCACTCCCGGACATCGCAAATTATATTGAGTTCTACCTCGATCTTGTCGTTTCCGCAGAGAATATCTCCCTGTTGTTCCACCTTGCTATGAAGGCCAAGACAGTGCGCGATGCACAGTCGCATACATACAGCGAGGTATAAGAACAATAGTAATTTGCCTGAAGAGCCCGCGCGCTGATCTTCTCGATTTGACAGAATCTGTATGCAATCAGCGAGTTAGCACAGCATTTGATCAAAGCTCGAGCGAAGGTACATTCATGGAGCCTCGAGAGCTATCCGGGAAAAGTCCGCCTGCCCAACGACATCTTCCGACCACTTCCAGGCGCTGAAGCTGCAAATGAGGTAGGTTCTACGACACATACCAGACTGCTAAGCACTGAGTGTATCTTCCACCAGATTCTGAAAACAATCTATTTACCAGAACATGCTGTTAGTTGGCTGGCTGACCGCCACAAAGAACGGAAGAACGCTCATGAGCCGAAGGTTAGCATGCAGTTTATCCCGGAGATATCTGCTGAGCTTTGCACTGTAACAGGAAAAGCCTCGTGTGGAACGCAAGGCGAATGGGAAACGAAAGGCTCCTTCAAAGGCAAATGGAACGATCAAGTAAGAGTTCCGTCGTCTCACATCCATTCTTATAACGTATGATTGTGCAGGCGATCGCGGGCCGCGAAACGTAGGAAGGCTGAAGAGTCAGACGAAGAGGAAGAGTCGTCTCCTTCAGAGCCGAGCGATGAGGACGAGGAAATGAGGTCAGCTAAGGCCTCTGATGACGAGGGCGAAGAGGTCGCCGACGACTCGGCCTCTGAGAAAGAAGAAAAAGAGGAGAAACTGGGCAGAGGCGCGAGGACTAGAGCCAAGGTAACGGTAGTAACCTGAGGAACCTGTGACGTCGCTAAACGTTACCACTTAGGCACGAATAAAGCAGCAGGCCAAGAAGCCCGCGAAGCGCAGGAAAAAGCGCGCACTATCAGAGGAGTGATACTTATCCCTGCTTTCTTCGGTATATGTCTAGGTGGACCCTGCTTCTCTGTATGTCTGCTGTAGCACCGCTATCTTGCTGCTCTCTCCGCATCAGTTGCTATATCCTTACTCATCTACTTATGCTCAATGTTCCGAATTACAACTAATCTGACGACTGCTACGATAGTATACCAAGGAATACGATTTGTTTTAAGGTCTACGTGCACTGTCGGAACTCGAGCCAGAGTCAAACAGTACGGAGCCTTACAGAGCCCCAGCCTGGAGATCGAGGGTAAACCGAAACTGGGGTTAGGGCTGTGCGGCAACACCCTTGTCGGAGTGTTAACTTTAACTCCCAACTGCTTGCCAAATCGGCGACTGCCGTGCGTACCGATCCCTTCAGTAGTGCTGCCCGTCCAAAATCACTCAACGCTGCCGACGCCTTCAAGATGGTCAACGTTCCCAAGTACGCACATATTTCCCCTCCAATGAGATGTTATGTTGATATGAATTACTTGGCAGAACGCGACGAACCTGTGAGTCTACTTGTCCCGGGGTCGATGTATATACTGACATCGGTTTGTAGACTGCAAGGGCAAGCAGTGCAGGAAGCACACGTTAGTATAATTTGTGATGCTCAATTTGACAATGAGGAACTGAAGGTATGATCTCGCAGGCCTCACAAGGTGACGCAGTACAAGAAGGGCAAGGATTCGTTGGCCGCGCAGGGAAAGCGTCGTTACGACCGCAAGCAATCGGGTTACGGTGGCCAGACCAAGCCCGTCTTCCACAAGAAGGTATGTGCCGTGTATTCCCGTGTCCCTCCGCCCCCCACTCACGTCGTTCCTTCTGCGTTTATAGGCGAAGACGACGAAGAAGGTTGTTCTTCGGCTAGAATGTACTGTATGCAAGTACAAGATGCAGCTCTCGCTCAAGCGTTGCAAACAGTGCGTTGCCTTCTAGTCTTGCTCTATGGTCTGAATTGAGTTGTTGACATATTTCCTGCAGCTTCGAGCTCGGTGGTGAGAAGAAGACGAAGGGTGCTGCTCTTCAATTCGTATGTCGCCAGATCACGTTCTCTTACCGAGCACTGCCTAACACCTTGTTGTACAGTGATTGTGGTCATTGTCTACCGCTCTTCTCCCTTCCTACGTATTCTCGCATCTTTCATCCACGCTTTACCGAGTTCTATGTGATATGCAATCACACCATGCATATGCAATGCTGCAAAAATACTGTATTCTTATCCTGCGGGGTGTGGGTCAGAGTTGCATAGAGCCTTTGCGAGCTTAAGTGGACCAAGCTTCACCAGACGGCGCCCAATTCCGTGCGCTGATAAGTCCCTGCCGCGAAGCATGTCATGCATTTAAGCTATCTATGAGAGTCAGATTCGTGCAAGGTACTGAATCCCGATTTAACAACATCTAGTTCGTGCAATCAAGAAAACATGAAAGTACTACAATATTATACACACAGGGCCTACATTGAATGAAACATCCTCATAAATTATGGCAAATCAACAACGTCCGCGGTCTGCTGACGCGAAGGTTAATTCTCTGGATAGTTAAGCTCGTCAATAAGTCCATCCCCGTCGACCACCCCGATATTCTCTGCCCATGCCCGGATTGTACCCGCTGCCTGTATTGTCATGGTGAGCTTGGGTACGACCACTGCGGCGAGCTCGCCGCCCTGCGAACGGAGGATGTCTTGAATGCGCGTGTAGAAGATAGACAGCTCCGGCCGCATCTCATCGCGGATGGACTGAATGAGATGCGGCCGGACTGCCTCGAACAACACCTCCGGATCCCAAGGCGACTCAAGCCTCGGCGGCGAGTTGACCGTTGAGGGGGTCGAGGCCGGCAGGCGCTCTGCGACGAGGGCCTTGAGCTCGCGAATTTCGCGTTGCATGACATCAATCTGGTCACGTTGCTTCGTCTTTAGCTGGTTAGAAAGTATAAGTCTGTACAAATGGACTGGAATGGCGGACTCGGTACCTGTTCAATTTGGCGCGCGAGAGTCGCCACCTCGCGCTTCAGTCGAATGTTTTCTTTGTTCACCGTGTCTGTCCGGATGCTCAGAGCGTCCATCTCACGGGCAAGCTCCTCTATCTCGTATTCCGTCTTGTCACAGTGCTGCGTGAACTCTGCACGTTTGTCCTCGATGAGTGCATCTCGCTTCCTGAAAACATCGTCCATCTCGTTGCGCACATGGTCCTTGTGTGCGCGGAATGAACTCTCAAGCGTCACGAGTGTGTCATGAAACTGTGAGAGACGTGTTCGCATTGAGTCCAGCTCCGAAACGACGCTAGATGACCCAGCGTCATGGTCCACTCGACGGCGTTTACTGCTAGGTTCGCCGCATCCTGCATTATCTCCCGACGCAGCCGCGTGTAACTGCCGCTGCACCTCACCAAGGTAACTTTGCAGATCGGCGACTGTGTTCCTTAGACTCCCGATCTCTGCAACCAGCTGCTCGCTGACCGCGGATGAAGGAGCCTTCGATTCTGACTGCTCGACTAGCGGCCAGAAATTGGACTCCGCCAACCGCAAGAGCGCATCCTTCAGCTCCTCTGCTTTGGCAGTGCATTTCTCTTCAGCAGCGCTGAGTTGAGACTGTATCGTGGTGCGCTCAGGTTCGGGAAGAGATGAGAAGGCGGACGATGAAGTAAGCCGCCTGTAAGATAATATCTCATTCTCAAGACGCTGAGATTCGGAACGCATGTTGGTAGCAGTGGCTAGTAGCCTGATAGAGTGTGAATACTGCTTAACAGTCTGGTACTGATCGAGACTCACTGGATGCGCTCATCCCACGTTCGGTGTCGATCCGGAAGGCTCATGCTGTCCGTGCAACTGCGCCCGGCGGGTGCCTTCCCGGGGCCTTTCGACGTCTCGATCGATGCCCAGCGCAGGCGCGGCGGTGACGGCGGGACGGGTGTGGAAAGGTCCGCAGGTTCACTAGGCGGGGGCAGGGGTGGAGGAGTACTGGTCGGCGGTGTTGGGATAGCAGGAGCCTCGGCGCGCGGTAGATCCGAAAACGAATTGTTAGTGATGTTGATCTTCAATTTGGCGGGCATCTGTGACTCGGCCGAAGAGAGATGGGACCTCAGTGCAGCAGGAAGAGTCGGTGGTGCTTTAGCTGGCCGGCCGCAGAGTGAACTACTCGTGCTATCACAGGTAGAAGCTTGGACTTGGGTGGGCTGCATCGTGATGGCAGTTCGCTTCCTTGGGCCCGTGGGGATTGGGCGGGTCTGACTTGATCCTGCATCGCGCTTTGGGTTTGATGTAATGTCGTAATCTTGAGTTCTGTTGCTACTCTGGAGAGGCAGACGGGGCGGCGGGGCGCGACTGGCGGTCTCGGCAGTCCTCCATTCTGGATCGTTTGGGTGCGCTAATATACACGCCTGGCGGTCACAACCGAGTACTCCATCGAATCTTTCGACTGGTTCGCCGTCGCTGTAATACCACTGTGAAGCAGTAAGCCGCTATACTAAAGGAATTAAGGAGAAGACAGACAGAACATCTCTCCTGTCGCAGAGTCATACTGCAAGACTCGCCTGGCCTCTCATACCTGCCTTAGTCTTCATTCTGGTTTGCTGTGACTTGGTCATTACTTACCAGCACGGTCGTTCAAACATGTGCGATGCAAGAGTCTAGAGAACAAAGTGTAGAAACATGAATGTTAAGTAGGATACCCTGTAGCCTCCAGAAATAGGTGTTATTTACGTATATGCATCTCGTCTTAGTCTTCATGAAACCTGACCCGGTTTGCAGAACGAGTCCCTTACGGCACTTTCTGGATCACGTGAAGCGCGTTTCGCAGTGCAATCGCGCCTCTCATAGAGCGCGTCGCGATACTGTACACAGTTAAATTGAGGGTCCATCATGCTGGTAGAGTGCGCTATGTGTTCTGTTCGTTTACGGTAACATTTCTGTTAAATTTCGAGTATGTTATTCCACTAGAGGCCCTAAATCTGCCTCAAACTGCTTGTCTGATGAGATTGGGCTGCAGGAGAGAACAAATTCTTGCTGAAAGTCTACCAAAATCAAGGATAGTGCATAATAATAATTTAAGTGCACAATTTGATAGCACAGGATGCAGAATATAGGTCGAAGTCGACATCCAAGGCAGCAAGCTGCAGCCGCGTTTCCTTTTTGGGACGTAAGGCGATGGTCCGGTAAAGTGGGCGCGCTTTCCGGCAGACCATATACTAGATATGGATCGATTGTCATCCATGTCCGTTTATGGCTAGCAATGCAGACTAATCTCGTCTCCTATACCTACCAGGACAACAGTAGTCAATGGCCATATAGGAAATTTGTTATGACGTGCTATCAGCAGTTGAGAACATCGGTCAATGCCCACGGGAATGAAATAGTACTCCTACAAGGCAACGTCTTTCCACTGAAAACGCACTACAATATCCCAGAAATGGACCTTGTATTTTCAAGAAAATGATAGTAATCTACCAAGTCCTCCTATATGACACCCTATTTTCTTGGTGCAGACATATGTATTCCAAAGAGATATCTTGATATACACGTCCCTAGCATATTTCTGCTGAAGGTATGTCGGAAATATGATACCCGTTTCCAGAGATATTCCGGTGTATTGTTTAGTGCAAATATGTTGCTATTCGCCAATCTAAACTACATACATGTGGCATTGCCGTTTATAATAATTTGTCTTTTCTTGGTCTTTTCCGTCTGTCTGTGAATGTACTTACGTCAAGCTCCATATTGGGTAATTCGTATTTACCTTCCGCATACCAGACCACGCTCTTCGACTTCAACCGCATCTCTGGGCTGCAGAATGCCCACAACGCCCGTCAAACGCATCGCTTCGACCTCTCCAGACGGCGTGCGGCCATACAAGCGCCTGGCGACATCGTCTCCGGAGGAGGGAGAACTAGACGACACAACCCCACCGCCACCACCTCGGCCAGCCACACCGCCGAAAAGCAAGGTTCCGTTTCCTTTTAAGAGGAAAACGACGGCGCGGGATGACAAACTCGAACCGTATGCGAATGGGGAGCCAAAGGTCCGAGGACAGTATGGGTATGAAAGGCCGGATGAAGGCGAACTTCGCTTCAGGAACGACGACGAGCGGCGCTGGAGACCACCACGGCATGACACTCGCGGAGCTGACCGCTGGGAACCGAGCGCAGGTCGGTACGACGGAGGTGCACGGTTAAGGTGGGAGCGGCCTGAGCCTTCTTATGGTCCGCCGCACTACCCTTCGCGTTCGCTTTCGTCTGAGCGGCGCGACTATCCACCGCGGCCACCGCTGTCACCCCGTCGTGCATGGTCTCGGTCCCGCTCTCCTTCGTCTCCTCGCTCACATTCCCCATCCACGCCAGTCAACAGGGAGAAGCATCGGCTTCCCCCGCCTCGCCCAATCTCGCCGCTTGCGGACGCATACTACCAACGTGACAGGGACAGAGACAGCGATTACAAGACGCGGAGTAGAAGTAGAGACCGGCGGCGAGAGAGCCCAGACGTACGAGAACGTGCGCCAGTATGGGCTGCTGACAACGAATTGGACCGGCATTACAAGCCACCTCAGCGGGGAGACGAACGGGACCGATGGAGAGACAGGGGACAGCACGACGACAACTACCGCCCGGTGTCGCCACGGCGGCCCATTTCTCCCCTGTCACCCATGAGGCGGTCGTCGGGACGGAAGACCCCGCCGCCGCCATCTACCGCCCCTCCGCCACCACCAACAGAGGCATCTGAAGTCGAGATATTGCCCACGACACATACTGCGATCAAATTCGCATTGCCGCCCAAAAAGCCACTGACACCGCTGAATGTGTATTCTCCACCGTCTGTACCAGTGCCTGCCAAGACGAATGTCGTGCCGAAAGGTGAGACAACGTACGCAATGCAGCAAGACGACAGTCAACCGGAACCTGGAGAAGTCAAAGTTGCCCCGCCGAAGCCTAAGCGGAAGCCTGTGGTGAGGTCGCGGGAAGAAGAGGCGAAGGTCTACGGTCGAATGTTTGCTGGATGTGGTAGGCAGGAAGACTATGATGTCCTCACCAAGTTGGGTGAAGGGACCTTCGGGTACGTACGCAGTTTTCAGTCTGTATTGCGGTGCTCACGCGGATCTGTGTAGTGAGGTTCACAAAGCTGTACATCGAGAGAAGGGCACCGCCGTTGCGCTGAAGCGCATTTTGATGCACAACGAGAAGGAGGGCATGCCGGTGACCGCGCTGCGCGAGATCAAGATACTGAAGGCACTCCATCACCCATGCATCATTGACATCCTGGATATGTTTATACTCAAAAGTGCGTTCATCGCCATTTTATCATTCACTCGATTTTGATAGGTGTGCAGGTCAGGGTAAGGACTCACCGCTGTCGGTGTATATGGTGTTCCCCTACATGGACCACGACCTCGCCGGACTACTTGAGAATGAGCGCGTCAAGCTGTCCCCGAGTCAGATCAAGCTCTATATGAAGCAGCTTCTCGAAGGAACGGAGTACATGCATCGCGTAAGTCTTGCCAATTCCATTCGTCTGCACGTCTAACATATGTTTATTCGACAATAGAACCATATACTCCATCGAGATATGAAAGCGGCCAACTTGCTCATTTCGAATACTGGATCGCTGAAGATCGCCGACTTCGGCCTTGCGCGCGCGTACGACCCGAGTATCGTTGACGTCAAAGAAGACTTCCGCGGCAAAGAGCGGAAATACACTAACTGTGTCGTCACCCGATGGTACCGTCCACCGGAGCTACTTCTTGGCGCTAGACAGTACGGCGGTGAAGTGGATATGTGGGGTATAGGGTGCGTATATGCTCGGCCCTGAAGGCCGTCCGCGCTGACGAGCCCGAAAAGTTGTGTATTGGGGGAGATGTTCTCTCGGAAACCCATACTACCCGGGTCGTCGGACCTGGATCAGCTAGACAAGATATGGCAACTATGTGGTACGCCTAACGAGCGTTCATGGCCTGGCTTCGACACCTTGCCTGGCTGTGAGGGCGTCAAGCGCTTTAGCAACTATCCAAGACGGCTCAGGAACTTCTATGAAATGTCGGTGTCGTCGTAACAATCTCATCCGATCTGGTCCCTATTGTATTCGCGTGAAACTCATCGTGCTGCACAGGATCGGTCCTGAGACGGTGGATTTACTCGACAAGCTCCTGACCTGCAATCCTCGAGAGCGTATCAACGCTGAGGAAGCGTTGGACCATGACTATTTCTGGACAGACCCATTGCCGGCAGACCCTAAAACGTGGGCATTCACTCCTTGGGGAGTTCTCTACCAGTCACTGACCTTGCTTCACTTGCATCTGTCAATTTCCACCGGAACTCTTACCCGTCACTTGTCGGTTGCTGCTGCTACAGTCTACCCCGGTATGAGGCGTCGCATGAGTTCGACAAACGTGGAAGGCGCAACCAGGCCCCAATAGGTCCGCCTGGAATGCCACAACCTATGGACGGACACCCCCGACCGCTACCCATGCCATTGGCACACGGTCCACCGATGCATATGAACAACCGCCGCCCGCCGCCACCTAGGGAAGCGTTCCGCAATGGACCACCCCCTCAACATTATGGCGGTCCGAGCCAAGGTCCTCCCCCAGCCCCATACCCCCCATACCCTCCCGCTGGCTATGGACCTCCTCCACATCGCTATCCTGGACCAATGCCCCCCGTTCAAAACACAGCTCCGATATACTTGCGCCCGGGCCAACCGCCACCCCAAATTGCGCCGTGGCAGCAGCCCGGACCCCGGCCAGCACACCTACCGCCCCGCCCGCCTGTGCCCATGAACCGTGCGCCGGGCGGATTCCCCAACAATGGGAATCCCAACTACAACGGCGGCCCCACCCAACTAAACTACGGTTGAGTAATATAGAGTACCTACTACATTTTGCTTTCCCCTTCCCCCGTTTTCGCGCACATGTCATTAACAGCATTCATCTTATTCTCCGAGCCGCATGCACATTCATATCCTGTTCTGTTGTCACTGTTGCAAGCTGTCGTGGTTGTTGTCGGACTTCACTGCAATTATCGTACCGTACTCGTTGGCTCCACGTGCCATCACTCATAACGCATCCATATTGTGAATCGTGCAGAGATATTGTCGCGAAGTTGTTGCTCGCCACCGGCGACGAGTGAGATATGTGAAGTTCTCGACATCCTTCCTGGAAAGGCAAGCGCTGTTCCCTTATGGGGCCTTATCACAGAATGGATTGTTTAACGACTCGGATGCAATGCGCTGCATACGATCTGAGTATTGTATACTGCTTCGCAGAATTGCGCGCGGGTCCTCCTCCTCCTATTGAGGTTGAAACCGCTCGCTCGCGTCCCCGCCTTAACGCTTCACGCTGGACCTCGTCACCGCTGTATTGAGGGTGATTTCGCCGCGAGGAAAACATGAACATTTGTCGAGTAAAAGCTTGTAGTATACAAGTATATTGGATCAACTGCGTTATGATATACAGCCAATTCATCCCATTATGCTAGAAGCTGCAGACTTCGTAGTATGGTACAGTATGTCAGTAAGTGATAAATGAAATGATCACGAATAGGGCAGGCGGGACGAGCGCCTAAGAGCTGCACTTGCTATCCCTCACCTTTCCTCGTCCGCATAGGCTTGTTTATAAAATCGATGTCTCGGGTGAACAGAGACTGAGACTGAGAGTATGTAAGACAGCCAGCTCCACAGGTTTTCAGAAGCTCAATTCAACGGTTTGCGCCTGCCGAAAAGAAGGTACGGAAAACGAGTTGAAAAGCCACCGGTCACCAACTGTGGTGGCGGTCTTGATTATTTGATTGCGAGCCTCCTGAGCTCATCTTCCATTTCAGACAAGGCCTCGGTGTGTAGACCTAAGGATGATCATTGCATGACAAAGAGGAGCGAAAACCCACCAGCTCCAGGCAGACAGGGTCCCAGCGCTGGTCGACTGGATGAGCAAGCACTTCGGCTTTGTCGCAGAGGCGATATCAATGGCGCGAACCGCGATGAAGACGCCTTCCTAGCAGTCTCAGAAGCGCCAGGAGACCGCCGGCCGTCGGTCGAGGACTCGGGAGCAATTGCGTACGCGTCCAGTCTGTAGTCGAGCGCAAGAATCGGGGCCGAGTGCGCGATGCCGTGCAAGCTGCGCAATGAAGAAGTACAGGCGCGCCGGGCGAGGCGGTTTCGAGGCATTGTTGTGCCTACCGCCCTTCCTTACAGGCGCGCTCCTTGGAGCCCATTCGAACGGGGCTGGCGTTTCGTTGAGAGCGCGCTTGAGGAATATTGAGTAGTACGCAGCGTCGGGCCGCACACCCAGGCCCTGCCAAGGCCAAGGTGAGCCGCCAGGAGCCTACAGGTAGACATCCCGGGACTGCCATTCCATCGGATGTGTGTCCGGCGCCTCGCGTTTCGCGGTCGCCTTCTTTCCCCCATTTTGTGCCCCCGCTAGACTCTAGAGTCGCGACGTCACCCGGTCGCTGGGCGAGAAGGGGACATCGGGAGTGCGGTGCACATCTCCCCGATCCTGTTTGCCGATTGTGGTGCCAGCAGTGGCTAGCAGCGAGGGCAAGGCGGTTAACGTGATGTGATGGGAATGCCACTTCCTGTCTGGTGCGTCGCGGAGGCAGAGCGGGCTAATTCTGCTGACCTTATCGTGTCTACCATGGGAGATCCGACGCTATCCGACGTTGCTCTCCCGAAAACCGGGAAGGGATTCTTGGGAAACGAGGATTAGCGTCTGCCGCTCCTCACATGGGAAGTCGCCGTCCTTCGCCTGTTTGTAAGCGTTCTTTCCAGAGAGTCCTTTATGGTGATATGATTCCGACGCGGCTATTCACTGCTGTAACATTTGTATTCGTGGTCCACGCAACGCCTTACCCCGAGTAGTCGAGGTGGCGCTTGATCAGCCTGAGGGACAACCGAAGATTAGGGAGGGACATCTTGACGCGGAGATTCTGACGAGAAATTGTGTAGGGAGCAGCATAGGCAGTTATGGAGGCATACCAGGATTGTTTTCTACGAGGGTATTAGTCGGCACTACTGGCAAAAATCATTAGAACATGGCTCGAACCGTTACGCATGACATCAGTGGGAGTGCGCCACAAAGCCTGACTTCCATGAATAGCATCTCCCTTTCCTTTCCTGGTCCGATCCCGACTTGAGCCCAGGTTGTCGAGTGCCCGACTGTGTAATCATGCAGATGACTACGGGATGTAGACAGCTGTGTCTTGTCCTCCGTTTCTCGGTTCGCTACCATCCCCCGAGCTTACGAAATGTACCACCGTTCTGCGCATTCGATTGCCTGCATATGCGCAGGATGTCTCGGAAAATGAACGCCAGGACCATTCAGTCATGTGCGTCACGAGAAGTCAAAGGACCCCGGTGGAGCTTTCACTGATTGGGTTGAGGCCTAGAACTCGACTCATTACACCCATCTTCTGTACATGTGGAGATCGCTGCAGGCGGATCCGACAAGGCGCAGCAGCACAGATGTGATATTCTGTAGGCCGAACGCTCATATGTCAGCAAGGTGGTTTGCGTATGAGGGCGGCACGGATGAGTCCACGACGGGCTCGAAAATAACTTCGCTCGGTCTGGGTCATTGCATTAGAAAAAAAGATATACATCATGGCGACTCACTCATGGCCGTGCGTGGCATATGATATTTCGTTCCTGGGAAAGGATGTGAAGAAGAGGGACACGGCCGCCCTGGTCATACGCACCGGATATGACAGAAATGGCCAGTTCGCAGGCGCCATGGTGGTCACGGACTTCCCGAGCCTGTGCTCGTGGTAAGTACTATGCCTTACCGGGCACACACCGAGGCGCCAGGTGTGACCTGCCGCCTGTAAGGCATAGTACTTATATATGAACCCCTGGTCTCAGCAGAAACATCCCAAGCTCTTCATTCTCATTCTGCAGCCATGTCTGCTCCCGCTGCACTGTTCACCTCGAATCTCGTCTACGGCCTGGCCGTCATCCCCGTGGCCGTTCTGCTAGTCCACTTTGTGCCCTATTTACTCGACCCACACGGTATTCGAGCGTATCCAGGTCCCTTCCTCGCCCGGTTGTCAGACATATGGCTGGGCTGGATAGCCGCACAGGGGCATCGGTCGGAGACGGTCCATGAACTCCACAAGCAATATGGTACGTGTGTTGTCCCTCGCAGTGTGGGGAAGTGCGGAGAAAAGAGCTATGCCTCTTATGGCAATCGTCGCTGCACCATCGCCTCTCCGCTTTCTGCGGTGGTCAAAAACATCTGGCATGCTACCCGATTGCTGCAATACTTTTACGCAGGCAGACCCTTCAAACGGACGGACAATCCCTGCCATTGCCTGATCATAACATCGACGATCTGCCCCTTCCTACTATCCCTTGCTCTGGCGAGCAAGGGTTAGTGTCGTTTGATTGGATACATCTGGATTTGGTGGCGTTTCAAGCATTGCCTTAGGAGACAATTGCATCTTCATGTCGTCTCGTGTTTTGAAGTCTGACTGTGAGTATTGACATTGACGCGCTAACACTACTCTGCAGGCACCTTTGTTCGCATTGCACCAAACCATGTCTCCATCAGCGACCCAGAGGCCATCCAGTACGTCTACGCGCACGGAAACGGCACAACCAAGTCCAACTTCTACGACGCGTTCGTCTCTATCCGGCGCGGGCTCTTCAACACGCGGTCGCGCCCCGAGCACGCCCGCAAGCGCAAAATCGTGTCGCACATCTTCTCCATGAAGAGCGTCATGGAGTTCGAGCCGTACACCCGCATGCACGTCGCCCAGCTCCTGAAGCAGTGGGACCGCCTGTACGAGCTTGGCATAAAAGGCGCCTCGGGAGAGGAGGGCGAGGGGTGGAAGGGCCGCGACGGGCGTGTCTGGCTCGACTGTCTCCCGTGGTACAACTACCTTGCGTTCGACATCATCGGTGCGTGCAGCACTGCGCGCGCGTGGTCAGGCGCTGACCGTTGCTACTCACGTCCACAGGCGACTTGGCATTCGGTGCACCGTTCGGCATGCTCCACGCCTGCGCAGATGCTGCGCCCGTCGCCACCGAGCACAAGGACGCCATGGCGTCGTACGGCGCGGACAACGCCCCCAAGGTCACCTACTTCCCGGCTGTGCAGGTGCTCAACGACCGCGGCGAGTACTCCGCCTCCATGGGTGTCCTGCCCCCGCACTGGCGCCCGCTCGTCGTGCGCTTCATCCCGTGGTATCGCAACGGGGGCAAGGCGGTGAAGCGTCTTGCTGGAATCGCCATCGCTGCAGTGTCCAAGCGGCTGACGGCGCCCACGGACCGGGCCGATCTGCTGGGCAAGCTGCAGGAAGGCAAGGACGACGAGGGCAACCCGATGGGCAGGGAGGAGCTGACCGCCGAGGCGCTCACGCAGCTCATCGCGGGCTCCGACACGACGTCCAAGTACGCCCCTTCCGCCTGCCCGCACTGCGCGCTGTGCGCTGCGGCTCTGCACGAACTACGCTGATCGTTCTCTAGCTCGTCCTGCGCGCTCACGTACCACCTCGCCGCGAACCCGCGCGTGCAGCAGAAGCTGCAGCGCGAGCTCGACGAGGCGCTGGGCAGCGACGACGACCCGGTGGCGACGTACGAGCAGGTGAAGCGCCTGCCGTACCTTGAGGCGGTCGTCAACGAGGCGCTGCGCGTGCACTCGACGTCGGGCATCGGCCTGCCGCGCGTCGTGCCGGAGGGCGGGCTGAGCGTGTGCGGCCGCTTCTTCCCCGCGGGCACCGTGCTGTCCGTGCCCACGTACACCGTGCACCGCGACGCGGAGACGTGGGGCGCGGACGTGGACGCGTTCCGCCCGGAGCGGTGGGAGGAGCGCGACAAGAACGCGGTCCAGAAGGCGTTCAACCCGTTCTCGTTCGGGCCGAGGTGAGCTGCCTGTCCCCCCCCCCACCTCCCCCCTGCCGCGCGTCTAGCTAGCCACTCATGCGGGGTACGTGCTGCAGGAGCTGTGTGGGACGCAATTTGGCGAGCATGGAGCTCCTGATCATCATCGCGTCTATCCTGCGGCGGTACCACTTCGTTCTGGAGGAGCCCAAGCACAAGGTACGCGTGCCGTCTCACAGAGGCCTGGCGCCGCCGTGCTGATGTGTGTCCTTCGCAGCTCGAAACGAAGGAAGGGTTCCTGCGCAAGCCTGTCGCGTGCAAGGTTGGCCTCAGGCGCCGGAGTGCGTGATCGAACTGTTGTTACTTTGTCTGTGATGTATTGTAACGCTGGGTACGCTGGGTACGCCCTTATTAATGACCTTGACTTGAATGGCGAGCGCTTTGGGAAGCCGTATGCATGGTCGCCGAACTATGGCTAATACGGTCCATATGCACAAGCACACACGCGAGAGTGTCTAGGGCCGTCGCCTTTTCTATTTGCCCATATTCCCAAAATCAAGCTCACGCTGCTTCGAGCCAGCATCCCAGCCGTGCGACGTCTTGCCGTTACAATAGTGATAGCCAGTTTCGAGCCAATTAAAGCCTGACTCGGGCTCGCCGCTGACGCAGGAATTGACGGTCTGGCCGTAGCAGGTGCTGAAGAACGCTGAAGAGTCACTGACCGCTGTAGACAGAGAAATGTCTTATTTAGATAAAAGAACTGGTAAAACTTATACAAATTTAAACTTTTGAAGTAAAGCTTTACCTCTTGGGTATGCTGCCTGTCGGTGCTCGCTGGTAGTGCCCATAGTGAGTCAGCCACACCTTCCTGGAACTGCATCTCATTGCATTCGTCTCTAATGGATTGACGTCAGTAAGCTAGCACATGGGGGCCTCCACAGCATCATCGTGTGGTCGCATCAAAACGAATCCTTACCGACTGCTGCACAACGATCGAGTTCTCGGTAAGTCGTATCATGTACTTAATCGACGCTTGTTCCCTACAAATTGAACATTGAACCAGTCGAATGGCGATTGATCAGCTCTAGCCCTGAGTCATTGGTGACAGTGCACTGGGGTGAGTGCCATTCCGAAATCCGGTCTTGGCCGCGGCACTAGGGCTGAGCGGCCTGCATCACGGAATCGCATGTTTGGCTCGACTTGCAGCCTGAGGGGAACCGCCCTGATAACACTCCCGCAATGCGCGATATATATAGATGACTCTGGGGTTGAATGTCTTCTTTTCAAGACCTGCCCCAACGTGGCGGTCGCCCCCTCGACACCATGTATGATTGAGACACTAGAAGCTGTAGTTTCACGCCATATGGTTAGGAATTTTCGAGAGAGGTAGATGTGTTCATCGATGGTATGGAACTGATATCTTTACGTTGATCCTTAACGAAGATGTCTGGAAGAGCCAACATCACTTTCTGCGAGTCCCCAGCCCCATAAATTTCACGGGGCGCTTGCAAAGTTGCTGCAGGACGAGTGTCATCTTCCCTTACTTGAGGCCAGTGGCTCAAGCCGTCAACGCAGGAGAGACACTGTTCTATGCAGTACATGATCGTATGCATGGTATGGACCTCAGATGTGGTGGGACAAAGCAGACCACACTTTGAAGGTATAAAAGCGGCGGTAGATAGCTGTGAGGGATCGTCAGTGAGCTGAACTTTCTACCCTGCTTAGTCTCTCATCGTATCCCCCAACCCATATCATCATGCAGTTCAAGTACCTCACCGTGGTTTTCGCTGCCTGGGCGTCCTTGCTGGTGGCCGCTTCTGCCCTCCCTCAGCCTGAGCCCAGTAAGTACTATGCGCGCTCCAAACTTTCTGCAGCCGCTAAATGAAGATGTTCTAGCTGGCGCCCCCATTGCTTCTGCAGTCCTGAGTCAATATAATGGTTCTGCGCCAATACCAACTGTTGCTAACCTTGCTTCATGCTAGCCGCTAGCCCGGATAACTCCACAGTCTCCGTTGGGTTGTCTTTCAACTACTCCTGAAGACGAAATCTGTGAGGATCCATTCACGTTGCCATCGGGACCGTACTCACTGCCGGATCTTCTCACAGCTTCCCTTACATTCGGTGGTGAGCCGCAGTCAAGTACAGCCAATGTCGCGTTGCGCTGACAGTCCCGTCCCCAGCGATGACGAACGATCGTTTAGACATCAAGCATAGAACGGTTGCGTGACATTTACCTAGTGATCTTGCAATGGTAGCCACGTATGCATCACATCGAATTTGTACTTTGAAGTAGATTTTGTGTCGTGAAACAGTCTAAGCAAAAATGTCAGTTTTGCTTGCATAGTTGTGCTTATGCTGGAGCGCGCCCCGCGTACTTCGGCTTGCATCTTGAAAATGAGTTCCAAGGAAAGGCGATGGCTTGAGAGATCAGATAGCGTGACAGCTGGCAAGATACTCGAATGTCTTCTCAAGGAGGGCATATGAGCATTGTCATCGCACTCATAATCACCCGCAGGGGTTATAAAATGAATAGCATACACAAACCAACATGGGTACCCGGATGTTCCAAACAAAACGCCTGAGGTGCTCATTCACAACTTTGAGACGGACCTCTTGACATGCTTTTGCGAAATACCGTTACCTTCGATGTTGCTATATGCCTCAAGTTGATCAGCATGTGTTAGACAACCCAAGGTCATCTCATGCGTACGAGGTCTCAGGATCTCAGGGCTCGTAGACCATCTTACCAGCAACGAAGCCGTCGCACAAGATACAGTGGTGTAGCAGGATTATGGATTCGCAACCCGCGAGTTCGCGTGACGTCGCGCAGCCCATAGTTCCTCCTCCAGCGAGATCTGAGGTGGAATGCGACGGTGAAACCTCTGCAAATGCGGCGCGCAACGGTGTTATGTCATCATCTTGAAAGCGTTCCTGGTCGAGGAAGTCATGCCTGAGGTCGCGCTTCACATCTGATGCCAAGTCAAAAGTTCACAATCAGCATGTCTCGTAAATCCATAGACAGAGAGTTGACTGAAGGACCAATATCGAGTCCACCCGTGCGGAAACCATTGCTACGATCATATAAAACGACTGTTAGAGGTAGCAAGAACTCAGGGCATCGCCCACAGTATCCCTGTCAGGAGTAATGCAGGTGAATCATTCGCCTGCATTGTGATTTATAGATAGTCGTAGGCCTTGCAAGTGTAGAGTGTAGAGACAAACGAGGGACCAACTG
This sequence comes from Postia placenta MAD-698-R-SB12, assembly GCF_002117355.1. Taxonomy (NCBI): domain Eukaryota; kingdom Fungi; phylum Basidiomycota; class Agaricomycetes; order Polyporales; family Adustoporiaceae; genus Rhodonia; species Rhodonia placenta. The sequence continues at coordinate 2,256,104 of NW_020169836.1, read as the reverse complement.
ACTAGCAACTGCACGGACTGGATTTACCTCCGCGTGCTTGAATATTATATACTGCGGGTAATTCGCGGGATCTGCCGTAAATACTGCGAAAATGGCATCAACATGCTAGGTAGTCTCGAAAAGACATTCACCATTACTGCACATTCTGAACGAACCATGGCCAACGAGGGAGTAAAGCCTGGATTCCGAACATAATTTGTGGATGCGGATGTTGGTAGGTGTACATACTATGCCGCAGAGGCATCATCGAGGTCGTCGTCGTCGTCGTCGTCGTCCTGGTACCAATAATCCATCCCTGTGTGAGTTTCGTAATGCTTGAGAATCCTGGCTACTTCCGGTGCATCGAGAAACTTGTTCGCAGCAAGTACCTTGCGAGACGTAAGCAGAAAGCTAGCGAGGACTACGTGCGAGTGCTCACTAATAGAAAAGCACGAAGGGCATCCCAGCCTGCCGCACGATGGATCATGAACCAATACTCGTCGACAAAGTCGATGACACCTTTGCAGTAGTCATTCAGTCTGAACTCACGTCTGTTTCAGTATGAAGGTCTTTCAGCACCAGGTAGAGACATAGAATGAGGAACGCTGACCTGTTGAGCATTATCCATCTGTTCCATAGCGCCAGGATCACCTTATCTTCGTCGCGTACATCGTCCAGCTCGAAGAGGTCTTCCTCCCTGTCGGTGATTGCCCACGCCATCACACCGAAGCGGTCTAAAGGCAACGTGTTCAAGAGGTCAAAGATGCGAGGTCCACCTAATCGACATGAATAGTATAGTTCCCCGTCCGCGGCTGGTTCTGTAGGTAGAAAAGGGGGTTGGGCAGCTGGGCCTAAAGGATCAGAGGGTGGCGGTGGCGTAGGATAGCGACCCTCACGGAGCCCCCGAGAGGAGCGTGTTTGTGTAGTAGTTGAACGTGTTCGGGCTCCAGCGGATGCGGTGTGAGACGGTGTAGGTGAAAATGCGCGGAACTTTTTGAAAATCAGGACCGGCTCGGGAGGGGCAGCAGAGATCGGTTGGGGAGCACGGGGAAGCGCAGCTGGCTCCGAGATTGGTATGCGAGGTTCCTCTTCTTCGACCCGGACTAATACCATGGGCTCAGGCGGGGGGTGCGTCGCTTCAGGCGTGTCGTTGTCTTCCGAGTCAGAGAGAAGCGTCGGGTCAGAGAGACGCTGATGCATTGAGGCGATACGCTGTTCCACCTCACGGCTCATCTCCCACAGCGTTTGACCGCTCGCGTGATCGGGGCCTGCGCCACGAGCTGACGAAGGGCGGTTGTGCGAGCTGACGGGCTCCGGATGAGCCAAGGGTGCAGGCTGCAGCTTCTCACTGAAATCGCGTTTCAATACGAGTGGCTGAGCATGCATGGAGTTACGGACTGTGTCTCATGCACTTCTTCGTCGTCCGACGATTCCTCCTCTGTCGTCTCTTCCTCCTCCGATAACTCATCATCTAACTCGGGAATTGTAAGCGTGATGCGCCAAGTAGATATCTGTCACATGGAGTCAAGGACACAACCGGCAGCCAGTCAATTATGAAAGCATACACGACGGCTTTTGATTTCTGACCAAATCACCTTGACTTCGCTGTGATCACAACATAGGTGGAAGTTGAGCATCTCGCGTGTATCGAAAGGAGAATGCAATTGGCAGAGGGGGCATCGCCAATCGAGCATCCTGCCTTCTCGCTTCTCATAACTTTCCTCCTGGTCTGTGTCGTCCGTACTGCTATCGCTATTCAGTTGATACCTGTACAGCACACTGACGGGCGCGGGAGGCAGGGTCTTTGGTGCTACGGGTATGTGAGCCAACTGACACCGATGTCTGAACCCTTTCCGCAAGTTCCTGAGGAGGAATGGCAATTGGTGATAGTCCTTTAAGCGGGTAGTACCTAGTGTGAGTAAGTCGAGAGCCGTCATCAGCTCCTCGACGTCCTCAGCATTGGCCCTCGAGCTGCGAGATCTTGACGTGCGGTCTGAATCGGAATGCATTGGTTCATTGGTCTTTCTCGCTGCTTTTGTGGCAAGCTGCGTGCGATGCGTACGTATATTCCTGGATGCGACAGACGGGTCTCTATGTTCACACGTCAGAAATAAATACATAGGACAATCATGCCATTCCAGTAGCTCACTCGTCGTCATCATCATTGGCCCTCAATCTGTGATATCTTGACGTGCGGTTTGAGTCTGAACCAAATTGTAACCCGCCCTTTATCGCTGCTTTTGTGGCAAGCTGCGTGCGATGCGTGCGTATATTCCTGGATGCGGCAGACGGGTCTCTATGCTCGCACATCAGAAATAGGTACATAGGACAATCATGCCTTTTCAGTAGCTCACTCATCGTCATCGTCGCTGTCTGTTAGCTTGTGCAACACACCACCAGGGCCCACAATAAACCCTCCTCTACGAGGCATCGGAATTGCATGTCCGTTTTGCCGGACCAAGAGTGCCGGACTCCGAGCTCGCGCTTGCGCGCGCCTTGAGCCTCCCGCTGACATGGCCATCATACGAGGTGGCTGTCGCCCTCCCACATCGTTCTGATCGCGGCGCCGCCTGATTCCTAGGATATTAGAGTGTTCGTCTTCCGTGAACCACCAAGGTCGTAGCGACGTGGTTTTCGTAGGCCGTTGAAGGCGAGAGGGAAGCGGGGCAGTAAAAGTGAACTGTGCTTGCGCGTTCCTACCTTGGTCAACGTATGCGCGCTTTCGCGATACCAGGCGCGGCGGTGAGTGCGCTCGCACATGTTGATCTGCCACGGGGCGAGCGTCTCGTTGAGCATTCACTTGCCGGGACATAGTTTTTGTCGCAATGCCTCGACTCCGATGCGCATTTGGCGCACCATGACCAGAGGGAACTCTCTGAACTGGAGCTGCGCCAGGTCCCAATGCGACCTTGCGTGCGGGCGCTCTGGGTGCATTGGCTGACTTGCGGGCTACGTTGGGTAGACCAGGTTGGCGGTCGTCATATACAGCAGGGTTTTGACCACGATTGCGTGGATCCATGGGCGTGAAAGGCGTTGTATGTCGCGCCTAGTACGTTTTATCAAATTGAGTCTGATCTATCAAGTTCAAAGACAGATGGGTGACCAATCATCAAAGGTTCTTGATTCTCGAGGATAATTGCCAGGAGTCGAAGGGGTCCTACGTACAAGATGCTACATACGTTTGTAAATCAATGTTTGCAGACTCACTTTCTCCGAACTATCGCGGCCAGATAGTTCTCAAAATGGTGGAAATTCGCCGAAGTTAACCTGTGATGCCTAAGAGAATGCACGTGGTGCCTTAGCTGAACAAACTTCTGGCGAAACACGGCGCAAATTACAAATGACAGAGTATTGAGAAGGGTTGTTTGCCGTTGTTAGAATCGGAGGCCTTTGGACAATAGGTACAAATAGACCGTTCCGGGCGCCGTCGTGCCCGACCTGGAACGGTAACAGCATCAACGGGCGCCTTGGGATCTCTCAGGACTCTCTCAGTGTGGAACGAGCACGCTTTCTTTTTCCCTACCACCACCACGACCTTCACGCGGTAGATGCTGCGCGACTAGAGGGGAACTCATGTCTGACGCCAAAACGAAGGTTGTGGACATTCCGGTCGGTGCGCATACAATCCGTCGCGTCTAGACTGCGCGTCCTGAACCTTCATCTCAAGACTTCAGCTACTATGGCGGTGCTGAGTCTCTGTCTGAGGGCAGGTCTCCTCGGCGGACTGTCGTTGCCTCTCCTACCGCTCAAGACGACGGCAAATCCCACATCGCTCCCCCGCAAGACCCGTCCGATTTCTTATGGATCATGACCGAGGAACCTCACCGCAGCAGGCGTATGGCTATCTTGAAGGCGCACCCGGAGGTGAGCTATATGTTCTGGACTGACCGCGTACCCGTGACGCGGCAGGATAAAGTGGAACTTTCAGGCGCAGCATGTCGTCACCACTCGTGAGCTGTTTTGCGCGTTAGGCCCAACCTCAAATGCTGCTGTTGAACCGCGCACGTCAAATGACGTGTACTATATTGACTAGACTTGCAATCTCCTGGTTCCTTTCATGTTCACTGCCGACAGTCACGCTTATGCGCGCGGTTTCGTCTCAGGTAACCAAACTTATGGGCCATGAGCCTCTCACCAAGTACGTTGTGCTCGGAGTAGTCTCGCTTCAGCTACTCGTTGCATACCTCCTACGGAACACCAAAATCTTGTCGCCATTGTTCTTATTCTGTGTGTATGTCATCGGGGGCTCTGCCAACCATAACTTGTTCCTCGCCATTCACGAAATCACGCACAACCTCGGTTTCAAAGGCATTAAGGCTAATAAGGCATTGGCTATGTTCGCTAACATACCTATCGGCGTTCCATATTGTGCGGCCTTCAAGGTAGCTTTCCCCGCAAAATCAATGAAACATAGCTGACGAATCGAGTGTGCGGCAGAGATACCACCTAGAGCACCACAAGTATTTGGGAGAAGACGGCATAGATACTGATCTCCCTACCAAGCTAGAGCTGTTATGTCTGAATAACGTATTAGGGAAAGTATTCTTTGCGTACGTGTTTTTATCACATCCGAGATAGATCACCGACTGAGAGATCTTATAGTACATTCCAAATATTTTTCTACGCCCTGCGTCCCGGATTTGTGCGCACGCAACAACTCACGCAGTGGCACATCGCCAACCTCATCGTGCAGCTTGTCTTTGACTATGTTCTCGTCAAGACTTGTGGTGTCCGCCCTTTCATATACCTGCTCGCGTCCAGCTTCTTCGCGGGAAGCCTTCACCCATTGGCTGGTCACTTCATCGCAGAGCACTATGTTTGGGATGGTCTATATCAAGAGACGTACTCTTACTATGGACCACTGAATGTCCTCGCTTACAACGTCAGTCTACTCCGCATCGACATAACCCAAACTTGCTAATTTGTAATTACTTCTTGCAGGTGGGATACCACAATGAACACCACGACTTCCCTTCAGTTCCGTGGACGCGTCTGCCCGCGCTACGGGCACTCGCACCAGAGTTCTACGACACGATCCCCTCGCATCCGTCCTGGCCCATGGTCACCATCAATTTTATTCGTGACTCTGAGGTGGGCATCTTTGCGCGCATCAAGCGCCCGATGAAGGGCAGGGCGCCGCCTGCGAGTGCCTGTACAAAAGATACAAAGGTTGCAGGTGAGAAGGAGGACTCGGACATCTCAGATGACGCGAAGTAGCTCATACGTAGTTTGTACGTACGGGTATTGTCCGGTCACTTGGTGTTCCGGTGCACTATAAATAGTCATTTCGGTCACTGTCCACAGAACAACGGTGTGCTGATCTCTCGCAGCGGACCTTGATGATCACATATGCATTGCACTGCCGTATGAAAGACCCCAATATCGTGTGTACCCGCACGGCCAAATTAAGGCGACGTTCAGGGAAGCGCGCTCACATGACATGCACGTGCGCGCGTTTGGCGCGTCGCAACCAGCTCGTGTTTACACGGAGATAGTCTGAATACAAACTAGACCTTCTAGCTGATGCGCACCCCAATCATGAACTCCGCTCAACTTCCACCAGGTCTATCAGCTTCCGTACCTTTCGAGGAAGCGGCTACAGGTGGCTCAGCAGAGTGGATGCAGTATGACAAAATGAAGCTATATACCAACGCGTTCATCAGGAAAGGTGACAAGGTAGGGTTATGCTAGCTTATCAGACATGGGAAACCCGTTACCTGTCCTTTATTTTACTGACGCACGAGAATACAGCTGTTGCTCGGGTATAAGAAACGAGGCTTTGGCAAAGACTTGTAGGTTATCGGCGTACCAGTCTTCTAGCTTCGGACTCAAGCGGAAATCCCAGGTTCAATGGGTTCGGCGGCAAGATAGACCCAGGGGAGACGGCCGACGCGGCTGCTGTTCGTGAACTCCAGGTTAGTGTCAGCCTATCGCAATGACGAAACGGGCGTCGTCTGACTCATGCAATAGGAAGAAGCTGGTATTACCGCACCGCTCGAGCACCGTGGCACTTTATTCTTTATGAGTGCGGACTCAAATGAAGCTGCACACATCGAAATCTTTTACGCTGAGACATATAGCGGCGTTGTCACAGAGTATGTGGTTCAGGTGGTGTGCGCGTGTAGCGGTTGGCTGACAGCTGCTATCAGATCAGAAGAGATGCGGCCTCAGTGGTTTGCCATTGACAATACAGTTGAACTCTCTGCGTGCGCTAGCCGAGCTGTGCCGAAGCTTCATTCATCAGCAGAGCTTGGCGAGGCAGGGTCCTTGGCTCCCATACCATACGATAAGATGTGGGAAGACGACCCGTTGTGGTTGCCGCTTTTGCTCGCGGGTCGTCATTTCGTGGGGCGTGTCGACTTCGGATCAGACAGATGTTTGCAAAAATGGTGGTTCGGTGTACATGCCTCTGTAACATAGCAAGCTACGTTACTAACGACCAACGGTGTCTGAATACACTTTAGTCAAACTGTGACCATTAAATGGTGGTTTCCGCTTCATTAAAGCTTACTGGGAGCCCTACCTGACGATGTCTTAGCCAATGCTTCCTCTAATAAAGTAAAGGCGATCGACGCTGATCCCCAGGAGCACTCGTACCCACTCCCAGAGTGTCTATGAATGTGACCGTTGTAAATATTGTTCGTATGTGAAGTTATTGCAGCGGACGTACCCGTAATTGAATACCATCGGAATCTTCCCGTTACCGCGGTCCGTATCGACCGACTCCACGCCTAGTCTGATTCCCCCGGTCCTGGACGGCCTCAACCCACAACCGACCTCGAAAATAAGGGGACGGATGTCGTCGACTGTTGGTTCACGTTGAGCCCGCACCTCGGGTGGAGCGAGGTCCGGGCAAAGAGCGAGGCAACGGCGAAGGATATCCTCCGTTGTCTCCGGTCGAGCCACTGGATACCTGCAAGAGTAGAATTCTGTATTACTTCCTGAGCGAGCCACTCATAATTCTGCTCACCAATCGTTGGCTACCTTAGTCCCTCCAAGGGCGACCTGTAAGACAGCATTGATGAGTTGTATGAACAGATTAAGCAGTAAAGGACGTACGTCGCCGTTCCTTCGCGGGATTATATATGTCCAAACAGTCCCTCCATAATCACTTGCCCGCATAGCCTTGGTAATCCAAGGCGCTCGAATCATTACGACCTGGCCTCTGCTGGGAAAGACATCCTTGTCTTCAACCCCGCCCAGGGTGCGAGCACCCAGACCAGCACATATCACAACGGCATCAACGGGTGCCGGCGAAGCACGCCCACGAGAATAAATAAATGCTCCCCCTTCAACGATCTGGTTGACATGTTGGACTGCCCCGCGGATAACGGTGCCTCCATGTGCGATGAAGCGAGACATGAGGTAATTGAGGTATACCGGAGGGTCAATAACGTAGGTGTCGAAGGAGTAGCCGCACTTGGTTCCTGGTGCAAGCGCATGTTCAGGAATTTCTTGAAACTGGAAAGGCGACTGATAAGTCTGTAGACTTCGCATGAACCGCAAGGGCGTACACCAGGCATCTCGTCAGCGTTCACCTCCAGTTTGTCATAGTAGTACTCCATCGTTTTGAGGCGACGGAAGCACCCTTCGGCTTCCCCTCCCGGTGCAGACAGATTCCACATGACCTTGAACGTGTCGTTCTGGATCTCTGCAAGAGAGCAGATGAGAGAACGGTTAGATACATAATATTGACACGCACTTCGTTCTCTCTCGTCAGAACCTCTGTAGATGACATGGTATGCTCCCTGGAAATTGAGACCACCGGTCAGGCATTTTCTCTCTCTCCAGTATAACATACAATGAACATACTGCCCAATGGCTGGTGTACTTGACCGTCTTGGGATCGCTAGGGAGTGTTTCAGCGACGACTGTTACCTCATAGCCACCTTTCTCCTGTATCAAGAGCGCAGTGGTAAGACCTGCCACTCCTGGTGTCGTGTGGGTAACGGACGGATTAGCGATGAATGAGCCACATACCGGCGCCAACGACGACAATGTTCTTGAAGGAGTTCGAGAGGGACATGATTGTACAGTACGAGAGTGAATGGTCGCGTTATCGGCCCATCCCTTTTATCCCGCGGCTTGCTTGCTGCGATCCTTTGATAATGCATATATGGACATGCCTGCACAGAGAGATGGATAAAAGGTTACAGACGCTCGTGGTCCAAACCATATAAGTACGCACTCACAGGCATGTATATTAGACCGGTCATCGGAGCTTACGATCCGGGTGACCGTCATCGAAGTCGCAGTAGATCCCAGATGAGACATATGCTCGGCGGGTTTGTACTGCGCTGAGGCACGGAAGTGTACGGCAGACTGTGCTGGGGTAGCGTATCTGCGGCGTTTCAACAGAGGAAGAGGTTCACCAGGCAAAATGCGGGCATGGGCGATTCTAATGGATATCTGCAGATAGGATGTATCTCATGTTGCCGTTCCGGAACACTCGCGGCCCCAGAGAGATCATGGCCGCCCGTAAAACTTTCATCGGAGAAGCGCACGGAAGGTTGTTACGAGACTCGCGAGCAGCCCCGTGTGGTGTCCCATGTCCTCGTTCGGATACGGATCCGCGTGCGGATGCAATGGCGAGCCTATTCTGCGCAGGTCCGGAAGTCGAAGCGGGGTCTACTTTCATGGCAAGAACTCTACGTTACCCACTGTCTAGGCTGGCCATTTTCACTGACTGCGCCGCGGCTTGTTACCCTCTTAAAATTTGTCTCATAAACGCACGTTGGCGTGTCCTATTGACGCTGTAAACTTCCTATCCAGCTGAGGCGTCCAGATACATACGCCCATTTGCACAATCTCAACCAATCGAGATTGATGAGCGTTCTCTTCTCGGCTATCAATCTACGGCGTTTGTCTGATGGTCCTCTAACCCCATATGCTTCGTTCATGGATGAAGGCTTGCTACTCACCGCCGGAGCCTGGAATTCCAGGCATGTTCTCGGGAGAAGAGCCACAGTGACAGGCGGCTGCCAAAGCAATGACGATACTCTGATTGCTCTAGAACCTGTGAAATGTGTTGAATCACACAAAATGATACCACGCAATTGAATCTTATAATCAGGAGACATGGAAGGTGACTCACTCATCGGCGGTGCACAATAGTATGCCTGAACAAGGCAAACGCGTCAAGGTTTCGACGCTAGACTGTCACAGATGCATACATTTGCACCTTGGATATGCCAGGACTTGATATGGTCAGGTAAACCTGAAGCAAAAATAGCGCTTCTTCATCAGCTCCAAGACCAAACAGCGCTTACATATCCTACCCGTCGTGACAGTAGTCCTTCGGAAAAACGCATCAGCATGTTGCGCTGCTGTGGCTGTATTTTCGAGGTAGCCACACATTCAGCTTGTTATGTCAGGAAGAGGCCGATAAACTTCACTTCCCCCGCAGACTCAAGCCAGGGCAACAGCTCGCGGGCTCTGCCAATCACCATATCACTCGAAGACCGGTGTTCTCGCCTTTCTGTATCGAACCATGCTCAGATTACTGAGATCCACCGAAGCACAGTCTTACATCACCTTATCACTTTCCCACTGACAGTCGCAAGTGTGGTCTGTGTCGGCTGCGGCGAGCCGCATATGCAGACTGAGAAAAGTAATTGACCTAACGATTGGCATATGCGCCAGAGAGTAAAACATCGACAGGGGTCCCATAGCGCTTTCACTGTGACTATAAGTCTATTGAAAGACGTACGCGTCTGTATGAGCGAGACGCTGTGCAGCTGTGCAACGAACGTTCTTCGCATCTGTGGTCAGATGCAAAACCACAGTAAGCGCAATGAGAAATGCAGCCGAATCCTTTGGCATACCGCTCCCAATAGCAATATTGACTTGCTTGTAGTCACAATAGAATCTTTCGCTTGGGACGAAATATATATTGCAGTCACTTGCATCAGTATAGAGGTAGCCAATGGAACATTTATTGCGCAAGGACAGCACGAATTACAATAGACGATGTAGCTCTCACTACTATCTAGAAGACCATCATTGCGTTTGCATTTGCAAAGCCTAGAGCTGCTAGCGAAGGCGGAGCTAAATCTCTCTGCGCCGATAGACAAATGGCCTCCTTCCCGTGAGCGACATGGAATGAGGTGATAAGGTGTTGGCACAAAAACCAACAAGCGCGACGAGCAAGTTTTGAGCGTGAGTGGCGCAGAGAGGAACTCCGATTCGTCGGGTGCTGAAATCCGGTGGCGCCGGGCGCTCTGACTGGAAGAGGTTTGCTGCGCCGGCGACTCCTCTCCGTGATGTAATCCCCCCACTGTAATTTACGTTTGTTTCCGCCCCTAACTTGCATGTGACCATGCTCTGGATGTCATGAGCGAGGGGCAACCTACGCTCGGAAATTGAATTTCATCTTTGTCTCGAACCTTCATGAAGCTCAATACACCTCTACCGCAGCCTTTGCCAAAGGAATGCTCAAAGGCAGCTAACATCTGTGAGCTCACGGCTTTCTCTGGTACTCTCTAGCCTAGCGTCCTCATACGAATGCAGTCAAGTCGTTTGTGGACAGCGGAAACAACGGCCTCGATGGGGTATGTCGACCAACACCCTGCATGGTCCGCATGCTCACAGACGAACCAAGATCATCCCTCGTAGCGTACTCCACAATGCAAAAGGCTTTGCCATATTCACAATATTCAAAGCTGGCTTCCTGTTCTCCGCAAGAGCAGGGACCGGAGTAGTCATTGCAAGGCTTGAGGACGGGAGTAAGTAGCAGATTTACCTTCTTGCGAACAGTCCAATAACAATGTTTTAGCATGGTCCGCGCCAAGTGCGATTGGCACGGCTGGTCTGGGTGTCGGTGGGCAGGCAGGAGCGGAGATGACTGACTTTCTCGTGGTCTTGAATTCTCGTTCCGTGAGTGGTCCGCCGCTTCCGCACTATTGTTGTACTGATTGTTCAAATCAGGCAGTGGTGAGTATAATGTCCTTTATCGTACCACGTCCGCGCCCCTGGCTGCGCAGCGCGAGGTCAGATGTGCTCCCACTATTTTCGTCGCCTTGGCAAGTAGGCGTAAGGCGGCGACTGTAGAAGAGATCTTCGCAGTGCCAGAGATGGTCAGAGCCACGTTTTCTGATCATATTCGGACTTTCAAGCGACCTTGAGCACGAGTCGAAGCAGACCTTCTCCGCGACTGGGAGTGCTCGCATACGCGTTCTCAGGCGTAACCTCATGGCGAGTACATACTAATTCTCTATGTGGCAGAAATCTTTCATGTCTGCCGGATCGCTGACCCTTGGTGGCAACCTAAGCATTGCTGTCGGACCCCTTGGCAGGAATGGAGAGGCGATTGGTTCCCTCAACACAAGTGGAAAGGTGGCTGCTATGTATGTCATATCCAGATTGATTTTAGCTATGTACTAATTCCCACGCAGGTACAGCTACTCAAAAACAAGAGGCCTATTCGGCGGTGTTTCAATCGAGGGCTCTGTGATTGTCGAGCGTCAAGATGCAAATGCACAAGCCTACCACGGTGACGTGTCTGTTAAGCAATTGCTTAGCGGAGCCGTTCCGTCACCGGAATGGGCGCAGCCCTTAATTAAGACTCTGGAAGCATGTACGGGAATGCCGGGCAATCGCCCATGGATACAAGATTTCCGCTCGCAGCACAATGGCCAGTATGCCTTTGACGGTACGGAAAGTCCCCGCGACGAATTCGGCTCGTCGCGCTCTTCAGCAGCCTCGAGTCCATCGTATGCTTTCGGCGGTGACAGGCCAGACTCGCTGTCAAAGACCAAGAAGTCGAAATCCCGTTCAAGCAGTTTCGGTTTCCCGCCGGCGAGCTGGGGGAAGCGCAAGCCGGCGGGATCATACTTTGAGGACGAGTTCCACGATCCGAATCGCGCTCCTGTCCCTGTAGATCCTCCTGAAGTGATGCCGCCGTCGTCGGCACGTCGCGCGTGGGAGGACCGCCCCTCACCTCGGTTGACTCGCGCACTGAACCCAGCTACGGGCTATTTCGACACGAAGTTTAAATCGGACTTTGTTACTGACGAGCAACTGCGGCGGCATCCACGACTCAGCTCTATAGACGGCACCGGGAAGATAGGAATGGCAAGCGGTGACCTCTATAGTGGACTACCGGTCGGGTCCCCGGTGAAGGCTGCACAGTCGAGTCTCAGGGGGTCGGATGCGACTAGTCATCGGCGAGCATACAGCGCTTACGCACCGCCCTCGCCGGGCGCGGATCGTGATCCGTTTGCATCGATGGATGACGATTTGAACACGCTGGACTACGGTGGAAAGCCGCCGGTAAAATTGAACTCGAGTGGACCGCCGCCGAGGCTGACGCCCAAGGCTGAGTTGACGAGGCCACTCTTGCCGCACGAAGGTGTAGCGCGCGCCATTGCGCTGTACAATTTTGACGCCGTGCAGGTGGGTGGTTTGCCCGGTGTCCCGAGTTTGTCGACGGAGGCAGAGCGCACCTAGCGCTCTTGGCTTGTGCATGAGAGCCGCCTTACGACATCCGTGCGTTTGCTGGTGGATGAACGCTGACAGGACTTCGCTTCTAGCCCGGCGATTTGTCCTTCAAGAAAGGCCAGGTTATCACGGTCACCGAGAAGAGCCACGACGTGAACACATGGTGGCGAGGCAAGCTCGAGGGTAGAGAAGGTATCTTCCCTGCCAATTTCGTCGAAGTTGTGTAAGGTGGCGTGGGCGTGGCACGAAAGCTTGTCTGTGTGCAATATTAGTTTTGTATCTATACGTGTCTCTTCTCCGTCGTGTATCACTGTCTTTCATATAGAGTCTGTATTGATCAATGTTGTCATTCATGCACATGGTCCAGGATCCAAGGCCGCGCTATTTTATTTGTTCCACAACATGATCGCAGTGGGGCGCTTCCACGGATATAGTGGTTCCAAAGGCAAAATAGGCTGCAGAAGTCGCACTGCATGAAGCATAGTCCACTTCTATAGTGCGTCAGCGTTTTCCAGGCTTCTGCTGCGTCGTCTGCGTCTAGTGTGGTTGTCTGCACCGCACCAGTAATCTAGTGGCCCACGCAGCGCACCCTACTAGTAATTCATTCATGCATGACGGGTGCCCGTGTACATATTGAATTATGTGCCCTCGATTGGTATGCAATGTCTTCTGAGGCCTATACGGTCAGTCGTGAGACCAGGCACGATGCTGGCTGTGTCGCTTCATCCTGTCTCATTTACCGTTTTAGAAGGTATATTTCCATTTCAAGTCGTGCTGATCGATCGCTCTTCGCAAGGACTGCTCTACGTCATTCCGCGTTCTTGTTGGGCTTGTGTCATACCTGTCGAATGTGTTATATATGCCATTCTATTCTTGCCCCCGGACACCCACTCACGAAAGGGTGGCGCCGTCGAGTGTCGCGCGCCGAGTGAGTTTTTTTTCCATCTCTGATGTGCTACTCTTGTTGGGGATGAGGTTGCATCACGGCTAGTCTCCTAAGAGCAGAGTACGTGTTTCCTTACATCTGCGCAGGCCGCGGATATATCAATGTCTAGTCATCATGCATGGATGGGTCATCTTGTGCCGGGCGACCAAGTGGACGCCTCCCAGTCGCCGCAGTCTAATCGAGATATGATCCGAAGTCTAAGGCGTGGCGCGGGCGACCCACTGCGGGCTTGTTTGACAGAAACGCTTGTGGTTCGCCACACAAAGAGCTGTATCCGCAAACTGTGCGAGCTCCGAGTACGCGGAAACATCTATGTGTCAAATTCTGCATTATTCGAGAAGTTGACACTGGACTGTCTGTCGGATTCTGACATCGACGATCGGGACGTTTGACGTCCTCGGTCGTATCTCGCACTCCTTCTGCCACTTCGTATGTTACCTCCTCCCCTGTCCATCCACACGTGATACGCCCTACGCATACTTATACCTCGCGCCCCTACCTTTACTGATTCGACAGACTTACGCGATCCGGTTTAGCCCCTAAACTGTCAGGGGCGCAGTGCATGGTATGGACGCAGCGAGTAAGCGTCTGCATCACGCCACAATTCCCGCTCCGCATCGACGGCGTCCTGGGACTTGCCTTTTATGGTAAATAGAAAGTGGTCTGATGTTATGGGGCGCGGTCGCTCATATCCCGTCGTCCGACGACAGACCCCTCTTCGTCTGCTCCTCCACAATGTCTACACCCCCGCTGTCGAGCAGCAGCTCGTCGGCGAGCACGCCGTCGCCCAAGTCGGAGCCATTCCAGCTTAACGCTGACGAGTCCCTCGAGCTCCTGCTGCAGGCCATCTCAAACCACGGCCAGAACGTCGATGCGTCTGGCTCTCCAGATGGATCGCAAGTGAATACTCCTCCAGATCTCGGGAGCCTTTCTACATGGGCGAACGGTGGCAACGCGAATGGGAAGCTTGACTTCGGGGACTTCAATTTCTCCCTGCCCATGGACCTTGACTTTGACCAGAACATGGCGATCGACCCGAATTCGCTGCATTTCGATTCAATCTTTGACACAAATACTCTGTCTTTGCCAGATGGCACCTCGTTCCTCATGCCTCCGCAGGCCGACATGTCTGCGGACTTGGTCTATCCTACGTCAGACGACATGAGTTGGATGCCGCAGTCCCATATCCAACCTGATACTGGTCGACGCTTGAGTGTCACCTCCTCGTCCTCCTCGTCTGTATCTGCCGCCTCGCTCTCCCCCGTTTCTGAGCCAGCTTCTGTCAGCAGCTCGCCGCCAAGCGACAGTTGCCTTAGTGATCCTGCGCAGGAGCTGGCGGACAAGGTCAGGCAAATGGCTGGTGTTACATGGGCCGTGCCTGTGAGTGCGCAGGTGCAGCAAATGGCCGCCGCTGGTATGTTGCAATCCTACGCAATTGTTTCGCGCTGATTTCTTACAGCGCTCTGCTATGCAGGCGGCCAGGCCAAGCTTCCGATCCCCCGTCTTCCTCGTCCCAGTCCCGCGGTGATGATCAAGAACAGCCCGAAGACGCCTCCCACCTCGGAGTTTGCCTCCTCGCCTAAGAGTGAGGGGTCTTCAGAAGGTTCTACGCCGCCTCCCGTGCAGTCTGTGATCGGCCGTCCCAAGACCAGCCATACAACGATTGAGCGTCGGTATCGCACAAACCTGAACGCCCGGATAACCGGTCTGAAGCAGGCGGTCCCTGCGCTTCGAGTACTGGAGGCCAAGGTGAATGCCCAGGAGAACCCTTACGGAGACGTGGTCGATTCCAGGGGTTTCGTCGACGGTGTGAAAGTTGCCAGAAAGATGAGTAAGGCGAATGTGCTAGGCAAGGCGGCTGAGTACATCAAGTAAGAGATCAATTTTTGTCCGACTGGATCAATCCTCATGGCCTTCCAGGGTGCTCAAGAAGCGTGAAGCGCGCCTCAAGCGAGAGCAGGACGGGCTCAAGTCACTTGTGTCCGGTCTCGTCGGCGGCCCGGCACTGCTCAAGGAGTGGGAGCGCGAATGGCGGGAGCGCTTCGGAGGAGAGGAGAAGGACGAGCTCCAGGAAGAAGGGGCAGCTGCAGCGAGCGACGACGAAGACGGGGACGGTGAAGACAGTGATGGGGAGGACGGCGAGGACGGCCGTGCACGCAAGAAGCCGAAGGTCGCAAAGCCGGTCAAGAAGGAGAAGCCGTCAAAGCCTGCGGCCATGCCCCAGTCTGCTGTATTGCCAGTTTCTGGTGTTGCACCGGAGAAGAGGAAGCGTGGACGGCCACGCAAGGTACCTCTCCCGCCTGTCTCAGCTGCACCAACACCATTGGCGCCTGCAGCACCCGCACAGCCTGCACCGGCGACTGCACCACCAATTTTCCCAGTGGACACGCAGATGCAGGACAACCTTGTGCAGACTCAGTCAGACAACAACGCGCAACAGGCGCCCGCGCAGCAGTATCTGCTTGCGGTGTTCGCATTCTTCTCTGTCTTCAACTCCCCGCTTGCATCGTCACGCTCCCAAGCTTACCCTGCGCACCCGCATGCGCATCATGGGCAGGTCCTCACTCCACATGTACCGCCGCACTCGGAGGCACCGCCCGTCGTGCCGGCGTCCTCGTTTGATATTGGCGCATTTGGATGGTACGAGGCTGTGCAGGCAGCGCATCTATTGGTGTCCACGCTCGTGTTTTTCTACGTCCTCGTTCCGTGGCTCTCTGGCACTCTTCGGCGTTTCAGGGGCCGCACCGCTCTGTCGCAGTTTCTCGCGCGGGCACGCGCGACATGCATGCCGTCTTCGATGCCGGACCCACACGCACTTGCGGATGGCGCACGGATTGTCAAGCCACGGGCGCACCACCAGGCCGCGCTGATGGACTCGCTTGTGGATGCGCTCGACCCTGCGCACCGTGGCTCGGCCGACGAGGCTGTCAAGCTGCGCAGGGCTCTGGGTGTGATGGACGGCTTTGTGGGATTGATGCAGGGCGTGATCAAGGCGGGGCGCGTTGATCGTGGAATCGAGTTGAACCAGCTCGAGCAAAGAGCGTGGGTGCGATTGGGCGAGCTGGTTGCCTTCAATGGTAAGTCGTATCGAGTGATCTGTTATGTGCAAAGTAACATTCCCATCCAGATCAAGTCGGCAAAGCCACTCGGCTGCAGACCTACTGGTGCATGTCCTGGCATATTTCGACCTTTGCCGCGCAGACGAAGGACTTGGCAACGCTTGCGCTTATCATGCGCCCCGTGTCCACCACGAAAGCCGCCGCACTCTGGGAGGCTGCTCGCAAGCCCGAAGTCATCCGTCCATACGAGAAGATTGTACTCGACAATATGAGCGTCGACGACGCAGCCGAGTGGCTTGCGAAGTGGCAGCGCTGGCACGAGACGGAGCGCAAAGGACGCTGTGCCGCGTGCGAGAAGCGCACTCCGCTGGGCGTCCTTGCTGCGATCCTCATCCGGGCTCGTCTGCGTAAGCACGCGGCAGCACTCTTCGTCCGTACCGTTGTGCGCGATGAAGTCCGCGCCGCGGCGTCCGGCGATTGTGTGGGCGACAGCGACGCATACATCTACGACGCCGAGAAGGACTTGTGCGAGGAGCACGAGCGCAGGGAGACCGTCGAGGCCGGCAAGTCGATTGGCGGGCGCACGGCGGAGCTTGCGGTGCTTCTCGAGCGCATCTGGCACACGGGTTTCTTCACGCACGAAGACGTGCTGCTGCCTCCGTCGCCGACGGGCGCGGGCGGGCGGGACGAGGACGTGGACTGCGAGGACATGCACGACCTCGCGAGCACGGACGAGGCGGAGATCCGGGCGCTGCTGAGCGCGACGATCATCTACCGACGCATCTTCCCCTCGTCGTTCCCCGCGTGCGCGACGTCGGTCGCGTTCATACTCTCGCCGCCGCCATCGCCCTCGCAGAGAAACGCAGCGCTGCACATGGCGCTGCGCACGTCGTTGGGCTCGCCAGCGTTTGAATACGGCAGCGGCGGCAAGCTCGAGGACGAAGAGCTTACCAACGCGCTCGAGGAGGCGCGGGACCGCGTGAACGATATGCTCGTCGAACTAGAAAAATCATGTCGGCGGGCGGTGCGCCACCCGGTGCCCGTCCACACGAGCCACTAGGGCCGCCCTGTCTGTATGTTACTGTGGAGATTCGTCGTCCTCGTTCTGATCTGTAGAGTCTTTGTATGTATCTATTTATCGCTGATATTCGTAGGATAGTAGTCGCATTTTTGAATATGTAGAGTTCTTGGGCTAGTCTAATCAACTTGAATTGAGCTGTGCGCGTGAGCTCATAGTCTTCGCAAGTACTACCAGGTCGAGATTATTGATAGGTGCATACGAAACTGCCGCTTGCTGCTTAAATCTCGCGAGCAAGAACAAAGGAGAAAGGCGACGAGGATCTCATCTCCTCTTCGAACAGCGACAAATCCACGACTACTCGCCGAAAGCGCTTGAAGGTTACGGCTCGGTGTTATTAATTCAGCAGTGTGCATTGCGGCAATCAAGCTACGTATGACGTACGAGTATCTACGGGCTGGCCAAGCGCGAGCGTTCAGTAAGGTAAATGATCCATGAGAACAGGAGCCGTGGCCAAGAAATAAGGGCGCAGGATACCACTACAGTAGTACTAGTAGGTAAATATCTAACGTACATGTTCAGCGACGCGGGGAACTGGGACGAGACGGTATATGATACATTTTGTTGCGAGTCGAAAGCAGGTGGGAGAGCGACTTGAGGGGGATTCTTCAGAGCGAATGCGTTGTACTTGTAATTCAGAGCTGTTGCGAAACGTGCAACCTTTTGATGTGGACTTGAAGCACACAACGGCGGTGGCTGACTGACATGTTCACGGGATGGGTATCGACTGCGCCTGCACCGCCTGTGCGGGAGGACCACAGAAAACTCTCAGAGTGAGGATGCCTTCTTCCATGGAGACGTGCAGGTTTTCGGCCTGTTTGAGAGCCGGGACACGGGGCGACGAGGGGGACAGACAAAGACAAAGGCACGTCCGTCAGTAGACGCGGCGGGCGGGCGGGCACGCGCACCTTGGTCTCGGGGGGCACGGGGAGGCAGCGCCCGAACGCGCCGCACTTGCGCTCGCGGACGGCGTGCAGCGCGCCGCCGTGCGCGCTGTCGGAGATGAAGTGCGAGGGGAACGCGACGCCGGCGACCGCGAGCACCTTCATGCGCGAGTGCGGGCACTGCGCGAGCGAGATGCGCACGTCGGTCTTGCGCACGCCCGGCAGCTCGAGCATCGCGATGAGCAGGCCGCGCGCCGCGTCGAAGTGCACGTCCGCGCGGATGTTGTAGCGCGGCATGTTCGCGTGCGCGTGCGCGGGGACGGCGGGCAGGCCTTGGGCGTGGTGCGCGGGCGTGACGGTGGGCGTTGATGCGGCTGAGGTGCCGGGGCGATCGAAGCTTCGGGGGCGAAGGGAGGGTCCTCGGGTGTGAGGAGGGCTGGGGCACGGGCAATCTGGGACGCACCTCAGGCTCGGCGCCTCGGCGCCGGGAAGCGTGCTCAGTAGTAGTCGCTCCCGCCAGACGTTGGCGGCGGGGCAGCCTAACGATACAGCGGGGGTACTCGCGGGCAACGCGGCTCTGCTGCTGCTGGGCATGGTGCGCGCAGGCAGGGCGGGAGGGCGCATCGGACTCTGTGACTCACGCTCGTGCACTGGGGACAGTCTGGCTGCGGTGCCGGTGCGCAGCGGCGCTGCGGACTGAGGACGCTGGTACGGATGCGTACCGTACGCCTGCGCAGATCGACGTGCCGTGCGAACGGGCCCCGCCCCCGCAGATGCATCTCTTACGCTCTCAACTAGCAGTTGCGGTTGTTGATCTTGGCGGAAGTGCGCTGGCGTGATATTATCGAACCGGAAACTATTTGTTGAACGCTCTTGGAGCTGGATCTCTGCAGCAGGCTGATAATATTGAGGAGTGGGCGCGTATCCGGGCCGTGGTTGAGTGTCTTGCTGTGTCTGGTACCTGTGAGTTTCATCCCACTCATTCCAGGCTTGCTGTGGATTCATGGATAAAGGAAGGGTACGCGAAGGCATATCGCCAATGCGGGCGGGCGTGGTTATATACGCGCGAGAGCCTGACTCCCGTGATCCGCACGGGCCCGCCAGAATTGGCGTATTAGGGCGTGAGGCGCTGCCCGCCCTGCCTAATATGGAAACCCCGCGATAAGTAACATAGCAACCCGTCGCTTCTCGGCGATGGCCCTGGCCGCGGCGCGCACGAGTCCTCCTCGAGGTGTTCGGCTCGTCGTTATCTCGCTCCTGAAGAAGACGACAATACGCACCCATTGTTCGGGATATCACGGAACCTGCCATTTAGCCTCAGCGTTGTGCCGCAGGTAATCGGGCAGGCCGCAGTTCGTGCAATGCAAGAGAAGATCGTAGAATGAGTGCCTGTCCTTTGACCTATTAGTGGTATTAACAGCAATCAATGACGACAGGCCTGCGTAGACTTATACATGGGTTGAAATATTGAAATGGAGAGACGAAGGCCGAGTACTGAGTCTGTCCTGCGAGGCCGTGTCGAGTGTCTATGCGCTATGCGACGGAGCGACGAGTTTCTGTAAGCTGCAGTGAAATGAGTAGGTCTGATGTTAAGTGAGTATTGCAGTTAATTAATTCTATATTGTCAGACTTACCCGAGGATACGCCGGTGCGGGAATTCGGAATCGACAGTCGGAACTATGGTCTCGACCTGACTGGACCCGGCGAAGTATCGTCGCGGCCTATCTCTGCTAGAAGTCCGCTTGCGCGCACATCGAGTTCAACAAGTCGGAATCAGCTGTAGCCTGTGAGCTTGCTGTAACCGCTTGCAGGCTGACGCGAAGTGAGGTTAGGGTCTAACACTAAATATTGCTTTTCTGGGGCACCCCTTATCCTTTTGCAGATTGTCGGCACGTGATGGAACGCCTGTGGTGGACCTTGCAATGGTAAAGGCATGGTCCTTTCAACGTTTCTTCGTGTCCGAGAATTGAACTCATCAGCAGAGGATATACCCTGCAACCCGCCAGTCCAACCCCCGATATTGAGGAGACGGAGGTGATACAGCATTAAAGTCTTGTTGAAGCAATCTGAACCTCTCAGTCCCGCCACCATGTCAGTCTCGCCGCCCGTCCGGAGATATTCGTCTACGACGTCAAGCAGTCGGGAGGACCTTATCAATCAATACGAGGCGGAGGAAGAGCGCATCATCAACGTTCTGTCTCGCAAACTTGAGCGGGTGCGTACTCCTTCGCGGCCCGGGTATATCATCACACTCACCTCGGCTGCAGCTTCGTGAGGAGAAGATTGCGCTCGAGAACACCCTGGAGGCTGAGTCGGAAAGCCATGTGAATAGGCTCTCGCGGGAGATTTCTGCCCTCCGTCTGGCGCAGCAGCAGCAGCAAGCACAAGTGAACGGCGGCACAATGGGCAGCGGCAGCGGCTCACCCGTCGATACACGCCTCGGGCTGCACACCTTCCTGGGCTATCGCAACCCGGCGGAACCATCGTCCGAGATGATGCTCGAGGCGATGCGCCGCGAGAACGAGCAGCTGCGCAGCCGCCTCGTCGACACCGAGCGCGACTACATGCGCATCACGCGCCTGAACGAGATCTACCGCGAGGAGCTGATCGAGCACCGCCGCCGGGTGAGCCGGGTTCCCCTCTCTGTGTGCGCGCGCGAGACGACTTTGACGCTGTTCAGCTCGGCCTGCCCGTCGACAACCTGATCGGCCTCGCATCCGCGGAGCCGTACTCGCAGCCGACGCACCGCCGCGCGAGCTCCGCCGCGTCCTCGCCCGCCACGTCTATAGGCGTCCTCGCGAGCCCCAGCCCACAGAGACAACACCCGCTCACGGCTGCAGCGGCATGGCCAATCCCCGGGGTCCCCATTCCGCGCCCGCCGTCGCAGGTGCATCACCCGGCAGCCTCGCTGTCCCTCGAGTCATCTGCAGCGACCACGCCGCTCTCGCACTCGCCGTCCTCGCCCACCGTGTTCTCCACGTCTGTGTCGCCGCTGGCGAGCTATGCCACGGGGATCACAACACCACCCTCGTCCGCGCCCCTCGTGGCCCACCCGCCTGCGCCGTATCCCGCGCCACCGCCGCCGCTGTCGTACCCCTCTGTCCCGCCGCCGTCGCTGTCATCGTCTTTTGGCTCGCCTCCGCCGATGATGGGGGAGCATTTTATGGGCCGCGGACGCAGCAGGGGCGCGAGCCACAGTCGACGTACGAGCGTGGAGAGAGGTGCCCGGGTCGCAGAGACGGGCTCCTTGTTGCCTCGGGGCCGCGTTGGAAGGGGGAGTCTCCAAGGTATGCCCGAGGTTGAGACCACAGCCGCCGTGAACGGAAGCAGCCGCTCCGGACATGGACACGTACAACAGAGATTATCGTGAGCCCTCGTCGGCCTCATGCGTGACCCTTTTTATTCACGAGCGCGTGCCATGCTCAGTGGACTCTAAAATCGACTACAGCATTCGTAATTTCTTGCCTGGGACAGTCTGTAGCAGTCAATGTACATATACGGTGCACCAGCACAATCGCTGCCGGTAGGGTAATCAAAAGCTAATTCCTTGCAGCCCCATTGACGCCGGCAGGATGACCTGCACAGCATCTGCGTGAGACGCTGATAGCAGAATACGAGTAGGTGCCAACTGCACGGACCACTAATGATGTATGCCTGCAGTTGGACGAGGTAGGTCACTACGCTTGCGACGACCTCCGGGCCAGATGCCTCTGATGCCTCACTTCTTGGCGCAGTAAGCAAACGACTGTTGGGCACTGAGACATACCTTGCCCCGGTCGCGTGAGTTGCACAAAGGGTCAACTGTATGCGGATATGAGCGGACGTGGGGTCAAACCTGTACGCTGTATCACCGTCCGTATTCTTCGTACCTCCTAGCGTCGTAGTGATGGTATACCCATTCAGTTCCGGGCCGATAGCCAACTGCTCATCGAATTGTGATCAAGTTTGGAATTCTGTGTCAAGCTACACCCATAGTAAATGTTGATATACAGTATCGCCCTTCAGTATATCGCATAACCGTTCCCTTGCGTAAATTGAACCATTGAAGGACTATCCAACATGTGCACCCCCATTCACATGGATAGATTGACCTATGTTACAATATATCATTAGTACAGAATGACATCAAAGCTCTGATTCTGTATACCGGTGATGAAATACGCCTCAGGTTTAACGAGGTACGAGACAATGCTGGCGATCACCTCTGGACCAGCGTCTGGACCATCGGGCGGAGCGCCTATCCACTGCGAAGGCAGAACAGTCTTGATTAGAATCCCGCACAGAAACATCCAGAGTTGACTGTACCGCCTTGACCCTAGCGCCAGGCTTGCCTCCGTACTGTGCGTCATCCTCCACAGATGCTGAGATATACTGTATGTCAACATGCACCGCAAATAATGAAATGTAAGGCTGGGCGTACTCATGGGCGTGATGATGACCCCAGGACAGTATGCATTTACAGTGATGTTATGTTCTGCCAATTCGAGTGCTATCATGTTGCGTCTGTGAACTTCTTTGACACTTTCAAGCGGGAGAAGGGCTCACCGAGCGATTGAGTGAGGCCCCTCACGCCGAACTTCGAGGCGCTGTAGGCGGAGAAATTGATAGCGCCTGGCACTCCAACCATAAGATACACAAGAGATCTACATGCACCACCTTACCTCGCCCTCCCAACAGGGATGATGCGGCTGCAAGAAACACAGGGCGTGAGTAGGCCCATCACGAGCACAGGAATAGCAGACACAAATGTGTACCGAGGATTCTTCCACCACGTCCTTGCTTAATCATCTGTAATGCCGCGTACTTGTAGCACAACATGACTCCGCGTAGATTGACATCCATGATACGGTCCCATGTCTCCACACTCACTTGAAGAACGCTGGGAATCACCAAATACCAATCAATACCGAATGGAGACGTCAACGTACTGTCTAGGATCGATCCCACTGGGGATATTCCTGCGTTTGCTATCATCTAGGAAAATGATCAGACCGTCTGCCAGCAGGAGTGATGTCCATACACATCACATACAACATCCACGCTTCCAAGGTCCTCTACGGCCTTTGCTACCATTGCCTTGACTTCATGCTCCACAGAGACGTCCGCAAGGATTGTCGTCGACCGCCCGCCCTGGGCCTGTACTTCCTCTGCGACTCTGGCGAGATTATCGGCGTTGTTTGGAATGTCATTGAGGGCTACATGTATTCCGTCTTTTGCTAGTCGAAGGGCGATTGCCCTGCCAATACCCTGCGCAGCTCCTGTTATGATCGCGACGCGCTGTTGATCAGACATACTGCACAAGAGGAGTAGAAGCAGTGTGAGATACGCACAAGGATTAAGGCGAGCAGCGCACTTAAAGCGGCCGCGGGTTTGACAAGTCTGACCACGAAGGGTCATTTGTACCAACAAGGTGACAAACGATCGGCTTCGACAGCCGTGTCCAGACTGCCATGACACACGTCAAATAACCACGCCGCCATAATCCCTACAACGCTGTCAGTAATACCCAATACAAAGTGGCGAGAAGACTGGTCACGGTACCTAGTCTGCTGATGATCGCCCTGTAAATTCGCCTGTGTGACAAGACTGTCCCCAGTAATCTGTATATGCCAATCACTCTTTGTTTTTATACAGGCCACTTCTGAACCCGTGGGGGCAACGAAAGTAGGCAAGCACGGTCTTATTGCGCCTCGACTGTGCCTCGACATGGCGTCCCGCTGTCACAACGCACGAAGAGAGAACATTCCGGCGAATGGCATACGGCATGCCCACTGTGTCCTATGACCATCCTGAACGATACAGAACATCCCCGACCATGCTGTAACGTGAGTGCATGCGTGAAAATATGCATCGGGCTGGACGTTACCGTGATGCTCATAGTAGAGGGTTACGGGTGAAAAGGGTACACGGAATCAATCTGGCCAGTAATTGAAACATCGCGCCCAGTAATCACTATGAGCATGACCACAGGTATAGATTAATCGTCTGAAGCGTAGATATGACTGTGTGGCTAACAAGATCGATTGCGGCGGCTTCGTGTTTGATTTTGACATTCTTAGCAGATATAGCCTGCTAAACGGCATCCTGAAACATGTTTCACGGACGATCATGCAATTCATCCTCGGAGCGGTCACAGCATAGGACGTAAATTGGGACGTCTTATGACATATAACGCCCGCCGTTTACGTCAATTGACTGACCTGTCGTGTTGAAAGCGGTAAGCCCGGAAGTAGGCCAAAGGCTAATGAACGTAAGGTGGCATACCAGTGATAAAGTAAGCCTCAGGCTTTACGAGATACGAGACGATGCTCGCAATGACTTCTGGCCCGGCGCCTGGCATACTTGGCGGAACCGGTAACACCTGTAGATTCATGCGTGCCGTAGACACAGCATATTTTATGAGTGAGAGATCCCTGCAGATTGGAAGACGACGAGAGATACATGCCGCGTTACCATGCTGGTCCGTAGATTGTCCACTTGTAGATGCAGATGCTGCGAAATATTCATGATCAAGAAGCCATGGCACGACGAAGGGAATAGCGACATACTCATCGATGTGTGGATGAGGCCCGGACAATAAGCGTTCACAGTAATATTATGCTTGGAAACCTCAAGCGCTGTGTTTGTCACACGTGCCAAATGAGGGACTCGCAAAAAGTAGACACGGCATTACCCACCAAGAGACTGTGTGAGACCTCTAACTGCGAACTTGGTTGCACAATAGCTGGAAAATGTCATGGCCCCTTCAGTTCTTCGTCAGGCATAAAGATAACAGATAAGACTAAGAACGTCGTGCACCTTTCTTGCCTAAGATCGACGAGGCGCCTAGAATGACACAGATTAAGCAACACATATCTCAATAAACGACAGGACTATTACATACCAAGGATCCTACCACCACGCCCTTGCTTGATCATCTGCTGCGCGGCATACTTGTAGCATAACATCACACCGCGGAGGTTCACAGATATCATGCAGTCCCAATCCTCCACGCTCACTTCAAGCATCGAACAACCCATTTGAATAGCATATGTGAACGAGAAAAACACACATACTATCGATAAGCTCTACACTTCTTGCTATTCCAGCATTTGCTACCATCTGCGAAATAATGTCTCTGTCAACATGTACGAGTCTGGTACGGATGGTTGCGGCTCACAATGTCTATTCCACCCAGGTCGGATACAGTCTGCTCGATGAAGCCCCGAACCTCGCCTTCTACGGCCACATCACCAATGAGAGGGATCGATCGCCTGCCTTTCGCCTGTATTTCGGCAACGACTTCTAAGAGCTTCTTTTCGTTACTCGGGATGTCGTTGACGGCGACATCGATTCCGTCGTCGGCTAGTCTAAGAGCGATAGCTCGACCAATCCCCTGCGCAGCACCGGTGATGACAGCGATACGGGGCTCTTGGGACATCACGAAGACAGGAGAAGGAGACAAGTAATGTGGTTGGCGGATGGGTTGTGAGCATGAAGCCACATATATAGCTGAGAAGAGGCTGATGAGTGTCAGAGAACGTCATCAATAAAGAGTCATTTCCGAGGTCCCGCGTACATTTGTGGTGTCTGCCGTGCTCGAGGCCTGCTCTCTTCTGTTTGGGAACAGTGCTAAAGCCGATGCTGGCATGTGAGGCAGTAAACCTGTACCCGGTAGATCAAATAAATCTTCACAGCCGCGATGCGGTTCTACCCAATCGAGAATATCGTCATTGCCATGCAGGACCAGCGATGGCCGAATCAGCATTCCTCAATCCATCTGTATGAAGGCAGCTGCCTTGTTTGGTGAGCACCCAATTGTCTGCGCAGATGAGTATATCAATTGAGTCTGTACCTGCTCAAGAACGGAGGTTGAGAGTATGAAAGGCGCCGCATGTTGCATTCTGGCATTTGGCATAATCCGCCTGTTTCTATTTCTGTATGACAAATAATTTGATCACAGCATCAAAGTTGCCCGATGTGTCCGTTTCCCTTCGGCTCAACCATCTGTCTATCGCGGCGTCGACGAGTGTCGACGGCGTTCTCGGATTGATTCTTTGCGGGAAGTACAGCTGGTTCCGGCGTCATTTACGCTCATGTCGTCACGTCACATCACGGGCGGTATCGTAAACGACGCCGGAATCAGCGGCACTTCTGCAAGCGACAGTAAGTACACTCGTACGGCGGCTTGCTGACACCGGTTGAAAAACGGTTGGTACCGGATCCAATCAATGCCCATTGGTTCGAAGTGGTCTCACCTTGTCAATTTTACGCATGCTGATGTTGTCCTGAGATTCTCGAACCATCGGAGGACTTAGATGCTGAACTCCCGAGGGCGGGGCGGGCGGAAGAGAGTGCCGATCGTGCTGCACTGTACTCGGCTCGATATGCTGGATCTGAAGTTCCAATACTAGACAAATCACAACTCCGGGGCTGAGCGAGACATTCACTACGGAAGGGCTTGCTCCATGGTCGTGCATTTGCGCTCTGCGATGGCTCGCATGCTGCCTGTACCTTTCAGATGTCATGATAGACCAACGACATGACATTAATACATACCTCCACTGACTTTTTAGTCGCAGACAAATTTTGCCCTTCTAATGTCAAGACACTGCATGGAAAATTGACACCAAGCTAGACAAACGTCAGCACTTGCTCTAAAACTTGCAATCCATCTATAGTGGCATTCAGACACCATGCAGACAATATATCTCAAAGTTGAAGATCCGAACAGATGAGGCCTTGCCCAGATGCGCACAGGGTCACACAGCTTGATATCAGAACCGGATTTCATCGACAGTCGTTTGTTTACACTTGTTGTCCAAAAGCTTCTATTTTCAATAAGTGCAAACATAAGTAGACGCCCGTCAACGGGTGCACGCTAAATGCACTATCCGGATTGTGGCACACCATGAGTAGTCAGTGATAGCGGCCACTACATTGGAACTCAGACGCATGCATGATTCGTATCGTGACAAACAAATTTGGTCTACCATGAGCTTGCGAGTCAGATCTCTCATAGGAACGGCTTTGTTGTGGACCATTGCGGTGTTTTGGGCAGCCTTCGTTCACTGAGGTCGAGGGAGCAGACCTAATTACCTGACGACCATGATTCAATGATCCCCTCAATGTACGTTTTTATGAAATTCACCTACGCACTATCCGTGAGATGGTGCTTCTACAGGAGCAGCGCAGTCGAAGTCCAGGTCCTTTGCAACATCCTCCCATTCATCCATTGACTTCAGGAGCATTCTGCAATGCTCCCGCGTCGCCGTGTAGGTTGGGCCGCCAATAAACAGGTACAGGGGGAGATCTCTTCCCTTCGCCTTGCCTTCCCCTCGTACGGCATCGACGAGAACCTCCATCGCCTTATCCGGGTCGCCAGGTGCCCGTTCCCAAGCGCCATCGAACGAGTGTATAGCTTTCTGGCGGAAGTCATCTAGTCCGGGCGCAGGGTTATCAACAGTGACAGGAGCAATATGGATGCCCTCTGTACGAAAGCCGCCGAAGCAGGCAATGAGCACGCGGACGCCAAACGGCTTGAGCTCGCTTGAGTATGTCTCAGCCGCGCCTGCAAGATAGGTTAGCATGTTCGCATTATATCCCCATATCGGCGAACCGTGCAGTGCGGCTTTTGATGCCACGTAAGCTCCCGTCAGCTGAGATTACATTGATAAACGTGTGATCGTTCACAGAAAGTATGAGACCTACAGGCATGTCCGGCTTGAACACAGACCTGCTGCCCATGAACACAACGGTGCCCGAGCGTCGCGCGCGCATGTAAGGCAGGATCGCGTTAGTGAGGTTGAGAACGCCGAAAAAGTTGGTCTGGAACGCTGATGAAAGTGTGGATTCTCTACGCAGCCAGTGTTTTCTTCGGTATCATGGAAAACCCATGGAGTTCGCGGCACCACGCACCCTAGTTCTTCCAAGAGTGACTTGGGCGCCACTCCGGCGTTGTTGACAAGGACGTCGATACGTCCCCATAAGCCAGCAGCTTTGGCTGCCAATTTCTGGATATTCTCGTGGGTATCTGCAAGATCGAAAACGAGCACATGCACCCTGCAGCGCTCCTCATCGGACAGCGGGATTTGGAAACGATCGAGAGCGCGGACTGTGGCAATGACATAGTCGCCTCGTGCTAGAATGGATTTGACAAGCCGTTTTCCGAAACCTGACGATGTTCCTATAGACAACGCACTATCAGTGTTTGCGTGCGAAGATGCACCGAATGTGAATGGTAGATGCATTGCAATTGGCCGAGGATTCATTTACCAGTTACGAGCCAAACCTTGCGACTAGCATCTAGGTCCAAATCCATCGTCGCGATAAGTCGATCAGAGAACCGTAAGTGCTCCTGGGTTTCGCTGACGTAGCGTAGCTTGCCTGCTAGCTTAGACTAGTGACGTATTTATATTGCGGGGCCCTAAACCGCTTGTTATGTAGACGCGAGTTTCACATGATAGGCGCGACTCGGATAGGGGAAGCAGCGATCGGCTTCAGCTGAATGACTCCGTCGGATGGCGTTACAGAAAGGATTGTCTGCGGGGTCATTGCTTCAATATGGACGGGAGAAGGAATCGCCTATCATATCTCTGCGGATTCTGTTCGCAGACAATGCACATGGCCTCAATATCTATGAATCAATTGAACGGCATGCGGCTCACGATCGCGTCGCGATCGTTCATGTTCCATTGATTCCTGCACGAAGCTGTGTGCCGATTCTCCTCGTTCGCCTCATCAGCGATCCTACTTCTGGCCTTCTAGGTTTCAACGTCAAAACTGGTGCCCGTACAGTGGTGCGCACTGCATGGGACGGAGAATGTACATCAACGCGACGGTAATGAATAATCGGGCTAGTGTGACTTGCTGGGGTTTCGACAGAAACAAGCGCCGATGAGGTGTTTGTTCCGTCCCTCTCACTCAACACTTTAAAACTCCAAAAAATGATTGGCTTTACTTCACGGCTCAACATCTCACCTGGCCGATTCTGGTGTACGAATATCTGCTACAAGCGATAATAAACTGGTCTAGGGACTCGAGTCACCAGGGTTGCGATGCAAACCGGGAAAATGCCTGCCCACATTTATTCTTTTAGTCCTCGTCATATCCTACCGTCAAACAACATGTGTTGAGGAGAGATCGTCTATGCCGAGCTGCCCGTCATCTGTTTCAGCGTTGTGACATATCCGAAGACTGAAGTTTCTCAATGTGGTAGCAACGCTGGAGACAATCACAAACTCAACCAAGCTCGACTAGCTCGTGCCATCGTTGACCGGGACCGCCGACGCATCACCTTCGAGATGATCATGTATCTCGTGCCCTTATCAGCGCGCCAAACGACTTAGTTCGAGGTGCATAGAGCTGCGGTTGTGCGAGCGCCCACGACGGTCCTCTCCGAGTCAATATCGTAGGTTGCGCAAACATACCTTTCCCTGACCTTGAGTTGTCAGTCTATCCTTGCGTACATCGAGCTAATCGGACTCGCTGCTAGCTAGCAAGGCTTCTATACTCGTGCGTCGTTCTTATAGTGGTTGTCATCGTCATCCAGGCCTAACGTGGATGTGCGCGACAGGTATCCGCACGCATTCGTTAGGTCTGATGGCTGAGGAACATGACGCAATTGTCGGGGAGAGCACTTTCCCGCTAGAACTGTACGAACACATCATGGACCACCTTTGGGACGATGTCCGCACTCTCACAGCCTGCACCCTCGTCTGCCGTGCATGGGTGCCGACATGTCGCCATCATCTATTCCACACAGTCACTCTGAACTCTGTGAAGGATTGCGCTCGCCTCAACAAGCTCATCGAAGCCGGTCAAAGCTCGTCATCGGCTGCTGTCCATTACTTCCGCACGCTTTCTATCGTCTATGACGATAAAGTTGCGACTGAGTGGGTCAATGACTGGGTGCCGCGGCTACTGTCGCATCTCGACGGAGTAGAGCATCTGAAGGCGGACCTATACGACTGGTCACAAACCTTCAGGGATACGCGCCAAGTCATCTACACGTTTTCTTCCAGGATCACCTCTCTGCAGCTAGACGCCAGCTATTTCGATCATCCGAACGATTTCTTTGCCCTTCTTGTGGCGTGTCCGCTGCTCACGGCCCTCCGGTTGTCGGGTATCCACTGTCGGAGAGACAGTGGCGCACCAACGCAGTCCCTGGCCACAAGGCGCATTATTCTTACCGAGCTGCATCTAAAGGAAGTGCAAAGTTACTTTGCGTATTTGCTCGTTCACTGGCTCTTCGCCGCTTCCGCTGATCTCACATTGAACCGCCTTGTCTGGGAAGACCCAATGCCCGTGTTCGGCGAGACGGTGAAGGTCGAAGCAAGGGATACATCTGTGCCCCTCCTGACAAAAGTGCTGCAAGCGATCCCCTATAACTGCTTGAGGCACCTCGATCTGAGCTTCTTTAATAACTACAACCGTACGTGCTGACACGGCTTACGACTTCGAGTGCGGGCGCTCACAAATCAGGCAGCTGACGTCGGGCAGCTGGACCTCTCTTCATTCAGTCAGCTCGAGACACTCGCCATCTACCATAGCTCTGTGGGAGACGTCGAGGAGACGTACCCCTGTCCCTGGATCCCTCATGTCCTTTCTAGGCTGACGTCGATGGGGCTTTGCCTGCTCTCATTTCAGTTTGACCTCGTCCCGGATGCAGAGGAGAACCTCGCGCTTGACTTCCTTGACTGGGCTCACCTCGACGAGGTCATAGCATCCCTGTGCAGCACGCGCCAAGGCGTGCGTGTCGCATTCCACTTCAAGGATTGCTGGAGAGGGAGCTACGACGTGTGCGAGATCGTGCACCTGCTGGCAGGCCGCCTGCCTAAATTGCGAGGCACGTCCGTGTCCGCGGTCGTGCTGCATCACTACCCTCTGGGGTTCGACTTTTTAGTGGGTAAGATGGTGTACGATGTTCGTGAGGCGCTGTTGCTGTAGCAGGTGCGTTACGCCACCTTTGTCTGCATGCTTGTGCATTCTAACGGCGACACGGAAGGACGGTATTTAGTAAAATTCATCAAGAACATCTAACGATATGTTGTGCATGACCGCCCTTACAGTCTGCTCGCACTACCATTTAGATAGTACTGTCGTTGTCATCTCTGTCGGGACTCTATTGACGGGTTGATACCCCCAGTACCAATCAGCGACTATGCCAAGCCGTGCCATCTGTTGCTATGAACGTATACATATATTTGCCACAGCCTCTCATTGACGCGGTTACAGTACTAGTGCACAATTACCTACAGAGTCGTAAACATTGTGTATATGCTTGGCGCCGAGATCCCTTGTCAGTCTCGTCGTACCTAGACGGTCTAGCGGAGAATATTCAATCGAGGCTCGATCACTCGTCATTCGAGTCATATCTCAGTAGGAATCACCTTGATACTAATAGCCCGAAGATGCTTCGGATTCACTCGGCTCTACCCTTGAGTTCAAGGCACCAGCGAGTCTGTTTGGAATCACTTTGGGCCTGTGTATATCCCGTCTCCCAGACTCACGAGACTTCTGCAGTGCACCGTTCCGAACAGGTCTTTTGCTGCTGAGCCGTAGATATATTCATCGATATGTCGACCACAAACAAGAATGTAGTGATAATCGGTGCAGGTACGTCGTGGGGGTTCCCCAAGGGAAGGAGCTATGCCTTTCTGATCGTGTCTTCTAGGAGTTGCTGGCCTTACTACGGGCATCGCGATCCTGGAGAAGGGGGGCTACGATGTGACGATCGTCGCCGAAACGTTCCCCGGCGACCCGAGGACTATCAAGTATTGTAGCAACTGGGCAGTGAGTCGCGCAGCGGTCCTACTACACTTTGAGCTCGTACTAACACGGACATATCATCAGGGAGGACACCATGTCAGCCATGCGAGCGGCGACCCGAGAATGCAGAGTGAGGCAATCAGGACTCGTATCGTCTACGCGTGCTTATCTACATTATAGAAATCGACGAGGACACATTCAAGGTGATGTGGGAGCTCTCCGCACCAGGCGGGGACGCCGAGGGCTGCTTCAAGCGCATCCACGAGACCGAATACTTCTACGACGGGCGCGACGCCCGTCTCAACTGGATGCCTGACGTCCGATCTTCCCGCTCACACCCGCCCCTCGCGCTGACGCCCCCTTCCCGCAGTTCACAGTGCTCCCCGAGGCCGCGCTGGTCCCCGGCGCGCAGACCGGGGTGTCCTTCACGACGGTCACCTTCGACGCGCCGCGCTACGTCGGCTACCTCCTCGCGCGCTTCGTCGCGCGCGGCGGCACGCCCGTGCACGGGTCCGTGCAGCACGTCGCCGCGCTCGCGGAGGGCGGGCCGGGCCTCTTCGCGCGCGGGCGCGCGTCCGCCGCGCCGGTCGATGCGCTCGTCGTGTGCGCGGGGCTGGGCGCGCGCACGCTGGGGGGCGTCGAGGACGCCGCGATGTACCCCGTGCGCGGGCAGACCGTGCTCCTGCGGGCGCCGTGGGTCGCGGGCGGGCGCACGGCGAGCCACGCGGCGGACGGCGTGTGGACGTACGTCATCCCGCGGCGGTGCGGCGAGGTGAGCGCATACGTTCGTTGTGTATGTGCGCGCGGCACTCACGAGGGCGTTTGGATCGTCGTGTGTGACAGGTGGTGTGCGGCGGGACGAAGCTCGAGGACGACTGGTACCCTGCACCGCGCCCTGAGACGACGGAGGACATCCTCCGCCGCTGCCTCGCATTGCACCCGGAGATCGCGCCGCCTGAGGTGCGCGCGGCGCGTGAGCCGACCGTGGACGACGTGCGTCCGTTGATCATCGACCAGGGCGTCGGGCTGCGGCCGGCGAGGAAGGGCGGTTTGAGGCTGGATGTAGAGTGGATCGATGGCAAGAAGGGGAAGATCCCAATGGTGTTCAACTACGGGTGAGTCTGCTGCAGTCGGTCGAGATGACGCAGAGGCTGACGGCGGGTGTAGGCACAGCGGGTCTGGCTTCCAGTCTTCCTGGGGATCAGCTACAGTTGCGCTAGATCTGTTGGAGCAAGCACTCAGTAGCAACGGGCACGCACAGTAAAGCGGGAGCACAGCTGTTTAAGTATGGAGACTCATCAATGTTAGGACTACTTGTACAACAGACCAGATATACATTTTCTGACACGAACCCGTTTCGCTTAGTTGTACAGGCCTACTCTGGGTCAACAAGGCAGACGACCTTGCCCGCGGCAGAGTTGGCCTCCATGTAGGCGTGCGCAGCGCCCGTCTCCTCCATCTTGAACACCTTGTCCAGGCTTGCACTGAGTTCGCCGAATGCGACTGCATCGACTATCCACTGCAGTGGGGCCTTCGAGATATCGAGATAGTGCGACGAGTAGATTGTAAAATGCTGCACACCCCATCAGCGCGCTGCACGATGCCGATGCGACGGCCACGCACCTTCCACGGCGATAGTGACGACATCGGATTGAATTCCTTGAGCGTCCACTCTCCCGACACGCATCCGATCATCGACACAATGCCGTCGTCTGACATGCTCTGGAACGAGTCCGCCACCGTCGTGCCCCCCACAAGCTCGACGCACTTCGTCG
The DNA here is from genome assembly GCF_002117355.1 of Postia placenta MAD-698-R-SB12. Classification (NCBI taxonomy): domain Eukaryota; kingdom Fungi; phylum Basidiomycota; class Agaricomycetes; order Polyporales; family Adustoporiaceae; genus Rhodonia; species Rhodonia placenta. The sequence goes on along the minus strand of NW_020169836.1, from coordinate 2,222,196 downwards.
CGCCCCGGCCCTCCGTCGCCTTCTTAACCTGCTCGCTCACCGCGTTGTCCTTGTCTAGCAGCACGACGTCCGCGCCCGCAGCCTTGATTGCCCGCGACTTCGCCTCGCTGCGCGTCGTGGAGATGACGGTCGGCTTGACGTCCGGCGCGAAGAGCGTGGACTTGGCAAGTGCGGCGCATGCGAGCCCCACGGAGGTTGTGCCGCCGCGGATGAGGAGTGTGTCCGTCGGCTGCAGCTTGAGCGACTCTGCTAGCGTGCCCCAAGCTGCGAGGGAGGTCCGTGAGGGCTATGGACCGCTCGATGATGGCTGTACGTACCTGTGAGGAACGTCTCCGGGATCGCTGCGAACTCGGCCCACGACATCTTCTCTGGCAGCTTGATAGGAGTCGACACCGACGAATGGGGGACGAGCGCATACTCCGCATACCCACCTAGCAGGGTCGTCGGCTGAGTGCACAGAGACAGCGATGCGCCGAGGGGACTCACCATCGAACTGACGGCCCATTCCGCCCATGCATGCTGCGACGACGTCGCCCGCCTTCCACAGCGAGCCGCCTCCGGCATCCTTGACTGTCCCCACGCACTCGATGCCCAGCACGCGTGGAAACTGGATGCCGGGCGAGTGGCCCTGGCGCGTGAAGAGCTCCGAGCGGTTCAGTCCGTAGGCCTTGACGCGGATGAGGACATGGCCGGCCTTGGGCGATGGCGTCGGGTGGTTGGTTGTGTAGACGAGCTCGGACGGCGCGATGGGTGCGCGGGGACAGACGACGGCTCTCATGGTTCTGGTGAGAGACATTCAGGCTGAGGTACATAGAGAGGAGTCTGAGGTGGGTCATGCAAGTTCATTACCAATCACCGTGATGGAAGAGTGATGTAACGCACCTGGCGTTTGGAGCATCCCCGTCCGGCCATCAGGACGCCCTGCGCAACTTCAAGGCATTCCTTGCGGCGAGTGTGCGGCAATTCTACAGCCAATTCTATATCGTGAAATGCACCCGAGAATATTTGTGCGCAGGCAGGGTTGATGCGGGAGAAGTCCTTTGCGCACATATCGAGTTCAAAAGGCCTAATGATATGTAAGCTACAGGATCCTAGAATCCTGTGATATCATACCTAGCGCGCTTCATGTTGTACTGCGGAACACGTCGACTATTACGTCAGGCAAGGACAAATCAAAGTAGCGGTGAGGTCGACAACTTGGAGGAACTTGATCTGAAAGTAGAGATCGAAGGCCTGGGGCAGCGCAATAGGATTGAGCGCACATGGCACCGCGATCATGCATTCCGAGCCTCATATGCTCTACACCTAGTATACATGAGGACATATGGCACCGTGGTCTGCGCTAGGGCGATGATGCACAAGGGGACGAGCAATCACGTCAGACGTGCGAAGATCATGCATGCAAGTGAGATACGATTAACTGCGATGTACAAAGCCTATGCTGTTCTCGCAGCCGCCGCCTTGGCATCCTCTGCTGCGGCAACAGCAGGGTTGACCTTCTTGCCATCCTTCCATCGGACACGGGGAGGGGGCGCACGGTTGCGACGACCCTCGCGGGAGCGGACACGTACGACTGAGAGAAAAATCAGATTCTTGAGCACTCAGTACGCATATGTTCTAACGCACCGTGCGAGTGGATGGCGCATGACACGCAGTATGCGATTTTGATGTAGAGCTTGGGGATAACGTACTCTGCACGCGAGGCAGCACTTTAGCACCCCTGTTCGGGCCTGTTGCGGGGAATAAGAGACGCACCAGGGTACACGCTCGCCTCGCTGATATCCCGGACAGCAGCACTCTCAACCATGTTGCGCACTGTGAAGCGCTTGATCGCCTTGTCCTTGCCCACGCATCGCGAGCAGTTCGAGCAGCGGACGAAGTTAACGTGGCCGCGGCCCTTCTTGTTGCGTCCGTTGTTTCTTCTCTTCTTCGTCTGCGGGGCAGAGTCAGCACCGAGGACTGAGAGTCATCCGCGTCAAGACGCTGCCATCCATCTCTTTTCGCCACGATTTCGGGGTTTCCGCCACGCAAAACGTCTGGAGGGGCATTAACGAGTGCAAAGGCGTGTGCTCACCATGTTTGACCGGGAGTCTTGAGGTGTGTGGTAGACTGTGCCCGACCGACGGTACTGCTGTGTATCCTAACCAGGCGCTCGGCGTTGCCGCCAGTATGCCGGCCCTAGATTGAGGAGCGCACGTGATGAGACGCGCCATGCTCGGGGCGCTTCAATGCTCGGTCTCCCTGGTCTCTCTCGATCCCGAAATGCTCTCAGTCTTGCTGTATCACCTGCCCACTGCATCGGTCTTGCAGATAAATCATGTAGCGATGTCTATCATGTCAAACTAGAACAAAAATACCAACTGCGCTATCGAGAAATACAAGCGTTCTGCCGGTGAGACTGCTCACTGCATATAGTCCTTCAAGGCGTGCCGCTCGTGAATAGACATTCACAGTCATCCTCCGTTCATGATCTGAAGTCAGTGATACCCCTCTGGTATACAGCTCTAGAACGCGTGTCTACCTAGTAACAGCAAGGATGGGCGCTTTGAGGACAATAGTGGGGCCCGTATTGTCTCTTCGATGTGGCCCATCAATTCTGGACAGTCATAAAGCGACGCATCTCAAGGCAGATTGCATTTCTGCCGCTTACTTTGGGCCTGGTGCCCCTCACGGTTTTCTCTACGCTACACGCACTTCATCCGTTTTGCTCAGTTGGCCACCATGTCTCGTCTCGTAGCCCTGCTTCTATCCCTCTGGACAGCTATGCTGATCCAAGCAGCGCCGATGAACTCGCTTGACGCTGCGACCTTTTATCAGAACGGTCTGGATGCACAGATGCTGAACGGAGAGTTTGCGTCTTTGAACGCAACATCCGCCTGCAATAGTGAGTGGTCGCGTGCATATCGAAGGTAACGGCGCTCACGCCATTCCACTATTAATCAGCGACCACGAGTGCCTGCATAGCGGGGTCGCTCGCGCAGTGTGAGCGCGGCAGCTGGAAGATTGAGGCATGCCCTGCGACCGAGCAGTGTTTCGCTCTGCCTGCGCTCAGAGGAAACGGCACTGTACGTCTGCACCACCTGGGGAAGACTTACAACGTGAAAGGCTAATATTCACATTTACAGGTGCTCTCCTGTACAACAGAGGATATCGCACTAGCCCTGATCAACGCCACGGGCGTTGAAGGCGGGCTCGCATCCGCGCCCAACGTCACAAGCGGTACCAACGCTACAGCGGGAGCCTCCTCATCGGCATCCGCCACCGCCACCGAGTCTTTGGCGGCCTCAGGCAGTTTCGTGGTCGTCACGCACACACTCACCGTGACCTCCACCGTACAACCCTCTGCGAGCTCGTCGTTCGCCACTACCGCCACGCCCGCTTCTACGTTTGCCGAGACGACGCTGCTGAATCCCTCGCAGGCGTCGAGTCTCCTGTCCAGCCTCTCCGCGGACGGCGCGTTCTCGATTGTGACTACTCTCTTTGGCCAACCGACGCCCACTGTTGTGGCGAATGCGAGCGATAGCGTGTTTCCCACCACCGCGCTCGCGGACACTTTCCTCAATGCCATGAGCTCCGGGACTTTGACGAGCATTGCCCCTACTGCGACAACGAGGTGCTGAGGATCACCTCGAGGGGACGCTCTTGACGACGGCGCAGGTTCTTTATATCGGGCTCCTCTGGAAGGACATACGGGTATATGTATTGTTACACTCCCAGCACAAACATAATGTAGCTATAGCGTCATGTAGCGCCAGTGTCTATGAAGCAATACTATCGGCAGTGAGACGCGATGTGGAACAGGCGCGGATGGGAGAATAGCACGATCAAGATGTGAGCAGATATTACAGTATACTTATCCTATGTACAAAGGTGTCAGGGCACGATGCGAACGGATAGCAAAGCGACGACAGCGGAGAGGATGGAGTCAGGCCAGTTAAGCGGAGGCACGCGAGGATGCATTGCTCAGTCTTCCTCCACCTCGGACTCCTCAGGGATCTCCTCCTGCTGCTTTTTCTTACGCGACACAGGCTTCGAGGCTTTCTTCGAGGGGGGCTTCGATGCCTTGGCCGAAGCCTTGGATGTCGGCGCACGCTGCACGTTGGTCAGCACCATTGCACGCCCAACTTCATCCGCACGTACCTGACGCTTCTTCGGAGGCGCCTCCTCCTCCTCCAGCTCGTCGTCCTCGAAGTCATCACCGACGGCGGCGAGCTCATCCTCGAAGTCCTCTGCCGATGCTTCGTCCTCTTCGTCGCTAGACTTTTTCTTCCTCGAAGCGCGCTTCTTCGGAGCAGCCTTGCTCTTCTCGCCTGCACCATTCTTAGCCTTTGCAGGCGCACGCTTGCGCTTCGGTTTCTCTTCCTCCGCATCCTCATCTTCATCTTCGACCTTCTGTGGGCCAGATTGAGTCCGCTTGTACTCATTCAATGAATCGCGCGGCACGTACCTTGGGCTTCCTGCCCCTTTTCTTAGGCTCAGCATCGTCAGCGTCCTCGGCTTTCTTGCGACGGCGCGCAGGGGCTTTCTTGCCAGTATCGACAGCTTCGCCGGCACCCTGGTCTTCCTCCGGCACTGCACCTTCTTCCCAAGCTCGACGAACTTTGTCTTGTTCGCCCTCCTTGAGTTCGCCCCAGCCCTCGATCTCAGAAGGTTCGCCATACGACGTTTTCAGTGACGTAACCGTCTTCGCGTCGATACATCCCCAGTGTTTCCATTGGCTGGTGGATGGGTTTTATATCAGAATGCAGACACACCGCTGAAGGCAACAACAAAGCGTACAAAGATTTGTTTCCACGGAAGTCCACTTCGTTGCCTATACGGAAAAAATCCTTTCCAATGTTTTCTTTAAGGCTCATTATTAGATACGTGCATGTCATCATGTCATACGTACTCACCTTGGCAGACTATCCAAAGGAATGAGCGAAAAGAAGGGTAAGCTCACGTCAAATCCACGAAGTAATGATCACGCACCTTTGCACTTCGCTCTGCCCGAGGATGCATACTCTAGCTTGAAGACGCCCTTCTTGTCACCTTCATCTGCATCTTCCTTCTTTGCTGCCTTTCCAGCAGCCTTTTTCTTCTTTGGTTTGTCGTCTTCTTCTTCCTCGCCCTCCTCGCCCTCAGGCTTCCGCGCTGTCTCAGGGATGTCCTCGTCAGCCACCTTTTCCTCTTCCCATGCTTTGCGGATTTTGTCTTGGTCCTCATCCTTGAGGTCCTCAAAACCGTCGAGCTCGTCCGCCTCCTCAAAAGACTTTTTCATGTTTTGGATGATTCGCGGTGTAGTACAACCCCAATGGCGCCAGACCCTACATTAAGGATGGCTCAAGGTTAGCCTGGGTCGCCGATGAATGCAAAAGGAGATGCCTCTCAGCAAACTGCTCAAGGAACACGTCTGCCAAGAAGCGCGGAATTGTGAGGAGGTAATAATGACGCACATGGTCGTGTTCCCCCTAAAATCAACCACGGACCCTAGTCGCAATTCGCCCTTGGTAATTTTGGTACCTGACGAGCACCTATGAGCGGGAGAAAATCAAAGGATGGTTCAGAGGCATACCATTGCACGGTTTGGGCCCTGGTGACACGAAAGACGCGCCGGAGACGCGGTCAGCGACGACCAATTTGCAGAACCTGAACGCAAGCACAGAACGAACCTTTGCAGACCGAACGGTTGCTAGCGGCATATTCTAAGCGGTATCCCGACTTCTTATCACCTTCTTGGTCAGACATTGTGCAGAGAAAGAGGTGCTGGGGTGTGGGGGAAAGAGATAGAGTTCGAGTTCGCGGTCGATGCTCGGCGGTTGACGCGTTATATACGGGTGCGGTGCTTCAAAGTCCGCTTGGAAATACGCAGCTGGACCACGCCTGGCCACAAGCTGACGCACGGACCCCTCATCACCTGCCGCGACGGCCACACCATCGCTTGCCTTGTTCGCGTTTCTGTGCAGTTCGTGCACAGAGTAACACCGATAAATATTTTCGCAAGTTGTATAGCACGCATGTTCAACAGCCCAACACGCTGGGGTTAGGGTTCACCTTTTGGCTTCACTGGCAGCGGTCCTCCGCTGAAGGCGACGCGCCAGACATGCTCCCAGCCCTCGAAGTCAGCAGATACATAGTCAATTAGGTATCTGCTGACTTCTATGGCGTGAATAGCATGGAGCCCCGAATAGTGTGACCTAATCCAATACTGAACTATGCTTGAAGCAGTCCGCTGAGATAAAAGCACGTGCATCCAAACATGATCCCTGCGCGGGGGACTACAGTCACTACAGGTGTAGCACCACACGACCACCTAGTCAAAAAGGTGCAATCTTCCAATGCTGGAAGATTGCACCTTATTGACTAGCCCCGGGCGGGATAATGGGACGAATGGCCCTGCCGCAGCAATATCGCACACACCCGTCGCAATTGCGACCGCCGCGGTCGACCAATGTTTTATTACATCATTATTTCGATTGGGCGCCAATGGAAATAATAGTCCAACTAACGTCAGTTGATTGTGACGGTATTGGGAAATGGACTTGCGGTGCCGCTGCGACGGAAAGCACACGGAGGCGGATATGCGGATGTGCGGATATGCGCCAGGCCCACGCGAAATCATCCATCTCCTAGGATGGACAACGAGGGACATTGCGACGGCATAAAAGCCAGACCCCGTCAGTCCAGCACTATTACATTCATAACCTCATCCCACTCATTGCATACTCTCGTACTTCTATATTCTCTCGCAATGCGCACGTTCCGCACCCTACCTAATGTGTACTGCACGCTGTGCGATCAGTACTTCGTCTCTAACGAGGCTCGCACCCAACATGTGCAGTTCTCCGAGAATCACCCTCTATGCAGGCCTTGTGGTCGTCGTTTCATCAACAAAAATGCTCTCAGAGTCGTATGCGTCTTCGCTGCCGTCACGGGTGTTCATGCTAAATCTCTCTTTCACGTTCTAGCATCTGAATTCCTCGCCGAGACACCATTATTGTGCAGTCTGCGATATAGAGTACCACACTCTGGCAAGTCTTCGAGTGGTAAGCTACCTGCCATCAGCCACAATTGCTTCGACTTATACGCTTGGCTCTACAGCATCTCGAGTTTGCCACGGTCCACCGCAGTGACTTAGATGACGGTGACTTCATGATAGACGACGATGTTCCTTGGGATGACGACCTTTTCGAGGATGATACACCCAGTTGGATAGACAACGTCAGGCATCGTAGGTATCCAGAGGTGACACAACCCGCCCGTGCCGACTTCAACACTCCCCCGGGGGTCCAGGTAGTCCCAGAAGTTCCTCCTGAATCACCACCGCTGGATGGCATCGATGAGGACGACTTCTGGGATGAGCCTGATGAGCCCGAGCATCTCGAGGAGATGCGGGAGCAGTATTATAGCGCTGTGCGAGCCGCTACAGCCATGCGCCGGGACGCCCACTACTTCGTGAGTACATTCTCCTCGCACATCGTGATGTTCTGCTGACGTCGCCTGCAGTTCACTGACACAGTCAGAGGCATTCCGGCTGAGATACAAGAGAAGCCAGACGACTTGCGTGGCAATGCTAGCCACCACCATGATAAGTCGTCTAAGGGCGAGCTGGAGGAGCCTGTTGTCACATTCACCTGCTCGCTCTGCCTGGAGGCACCTCAGAATACAAGCACGACACGTTGCGGGCACGTCTTCTGCACACCGTAAGCGTCAATTCATTCTTTGAGATGCGGAGGCCGAGTCTTATATTCCTTCAGATGCATTCATAAGGCACTCAAGTTCAAAAGGAGTTGTCCAGTGTGCCGCACGCCTGCTGTACCAACTCAACTACGAAAAATCTATCTTACTGCCAGCTAGGCACGGACTATTCTTTACCCATCTCATCGTGCATATACCCAAACGTACCATGCATACTCCAATCTACCACGCGATTCATTGTATCTTACCACAAACCAAAAATGAGAAGCTGGATCTTCTTGTATCCTCATGTCCTACGGTTGGGCCGGATTGTTTGATGATCGAGGTCTCAGAGAGTCGACAGTGTGTTTGTTTCAATATGACGAATGAATAGACCTCATCATTAATGACCTTGCCTGTGACAAAACTCACTCGTCTGTCGTGACATCGATTTCAAGGCACTCGGAGTACCTTGAAATCGATGTCACGACAGATGAGTAGTGTAAGAAGGCGAGTTTCAGCAACCGCGGGCTCAGGCTGGTTCGCGACGCAATTAAGCATCTGACCATGTTCAATCACGTGGAAGATCGAGATCTGAGTCTGTGCAAACGTCTGAGCGCTCTAGAGTCCCACTTATCCCTACTTTCTCGTGCTATTCGCCTGTGCTATTAGTCGCATATACTTCTCTAGCCGCTGATTTAATACTTGACTTTTGGAGATATGAGGTTCACAAAGCCCGCATGGGTAATGCACAAAGGTGAGGCATCCTCCATGCTTAGCTACTCGAACAAGATGTCTAAAACGCCCTTAGACACCTCCATGCGAGGCGACCAAGAGAAACGCGTATCTGTATTCTCTGTACATGTCCACCCGGATGGCTCTCGGATAGCAACAGGCGGTCTCGACGCAAAGGTCCGGGTCTGGAGTACGAAGCCGATCCTCAACCATGCATCTGAGCTCTCTGGGCGACCACCGAAATCACTCTGCACTCTAATGATGCACACCGGACCTGTTCTTGTCGTGAGATGGGCGCACTCAGGCAGATGGCTAGCGAGCGGGAGCGACGACCAGATTGTGATGATTTGGGACCTCGACCCGTAAGTCGCATTCTTCGAGGATTTTGGCGGACAGAAGTGAAGCTGTCGGTACTCAAGGTTGTCCCAGAACAGCGAAGGGGAAAGTATGGGGCTCAGATGAAGTAAACGTTGAGGGATGGAAACCCTTAAAGAGGTTGCCTGGCCATGAGAGTGGTGAGTGTTTACGCTTTATATTGTTCCTTGGGGTATCTCCTACATGGCATACTCCTGCACAACATGGGAGGATGTCGTGGGCCTTCAATCTCTTTCTCGTTGAATGCGTATCGTTCGGGACGGCCGAGAGGGTCACCTCATCTTCCGTTACCGGATGCGCGCCGTTGGTCAGCTGATGCCCGGCTTGCTCCTATTTCTCCCAAGTGTGGGCCTATCTCTTCGGAGTATCTAAGAAACGTTCTGTAAGATGCCTGTCAAGGTGCCGATTGGCACGGTAACGCCGAAGCTGCCTAACTGGATCACGGAGGAGTTCTGCGGCAGTCGGCCTTATACGTCAGAAATATTTCCACGCAAGAGATTCTAACCCATCTTCTGCTCCCCCCGCAGATGTTACGGATATTGCATGGTCTCCAGGTGACCGGTACCTTGCCACTGTGGGACTCGACTCGCAGGTCCTGATCTGGTGTGGTTACACTCTGGGTAAGGGCTGTTGGAATAGATGTGTGCATCTACTAACGACGGCGTTACGTCCTCTTGTTAGAGCGCCTGATGAGAATAGACCAGCATCAAGGGTTCGTCAAGGGAGTCTGTTGGGATCCCGTAGGCGAGTTCCTTGCGACTGGATCGGACGATAGGTCTGTCAGGATCTGGAGAACAACGGATTGGAGCTTGGAAGCTGAGGTCAGGAAGCCGTTTGACCACTCTCCGGGAACATTCTTTCGACGACTAAGGTAAATACTCTTTTTGTGTTGACACAATCACATTTCATTCATACAGTCATAAAGCTGGTCTCCAGATGGCGCCCATATTACCGCGTCCAACGCAACCAATAACGACGGTTACGTGTTTATAGCAGCTGTTATCGCACGAAATACTTGGACCTCAGAGATTAGTCTCGTGGGTCACGAGAACACGGTGGAAGTCGCTGTGAGTTCATATGACGGCTCTATCCGGGGTCGTAATAACGACATATTGCAGGCATATAACCCGCACATATTTCTCCGAGATCCGTCGTCGCCTGTAGTAGCATCCAACATCTGTTCCGTAGTTGCACTAGGTGCAGATGACCGCGCGGTGTCTGTATGGCAGACCAAATCTGCACGGCCACTCATTGTTGCCAAAGAGGTGTTTGAGAGGCAAATCATGGACCTGAGTTGGTGCGCGATAGTTTCTCCTTAAGCATTATGGACGATTAAACATGCAAACAGGTCTCAAGACGGCCTCACGCTATACGCAGTCTCTTCTGATGGCACTATGGCGGTCTTCAGCTTCGACCAAGACGAGCTTGAAGGCATCGCTCCCAGGTCTGCACAGGAGCAGTACCTCAAGAAGTTTGGATTTTCACCGCCCCCATTACCTGAAGGCTTTTCTCATCAGAACCCTGTCGTAGTCGACAACTCCCGCCAACCGTCTGCTGGTCGCATGACCCCTCCACCATCTCCAGGACGTGCTGTGTCCGAGCCTCGACCTGCGCAGACACAGACCGGTTTTGGTGCCTCTGTCAATGGATCTGGTAGTGGCGAACATGTGAACCAACTGGTTGCCAAACGGAAGAAGGATAAGAAGCGCATCCAGCCCAACTTCATGGGCTCCCTTGGCAGCTCGATACCGTCTGCGGCAAACGGCACCAGCAGTATGGCAGGCCCTAGCACCTCCGCGCCATTAAGCGCCGCGGGTGGCGTGGGCATATCAACGACACGTTCCATTGGCGAGGCTTCGACTTCTGCGGCAGTCCATCGTCCCCCTGCCCCGCATTCCAGCGCACCGCAGCTGGGTGGTCCCTCCCAACCGTTTAGTGTCGACATAGCCGATCTCACCGATGGAAGCAGAGACAGGCCCCCGGAGCGCGACGAGGATGTGGAAATGTTCCTAGCGGATAACACCGACGTACGAATCAGCTCGTTGGACACCAGCATGCAGACGGGACGCAAGCGCAAGACGATCGATGGCACCGATGACCGCGTGCTCAGCCGACCACGAACACTGGGCGGCGACCGCGTGCGCGATGCTGTGCCTGTGCGGGAGATTGCGGGCGGGAATGCGGGCTTCGGCACTGCACAGAGCACTCTGGGCCTATGGAACGACCCGTCCAGTTTCTCTGGCAGGCTCGATGTGCCGTCAGTGCTAACTTACGTGAAGGCGACGGTCGAAGGGACAGAAGATATCTTCGAGGGTCGCAATTCTGAAGGCGATGGTGCGTATTTGCTATCGTAGTCCTACTTGATGGATAACATTCTACAGGTCCAACCGAGGTTCTATTTGTCAGCGGAAAACAGACACAATGGCTCGATTATCTACCATCACCTATATTAGCGCTCACAGCCACCACTGTCTTCTGCGCAGTTGCGACGCAGGATGGCTCTGTCAATGTGTACTCGCACACCGGAAGAAGGTGAGCGGAGCACCTCGGCAGAGAAACGATCGTTTACCATTTAATCTGCTTCACAGATTGATGCCTACACTTGCTATTGGCTCGGCCTGCTCATCTTTGAGTGGGTCCAAGAATTTCCTTATGCTCCTAACATCTATTGGCATACTCCACGTTTGGTATGCCTTTAAGTCTCCCATTTGTGCATTCGTAGTTCAATATTCTTTAGGAATGCCAAGAAGCAAGTCGCCGTATTCCCACCAACATCTGTATTGCCTATCCTTGGCTCATCGCCAAATACAACGTTGGTATCTGCGACTGTTCGGTCTAATGGTGCCCCCGTGCTTCAGCTATCAACTGGAGTATCCTTCTCGTGGGATGCGGCTCTCTCCTCCTGGATTAAGCTCAGCGATCCGTGGTGGGCAGAAGGATCTGACGCATGGCAAGGTCGTCAACGATCTAATAACTCAACCGCCGCCCGCGGAGTTGTCAGTACTCTGGAAAGTAACACTAGTGAACGCGTCTCGATTGATGGCACGACGAAAGCCGACCAACCACGGCCGGCATGGTGGAATACAGCGCTGACACTAGGTCATCTTGAGACGAAGCTACACGCTGCAAAGACACTCGACAGCCCGCAAGAATACAAGCAAGCTCTACTTCTCTACGCAAAACGGATCGCCGATGAAGGGTTTAGAGGGAAGGCAGAGGAGCTCGTCAAAGAGTTATATGGCCCAGTCTACTGGTACGTTCCATGTCCTTCTACGAAGCAGTCATTGTTTTTTTGATCGCGTGCTGGTATTAGGCGACCCAGTCGCGATGATTCATGGTCACCTACACTACTAGGCATGTCAAAGCGGGAATTGTTGAGGGACGTGCTCGCTATCTTCGGTCTGTTTTGCTCGTCCCCCATCACTCCCGTAGACTGAGCGCCTTTCGTTGCAGCTCGAAGTAAAACGCTCACCAAGTTAGCCATGGACTGGCAAGACATGCTGAAAAAAGCTCTAGTGGAAGAATGATCTCTTGAGTGACAATGACCTGCGTCGTACTGCCATCTTCTCCAGCTTTTCGAATCGGCATTCAGAGGGTGCTGTCAATTCCGATTGTGAAAGTTACGCAGGTATTGTTTTTCGCACCGCTAGTTTTTGCGCACGTTCATTTGTCGTGAATGAGCGGACAACTGTCTTACCGGGCACGGCGCGGAAACATTACTACGTGCGTTTGTCGACAAGATACGTACGTTGAGTCTGTAAGGTCTTATGCGCGACGAGACACTGTTCCACTTTTACACTTCGCTCATGAATAAAGATGCTACACTTGATGCGGCGATGACGACTGTCAGTGTCGAAATGCCAGATACGAAATCTGATGGAAAAGTGAGTCATACCTTATGCTCCAACCTTGCTACGTGAACAAGTTCGAAGAAAGGGACTGACGGGTGTGATTCTTGATTCGTCAAGTCATCTTCCATGTCTGTCGCCTGTCGAATGCAAACGGGTTTAGCCCACGCAGAATCTCTCACGGTCCCCTGGAGCCGTTGATCTACAATCAATGATGGATTGGTCGTCCCCATCACTATCACAGGGAGGCAGCTGGATTTACAGCTACCGTACGCACTCCGTCTGCGTCGTTGCTCAGAATCAAGTCACTGGCAATATGGCCAGGGTCGCCTATCGTGCTTAGGTCTCATGTCTGAGAGGAGGCGAGGTGCTATTTCACGGTCCTGCTTACGCTCAACCGCGCCATCTCCTACAAATTGTGCTCCACGACGACCAGTTATGTTCTCAGTACACGGCCAGAAGATCCGTATAAACTGGGTTTAACCGCTGACAAGCTGCACGTCGGTCAAAGTGCTTTGCGCCCTGTGCAAACCACGACAGTTTATGCCTGGTGCAACCACTCACACGCTTGCCCCGCGGGCAAATTCGTTCAACCCCCGTGCAAAGCAGATTTCTGCTCACGTGATACAAGCGCAGTCTCCCAGGGTCCCATTGACCATATTGTCGCGCGAGAACATACAGAGAATGGCTAGTCGCAGATGTAATTGCTTAATTATGTACATATACATTCAACTCCTAAGATACCAGACTGTAGCTTCTAAGAGAAAGCAATACAAAAATAACAAGTAACTCACCGAACTCTGCAGATGGTTCAGAATGAAGCAGAAGGCGAGCTGGCATATGGATCTAAGGCAGAAAAGGTCAGAATAACAGGCTCCTGATCATAAGATCAGGGTACTGGTACATTCACCAGGAGCACGGGGCTCAAAATACATGCAAGACAATATTGAGACATTTGAGACGTGGGTGGGCAAGATGAAAAACTTCTCAGATTTGTCGCGCATGCCTTGTCGTGTCTTGTGCAAGTCACATGATATGCAGTGTTTGCCCGCGGGTTAAACTGCGATATGGGTAGCTGCTGGTCACCCGTGCATGCCAGCCGTAGGTCAAATCGATAGATTTGCACGAGGATCAAGCAATTTTGACCGGGGTGCAAACTTGACATTTGTCCCCCGGGCATCTGCAGGCCATTCAAACGTAGGCTAAAGTATCTTCTGGCCGTGTACTATAGAAGGTGCTTGTGGACGACAAGTGTTTGTTTGGGAGAGGGGTTCTGATTCTCATCAGCATCAAGTTAGCGAATCCATACGGAGAGTATGAATATCCGGCACCCCGAGCAACACGGTCAAAGTCAATGACGGCATTCCTGTCGAATTTCACCCGAGATGCTTGATCACCGGCTGCATGTCTGCTAAAGTGGAGGCGTGCTATACTTATCCTACCTCCCGACATGTCGCAGCAATTGGGAGCATTTCAGGGTATCCACTTAGTCTTGTGGCTGATAAGGCGACTTCGAAGATCGGCTGTACGACGCTCTTCATGCATACCAACTACTACAATGCCTTCCGCTGCAATATGCGTGCAAATGTTATATTCCGTGCGTAATTTGTCATGTTAGGCCCTCTCTTCTCGTACCTCACGTGTCGCGTGCAGTTCGACGCGACCCACAGAATCAAACCGCTTGTTGAAGCTACCCCATCCTGATCACCTGGAGAGCCTTGAGCCTTGCCCTGCGTGTATCTATATGCCGCCTTCATTAATTACCATGGTGACAACTAGACAGGTGTACAAATACCATGCATTCACAGAGGACGAGCACCCATACTCGTGCACGTCAATGGGTTGTGCCATTCCACCTTCAGTCATGACGGCCCCAAGTTCATATCGCTCACTCAGATGGCATGAGCCGAGCGCTAATCGCCCTATGATGATATGCCGAGCAAGCCAGAAATTTGGCAAGCGAACGTTCCATTGCCAGCATGTCTTGCAGGATCTGCTGCCTCACAATGTGGTGACTCATTCAGACAGTATAATTTGACGGCATATGTCGTGGACGTTTCCCCTGCATGGGGGAGGCTGCGAGACAGGCGGTTACGGGTGACAGGGAAGCCTGTTGATGATTTCCCTGCTGATAATGTCGACCTCCCCCGTAAGAGACGGTATTGCTATCCCTCATAGGATGATCAAGGAGCTTAGTTTCCTTGCTATGGATTTCAGGAGAAATAGGAAAGGGAACGCACCATTTAAATGACGCCAGCTCAGATGAAAACGTCCTTGATGACGCAAACTCAGACGGCAACACCTACACGGCCGAGGAAGACGCTGACCGGGAAGCCAACATTCGCCGGTGGCATCGTGGGTGTGAGGAAGCTCGACATGCATGGACGACAGGGCCATTTGCGAAAACCAAAGACGCAAGGTATCGACAGGGGAGAGCCAGCGATGTGCTGTCCATGATAGAAGAACTTTGGACGAGCGAATACTATTACTCAAGACGTGCTCGTGACAACTGTGGCTGACTTCGTGGTCTCGTCAATGTATCGCGGGGACGGCCCTGATGACAACTCAACAACTCACACAGAAAAATGTGCCGTCGGGTTCGAAGAGATCGACGAGAACGAGAGCACCGACGCCGCCGTATGAGGGCTCGATGCGCGGCGCGAGGATAGCGACTAGGAAGATCGAGCACGGCACGAGGCACCAGGGATCGTCGAGCGAGGGCGTCTCGAGCGTGTCACCCCATTCCTAAGGGAAAACTGAGTATCTACATCTCATGTATAGTACAGCTCAATTCCAAACAATTTGGATGACTATCCAGAAGGCCAGGGAACATGAGCTTAAGCGAGCCGAATTACAGACTGGGCGGTTGTATCATCGGTGCCAGTCGCGCCGATCATCTTTGGTAGGGTCGAGGCCATTCAGGCGCCCAGTACGTGGGCTATTTGGAGTGCGAGGCCGAGCGAGAGAGCGCGCCGATGCCATCATTCAACCTGTCCAGCGAGGAAGTGGTGGTGTATAAAGCGTTCACCTGATCATGCAGGGACGCGTATCTGCCCACTACCAGATCAATCGAGCCTCGAGGTTACAGGGAAAATCTAGACTTACGACTGAGGGGATGCCCAAAAGATAGAGGCGACAGTCTTAATTAGGGTGTCAACTTACAGCATTGCTGTCATAGAAAAGTTCCCACGAAGATGGTCTGTCTGTCCGACTACCAGATCAATCAAGCCTCAAGGTCATAAGGAAGATCTGGACTTACGACTGGGAGGACGCCAAATTGATGAAGGCGACAGTCTTGGGGACAGTAGTAGTGGTGTGTAGGCTGTGGTCAAGGAATCAACTTACAGCACTGCCTTCATATACAATAGGTCTCACGCCAGTGATAAGGACAAACTACAAGTTCGACCAGAAGCTACGCACTCAGTCGCGATCGTCAAAGAGCGGGTATATAAGTGCAGCGTTATAGCTGAGTTGAGCTGCCATGGAGGGTTGTGCTTGCCCCATTCTCGTAGCACACCTAGATGTAGTCATGTAATTGAATAAGGAAACGCGTGTGTAGCTCAACAGATGCGTCTCTTACCTCATCTCTGCCGCCGCCGCCGCCAACTGAAGTACAAATGCGACTGCTAATAAAGACACGAGGAGGTATCTGAGGCGGCTGTCCGGATGAGTCGAGTGATGCGCATGGCTAAGAAATACTGACACATTGTTCTGATTGTACAACATGTGGCTTGGGTACTGCAGCAACAAATCCTGAGCCTCGTGTAAGATGAAGTTGCAGACGCGTTTTGAAAAATCGTATCATCGGTCCCTCTTAGGAATGAAATTCATCATACGCGAAGCTGTGTACTCCCCCAGAATTGTCTCAACAATATCGCCTGTCTCGTTTGTAAGATACCTCGAATCACCTGGTTGACTAGCGCTACTTACGCAGAGAAGGCTGCTCCACAGTGACCGCCATTTCTGCAAAGTGTTATCAGCCGTCATGCCTTGCCAATACGGCAGAGAAAGGAATTACAATCCTGTCTGAAGCTGTGAGCCTGCCGCTTATAGGTGCGAAATCGAGAGTCTGGAAGGATGATTTGCAGGACCGATGAGCATCGACGATCCCACATACTTGCAGTTCTTGTATTCCACAAATCGACTGCTGCTTCCTGCTAGTTGAAGACAGATTGCCATACGCAAATCCGATGCCCAAGGGTTGGGCCTGGAATGCCTTCCGGTCAGTCACCAACATCGAATTTCTGCCGCTTGCACATACGGGTATATTGTCCTATGAGTTCGCGAGATAAGCCAGAGCTTGATGTCTCGTGGTCACACCGCGTTCAGCCATATTGCGAGGGGATTGTTACTTGAGGAACTAGGACTTGTGTTCCAACATTAGTAAATGGTGTAAAACGGTACACGGCTTGAACATACCGAATGTTCTCATCGGAAGTATGGTGGTATGCACCGACGTCCGGTAGACGCCGCGTGACATCTCATAAACACCACGTGTGCAGTTGCATACCGTCTCTGTAGCCGACAGCTCGAGGACCATGGATATCGTAGGGGAATGCACTAGGGAGGAAAGGGTCCAATACAAGTGCACTTCCCGCCCCTTGCCGACAATCGCCGCGAGCGCCGGAAGTACATATGGCTTATCCGTGCGATTGGAGATGCCAGGATCAGGCCGTTTGCGCCTAGGGATCAACGTGATCACATAAGCTCCGGTCGTGGCGGCGGGTTGACGGAGTACCCATGCTGGATGTTCACGACTTGACGGATATGTGCAAATAGTGGCAACATAAGGTACGGGGCTAGGTGTCAAAATTTAGGACCGCGTCTGTATAGCATTTCAATAAGGAACGTCAGTCACACATTCGTCTGCAAATGTAGCAGAGAGACTACCTTGAGAAATAGCTTTCCCCCGACCAAAGCTTTTGCACAACAAGCTGCACATCGCCAGGTTGCTCTTGTCGATAGGCGACCATCTCTGCGTTCTCGGGTTCCGCAGGCGGTCCTATCGTCCACTCGTCTCGAGCTTGATCGCAATCTAGACACCACTGGCGAATGCTGACTTCCCGTTGAGTATGTTCATCCACGGTGTAGGCTTGTCTGCCCAGGCTGGTGTCGCTGAAATGTTTCCTCTTTATTCCTGAGACGATTGGCCAAAATCGGCGAGAAAAGCGGACAGTGTCGTCATCCAACAGGGGAGAACAATACTGCGTTAGGGGGCGGCGGAAATAACCATCAGGAAAAGGTGTGAGCTCGCCCGTTGCCCACAAACGTCTGTCGGGTACTAAATCCCAAGGCAGGGGGGCCGTCCATGACCCATGGCATTGGATGATGGTGTATGCATGATTGACCTCCTTATGGGGCAGCAGATCACGCAAGATATAGTGGTAGTGCAATGGTCGCTTGCTCAATTTCTGGCCCGCTCGGAATATCATCAGATGGAGATGGGCATTCAGTTCATGCCATCCGAGCGACCGATATGAGCAAGGAGCCGTCATGACGGAAGGCGTGATAATATTATTCATGGTTGCGCACGAGTCTGGAGGGTGCTCTTCCTCTGCGATGATGCAATATTTGTAGGCCTGCATTAATGTGAGCACGGCAATTGGCGAAGACGGCACATAATACATACAGCGCAACGATCGAGTTTCTGCAAATGATCAGGATGTGGTATCATCAATAAGCGATTTGTCTCCCAAAGCTCTCGGAGGTCGCGTCGGACTGCATGCGGTATGTGAGGCTTCAGTGGACGTGTAGAACAATATAATGTTCGCACGGAATATAATATTCGCAGGTATGTGACAACGGAGGGCGTTGTATTTAGTGCGCATGTTGAACATCATGTAGTCAATCTTTCGGTTCACCTCGTCAGGCACAAAAGCTAAAGTAACGGTCATGTCTACTCACCAATAGCTGAGGCATGTCGGGAGGCAGGATATAGCACGCCTCCACATCAGCAGACACGCAGCCAGTGATCATGCACCTTGGGTGAGGTCCGAAAGGAACACCGTCCTCAACCTTGGATGTCTCACTTGTAGAGACCGACATTCGCATTCTCTTGGCAGGGACTGCACCAGTCTCTGTGTCCGGGCACGATTTTCGCTTTGGCAGGCGGGGGATGACTTCGACTGGCGAGTCGCGTTTGATATGGGAGAGGACCGGCTCGATCACATCTGCGTAGACGGGCGTGACAGTGGGTATATGAGCAAGAGCGTCCTTAGATAGATGATGCTCGTAGTGGAGCGGTCGCTTCATGAATTCACGGCCCACTCGAATTGTCATTAGATGCAAATTCGCACCCAGTTCATGCCACCCCAGCGAGCGATACGAGCTACAAGCCGTCGCGACCGGAGGTGTGAGGGTATAATCTTTGGGGGTGCACGAGTCTGGAGGGTGCTCATCTTCTGCAATGACGTAGTATTTATAGACCTACTTGACGGTGAGTGCAGCGACCATTTGAGGGGACATACGATACATACAGGGCGGGTATCGCGGTGGTCTAGATGGTCGGGATGGGGTATCATCAGCAGGCGGTTCGTTTCCCATAGTATACGGAGGTCGTGTCGAACTACATGAAGGTTGTAAGAGAAGGGCAAACGGATTGTAGATGAGCAACTACGCACGGAATATGATGTTTGCAGGCGTGCTACAATAGGCGGAGCTAGAATCAATAGGCGTGCGGAGGTCGTCCTACAGGGCTGCATTATCAGCTGCAAGGCCGAGGTAGTAACCACCATACTCACCGACGGTTGAGGCGTGTCGGGAGGCAGGATATAACACGCCTCCACCTCAGCGGACACGCACCCAGTGATCATGCATCTAGGGTGAGGTCCATAAGGACCCCCATATTTGAGCTTTGACGCGTTGCTCGGACTGTCAGACAACCGCCTTCTCTTGACACGGACCTCATCGGTCGTCGTGTCTGCACACCGTTTTCGCTTCGGCGGGCGAGCGATGGCTTCAAGTGGCGCGTGTAGATCAATACCGGGAGAGTCCGCATGAGCAGCGTCTGGTTCGACGACCCTGATATTTGCGCAGTCGTGGATGGGTATATACCCAAGACCGAAAGAAGCGCGGTCCTGAGCCTTGGTTGCGTCGCTCGAAATGCTAAATGTGCGCACTCTCTTTGCGCGAACGTCATCAGGGCTCGTGTCCGCGCATCGTTTCCGTTTCAATGGACGGGAGACGTATGCAAGAGACGGGTGCCCCTCATCCGAGTTGGGCTTGACGTCCCCGACACTCGTGCAGTTGCTGATGCATATATGCTCAAGACCGAAAAATGCGCCGTCATCGGCCTTGGTCATGCCGTTCGAGGTATCAGGCGGCAGCACACTCTCTGCGCGGACTTCGGCAGCCCTTGTTTCCGCCAACCGTCTCCGTTTCAGCGGACGCGTGATATCTTCTGGTGGCGAGGAGTCCGCGTCTGGTTCAACAATCTTGATGTCGGTGCCATCGCCAGTGGGTATATGCTTAAAATTGTCATCAAAAGAGATAGATGGTGCACGGCTGAGTCCAGAGACAGGTGTAGCCGGTGGAGAGCTTTCGCGTGAAGAGGAGCTGCCAGTGTCGTCCGAAAGCGCAGGAGTATTTTCGCGTGGGGAGTGCTCAGTGGCGAGCGCATATAACATGTCAGGAATAATGATGTTAAGGCCATTCATTTTTGTGTCGACTTTATCGCGAGTTCAGCGAGGTAGTGACGATGGTGTAGCGCGAACAGCGCGCGCCACCAGTGCCCTTAGCGGGTGCTTAGTCAGCGCTACCCTCGGAGAACCCCGAGGCCAATCACGTCTTGACTGGGGTAGTCGATTTACTGTACTGTACAGTGCATTTGGGCTTACTCGGGTGCGCACACCACTTCTATGTGGTCGTATAGGTCTTTGTGAGCCTTCTGAGCCAGCATCTTTGATTGATTCATGCCAGAATACGTTTCAAGCCTCCTGTGTGAGGACCGCACAGTTGGCATGCATGTCGGGTGCGTTGGTTTTGTCTCTGCGGTCTGGTTTTTATTTCAAAAATGCTCGTATAAGACTCCTGCAGAGACCTAGGTCTTTGTTATCACAGGACACTGCGTCGCTGCTCCGGTGTTCTGATTCGGTTTCCCATATGATGCAGAATGTCCTCTACGGGCACATTCACCTCGACTGAGAGTGTCGTAAAGTGCTGCAATCGCCGCTTCCATCATTATACACTATGACGCACCACCTTAGGAACGATTCCTCAATGGACAGTGCGTCGCTACATCAAACGTTGACAGTGTGAGGACATTCGTATCTGACCTCTCATATCAGAATCCATCTGGATCTGTTTGGGTATGAGGATTGATCTTGTACACGATGTAGGTACAAGCCTTTCATACGCGTCATTCTGTGTGAGAGATGCGTGTAGCCCTCGGAAGACAAGGGCGGTGTGCCGTGTCAATTCCAGCTTTCTTTTGCGAACTCTCAATGAGTCAATAACTGTAGCTTTGTCGTCGATGTCATGATATACTCTTCTCTGAGCGGTTCCATTCACTGTCAGCCGGTTGATATTCTTGCGGGGAGAACATGGTTTTGAGGCGAACAGACAGACGTTTCACCTGGGAATGCTTCGCGCCAGTGGGGTCGTTCAACATGATCTAGGTGAGTTTCGTGTATTTTCGTCGAGTCTTCCGCAGATTGACTGTGCGGTTCCGATCTAGCAAATGACAAGCGTGCTTCCATATGCGACCTTAACAATGCGTCTCTCTGATCAGCGAGGCACGGTTCCCGCGCCTCAGACGGCACATCTGATATCACAACTACAAGGACTCACCTCGCACAGACCATGCAGATTAGGTAATATGCGGGAGGTCACCAGTCACTGACCCGCGTCGACGATGCCCACAAGATCCAAATTGGAATACAATGGCCTCTGTGGCCTGTGGTCACGCGCTTCACAACATAATATGAACTCAGCCAAAGCCGCTCGAGCCACTCACTCTCTCCGTCCATTTCTTCACCTCCAACCTCCACTTCACCTCCAAATGCCCTCGCCATGGTTGACGGCTTCAAACCGAGACGATCTAATAGACTGAAACATTTGCCGAAAGGTATGGGTCCTCGTCGTTACCGTTGACGGGTTTGCCCTGACGGTGGCCCGGCCACAGTTGATTACTGCGAGAACAAGACGGCGGATGGAAAACGAAAAAGGGGAGCATTAGACGAAGAAGACGAGTATACGCCGTCCCGGGAAGGTACGCCGGAGAATGAGAGGACTAAAACACGCGCGCCGGGGAATCAGAGGACTCCATCACGGAGAGTGATACGCAAGACCGCTATTACAAGGAGTTCACGACAGCGAGCCGTCGATGCATCGCAGAACGCGGGTGCCTGCATAATATCAGGCATGAAGGATAAATCCGTTCAGCAATGCCATGTGTTGCCACGGGCCACAAAGCCGGATGTGGTAAGCTCAAGTGGCCCTTGCGCGCAGATGGTGTCTCTGACGATGTATATACACACATACATAGCTTACGGCTCTAGAGTGGTGGTGGGACATTAAAGAGCTCAGCGTGGATTCACGCCACAATCAGGTCTTCCGTGCGTCTTCTTTCCAGCAGGCATGCCGATACGCGTGGACTTACTTGCATACAGTCCGTGCCGATCTCCATGCCTTGTGGGATCGTGGATACATTGCGATCATGCCAATGCCTGGCGTGACGAAAGATTATCTGGCCAAGTGGCGCGATGGTGGCAGGCACAAGGTTCTGGAGGTGAGTCGCTGCAACCTGATAATATACGACTGATGCGAGTCGTCGCCACAATGTGTATAGGCTAGCGACGAAGCCAAGATCCACGAGTACTGTGTGATCCCTCACCCAGACCTTGTGGCCGGTGCACCTCCCCCTGGCAACTCTCCGATCCGCGAAGGGTTCGGCTACGGATTCAACAAGGCTGGGATCATCCGGTCCCATGCGAAGCCGCACTTCATGGCCTTGAACGCGGCCATGAAGCTCAAGGAGAACAAGGAGATGTGGGTGAAGGTGTTGAAGGTGTTCTACGAGAGAATACATCTTCAAGTCGATGCATCCCGCTTCGTGGAGGAGCTCCTGACATTGTCTGACGTGTGGACTGCGCCACCACCCGGGGAGGCAGAGTTGGTCATGAAGGAGGAGAAGGAGCAAGCGGCAGAGGAAGCATCCAGGTCAGTGAGCACGTTTGAGCCGTGGCGTCGCATTCACCTATCTCGTTCGTAGTCTTCTAGCAACGGTTCCTACAGGCGAGCCAATGTCCCCTAAACGCCCAAAAGGTATGCCGGGATGCTTTGTCTTGTCATGTGGCACGGACTTATTTCAACATCTTCGTGTGGCGCAGCCGCTCTTATGGGTCCAGGGGGTTTGGAGATGGAGAAACGTTCCAAACCGAAGGCCCACAAGGCTGAAGGTGAATCATGCGGTAGCAATCTCAAGTTGTTTGCTGCTTATTTGGCGCCTACCGGGTCACGGTGCCTGTTGAGTCTTCAGGAGGACAAGTCAGTCCAAGGGTGTCACGTTGTCCCGCGAAGGACCGACGACGATACGGTAAGTCGCCAATACTTCTTCATGATACCCGTGTGACCATGGCTTGGATGCTCTCATGCATGTAGTGTGCGCAATTGGCGGCGTGGTGGGGGCTTGATAAATTCGACGTCGACTCCCCATTCAATATCTTCTTATGTGAGTGTATATGTCCCGATCGGCCCATGTAGCCCTGATCCATATCCCACATAGTGAGAGCCGACATCCACTGCTTGTGGGACCAAGGGCTCCTCATGTTCGTACCTGAGCCTCATATTATCGACGAATATCTCGAACAAGACATTGTCCCCATAGATGGAGGCTTGGTGAGTGGAAGGACATGACCTCGACTCGTATCTTGCTCATGGTGCTACCCAGTCGCTCGACGAACCATCTGAAGTGTCCGATTTCCCCGTCTACAGATACTGTGTCGTTGCCCATTGCGACCTTCCCGTTACAAAGAAGAACGCTGCGTTCCCGAGGGATGTCAAGACCGTAGGCTATGTGGAATCCCGTGTCCCTCCCCATCTCGTTATATACAATGTGGGGTTGGCACTGTCGAAGGGTGGACGAGATGGCTTCGTGAAGGCTCTAGATGCCTTCTACAAGCAGCACAAAGTCGACTATGAAGCGATCCGTGCTTTCAGTGGAATTGAACGGCTCGTCCGACAATGGTTAGTCGAGGAGACCAGCCCCAAAATCACCCCTTGCTATGATTAGCCATATATGCCCCAATATGTAGTATCCCATCGTATGGTTATTCATGCATGTTTCTACTCCATGCCTGTGAGAAGTAATCTAATCATATCGCTGCTCATCAAAGGCATGAGAGGCCAGTTGCGTTGTTTTGAACATCCTGGGGCGTTACAGTACGCAATCAGTTTATCAATGTCGATCTGAGACTGTCAGGATTCAGATCAGTCCCCAAACAATCAATCGTATTGTGTACCATGCCTGAGCACGAGTGAAAAATTTAGTTGAGAAGGATTAGTACGAGCTTACATGGCTGAGAGTGCGCAGGACCGTGACGTCGCATCTCGCCAGCGATCTAATATCCTCGCCATGTACAGGATTGCAGCTGAGTACGGGTTCTAGTCACAAAAGCCTCTGTAGATACTCCGCGAGCAACATTACAGGAAGCTCCACGCTTGATCACAGGACGACGGGTGAGGTGACACGGTTACTCTATATTATCAAACTTGGTTGTGTCAGCCACCAGTAATCATTGGCAAGCAGCTGCTACATCCGGTGATTGTATCCGCCTTTGTCACATTTCATAGATAATCAGTCACACACCTACGGGATGGCGTGTGGATGACCACTATTACAGGAAATCGTATCAGAGCTCCGGGCGTGACAGGAGCCCAACCTGAGCTGGGTGTTCTGTTGGACAACGATACAAACTGCAGAAATCAAGATAGAAAGATACTGACGCTCACAGTCTGGATATTTGACAGACCTGTTTGTAGCGACTGATTGCAGACAGCGCGATTCTCGCTCCGAGCGAGAATCGCGCTGTGTAGTATTGGACGAGTTTGGTGTTGACTTTTGGGTACGTCGGGCAAGCGTCGCTGCCGGCCCGGGTCACGTGGTCGTGCGCCGGTGTGGGAATAGGACTTATGTAGGCGTCGTGCGCCATAGGTAGCCCCATTGGTTTGTAACCTTATCCACCATTGATCCCTGTCCATCGAGGACGTTGTCTGCCGGCAGTCTTTCCGGTGTCGTTCTCACATGAAAATCATTACAGCTATAGCTTTGAGCAATGACCCCCACTTACTTTCGCCAGCCTTGAAGCTGTGTGTCACCGAAGGCAGCAGAGTCTGCGGGACACCTAGCATGTATCAACTGTCGTGGTGCAGTGAGTTGGTGACATTGCTTCTGTAGAAATGAGTGTTGGTGTCGGGTTCGAACAAGCAAGTGTGAGGGTATACAGAAGTGAGCGGTGCGGGAAAGGATCAAATACAAAGTGGTTTGTCTCATTCTCAGGGCAGGGAGGCAAACATGTGAAGTAATTACATGCGGGAACTCGGCCTAATATAGTAAATGCTTATCTAAATCAGGTAAGTAGCAACAAGGCACTATCATGCCACAGCGCAGCACATCAGCAAGCCGGTAGTCGGGCATGCACTTGCCTGGTTGTTCCAACAGCATCGTGCTTGATACCAGTCTGCAACTGATGCCTTCTCGAGTTTTGGTTACCAGAGGCTAGAAATGTAAGCTGACAAACATCAAGAGCATCACTGATAGCTCAATTTGTATGATAGCCTGGAGGCACCCGCATGCCCCACCTGTGAGTCCAGAAACACAGGTTGTTTGCCCCCTGATAGAATATAACGACTGATCGTGGGTTAATATTAAATGTGTCCAACATGTGAGGTTGTCTTCTCCTTGGTATGGGTTCAAGACTAAATGTCTGAGCCTCAGGCTGTACTTTTATCAGCCTGTAGCTTGTCTCCCGGATGGCACGTTGATGCTTAACAGGGGGCAGCCGCAAACATTTGGTTGATACATTGATGTCTGATACAATGCAAGTTCACCTCTCGCGTAGCTATTGCAAATATACATTCTTAATATTGAGGCTCAGCAGATATTAGGTGCACATTTTGCCACCTGGACTGAGTTGTACGTGTCCTAATGACTGCCTGCATCATTGCTTGACTTTACACACTTCTGACTAAGGTGACTACTACATGAGCACAATCTATGTGGTGCAAACAGGTCAACCATCTCCTGATAGCTATTTCTTGAATAGACAGACAGGGTTGTCAGGGGATCGACAGCCTGAGGTTGCCTTGTGTGGGTGATGGTTTCATTGTGCATAGACCTGCAACTGCATCTTGAGCTGATGCAAGCAATACTGAGTACATCCTTCAGGATCCTCTTCTCATATGACCCGGGATACTTGAAGTATGCCACATCAAACTGGTAAATCATTGAGACTTGTGGGAGACCTGTTCATTCATGTAGGAGTCTGCTGCATGACACCTGGTCAAATGACATCAAACCACCTTCACAATATCATTCACGCTTTCAACATTGACCCTGCTTGTCACGAATTGACACAGTGTCTAGCCATTTTTTAATTTTTTCCTTTCCACGGGCTTGAACCTGTGACCGCTATACTATATGCTCGAACGGACATGTCATTATCTACTGTATGATTAGATTAGATGGGCGGCTGTCACGACTTGGCACAGCGTCTAGCCATTTTTTAATTTTTTCCTTTTTGCGGGCTCGAACCTGCGACCTCTGTACCATACGCTCAAACAGACAAGTCCTTATCTACTGTACGATTAGATTAGATGGGACGGCAGTGCACAGCACAGCTCGGGCTCCGCTAACACAGCCGCTCTGACTCACCGGCCCCCGGGGCTGCATCAGCATGCTGCGCACGGACCAGCTGCGCACGGACCAGCGCGCACAGCCTGCCCTTATCCCCCCCCTGTATATAAGCCTGCCTCTGCTGCCCTAGGGATCTCAGTTTTGACCTCTTGTCCCTAGGTCAGTAAGCCCCTGTACTTACTTACTTTCCTATACTAATTAACTTGTCCCTAGCCTTAGGTTTGAGCATTGCTCACCATCACTTCGGTGAGAATCAGTCAAACACCCCCAGCATCCTTTTGTCTGGCTTTCCCCTGTCGCTTGACCCCAAGTCGCGACATTAGGTCGAAACTCCTCACTGCTGCCGGTGTTCCCCCAAACTCCCACACTCACATTCACTTCCTACAGGTTGGGTGGTGTGCACCCTACTATACTTAGATAGCCTACAATACATCACCACCACTTAAGGAACAAACTCTTTGGTATCTGCACTTCAGTGGGCGATACTTGTCCTCACGGACACGTGGACTAGGTTCCTGCTGCATACTAGCCAAAAGCAGTATTGGGCCCCATGTGAACTGCAAACCTTAGTGTTATCTCGGGCACCATAGGTGTAAGCTAGCTAGTATGGCCTTTTGTAGCACGCGCACCTCCCCTTCCTCCCCCCATCACCGTGGCTGACGAATTCTTCGACTGTTCTCAACTTGAGCACACATTTGACACCCAGGAGCAGATCGACGTCTCCCGCGACAACCCAGAGAGCGACAGATCCAAAGCTCCATTCTTCCGTTGTGACCGACAACCGTGCCTGAAACATTTGTCTTTCCGTTCTATTCCATGTACTACTAGCGCCCATACTGGCGCCTGTCTTAGCGCTCACCCGCAGGTTGAACATTATGTAGCTTACATAATGGGGTCCGTGCGCACTTCGTGCATGGTATCGTACCACTATGTTTCTTTCTTCACTAACACGACCACATAGACACGATGGTCCGTGCGCAGTTGGTACTTGTATAAGTAGTTGTACCATTAGTCGGTCGAACCCTAAGTTCGACCTGGTTATTCATTCAAGTCTCTGCTCCTCTTCGCTTGGGGTAGTGGTCATTCTCGACTTCCTCGCTCGATCTTCAGGACGACGTACTGTCCATAAGTCCTCGCTCGTCGTCTACGAGTCAGGCATCGATATAGGAGTATAGACCGTTGTATCAAAAGGTCGAACTTTCTAAGCTACGTTCCTAGTTTTACCTAGTCGAACAACTCATCCACCATCACGTCAAACAACGCAGTAAACCCGGTTCCCTTGGGACTACCAGACCCTCGCAGGATCTCCCCTTC